>NC_044318.1:3898939-4212174 GCF_007474595.2 Lynx canadensis
TGGGTGGCTCAGTCGGTTAAGTGTCCAACTTCAGCTCAGGTCATGATCTCGTGGTTCCTGAGTTCGAGCCCTGTGTCGGGCTCTGTGCTGACAGCTCCGAGACTGGAGCCTGCTTCGGATTCTGCGTCTCCCTCTCTCTCTGCCCCTCACTGCTCATGCTCTGTCTCTCTCTGCCTCTCAAAAATAAATAAATGTTAAGAAAAAATTTTTTAAAAAAAGTAGACATGGGAGACAGAGGTGCAAAGAGACCAGTGCCTGGGGTGCCAGGTAGATGGCATGGTCAGGAAGATGAGAGGGTACTAATCCTTTTATCATGAAAAGCATACAGAAGTCAGAAGTTCCCAGCAGGAAAGCCTGGCTACTGGATGGCTCCCTTAAAAATGGCAGGTTCTAGGGCGCTTGGGTGTCTCAGGTCATGATCTTGAGTTCGTGAGTTGGAGCCGCACATCGGGCTCTCTGCAGTCAGCTCCGAGATTGCTTCAGATCCTCTATCCCCTCTCTCTCTGCCCTCCTTCGCTGATGCTCTCTTTCTCTCTCAAAAATAAACATTTTTTTTTTGATGGCAAAAAAAAATAAATAAATAAAAAGGCAGGTGCTGGGGCACCTGGGTGGCTCAGGTGGTTAAGTGTCCGATTCTGATTCTTGATTTCAGCTCAGCTCATGATCTCACGGTGTGTGGCCTCAAGCCCTGCATCAGGCTCTGCACTGACAGCGTGGAGCCTGCTTGGGATTGTCTGTCTCCCTCTTTCTCTGCCTGCCCCCCTCCCTCCCTCTCTCTCTCAAAAATTAATAAACAAATATTTTTTAAAACGGCAGGTAGTTTTTCCCCTATCAGGGTGTGCTGCTTTGGGAAGGAGCCATGTAGAACCCACACCAGCCAGACCACCTTAGGATGAAGGTGTGGCCAGATTCCCCTCAAATCAGAGTCTATTTGGAACAGCTCAGTGGGCTAGCCTAGGGGAAACCTCAGGTCAGCCCATAGAAAAGTCAGCCTGGCACACCCCAGAGACTGAGTAGAAACACTGGGGATTGTCCTGAATAGAGATGGGTGTTCCCCCTGGCTATGCCTCTTTGACACACGTCTAGCAAAGGAGGTCCAAGGACGGAAGCTAGGGAATACCACAGGCAGACTGGAAGCCAGTATAGAGCCAGAGGGCTGAGGAGGTAGGCACAACCTGGGGCTGGTGGAGAAGCAGCTCAGAGGTCTCTGTGCAAAGAACTGCCTGAGGGAAGCTCAGGACAGGGAGCTCAGAAGAAAGTGGGTGACGTAGGGGCAGACGGCTCGGCCTCTTCGGGGGAAACTTGGCAGGGGAGGGCTGGAGACAGGGCTATCGCTTGAGACGCCATCATTATTGTAAACAGGGGGAGAAGCTGTGCTGATGACAGCACTCCAACGGAGACTAGGATGCGTTTAAATCCAGTCATGGAATCCAGCCACACCAGGCTCCGCTCTGCTAGAAAGCGCTGGAAGGGAAGGGGTTTCTCATGGCTGCCCGGCTGGGAGGTCCAGGCCAAGTTAGAGGACCACATGCATCACAACCATTGGGAGCCTGTTAAACATGCAGACCCCTGGGCTCTGCCTCAGACTTAGTGGGTCAGCTGGTTAAGTTTGGGAACCTGCTGGGGCTCTAAGACTCAGAATACTGCAGAGAAGCACAAGTCCGCAGGGAGGGGAGGACCAGCTCAATAGGAAACAACGCACAGGGAGCAACTGTTCACCACAAGCCCCGTCCCTGGGGGTTACTTGAGGGGACCTGCTCACATGTCCTGGCATGCTATCACCATGAGTCTCAGACCTATCTCCTCCCACCTGGGCACCCTCACACTTGCAGCCCACCTGGTCAGTGGCCGTAACTCCAGCTGCCCCCCTTAGTTCAAGGCCAGGGCACGCAGATGGGTCCCAGGTGCCCAGGTGGACTCATTCGCCTGATGGGCCCAGCTCCAAAACCAAAGCCCCAGACTTGATGAGGAGGAAGCCCCAGCTGGATGGCCCTGCCAGGCGTCCGCTAAGGCGTCTCTGGCCGCACCTACACCAGTCCCTCCTGAGAAGGACCGACTCATCCGGCCTAGACACAAAGGCCTGGGGACAAGGCCGAAGGACTGCAGAGCAGAGAGGAAAGAAGAGCTCAAAGCGTCTCTGTCCCCTTTGGTCATGATCCCCACAGAATATGTGTGGTGTGTGGGGGGGGTGTTCTCCAAGCCAAAAGTAAAGTATATCCCCTCTGTGGGGATGAATCAGCTCCCTGAGGCACAGGATTCGGGAGTCCAACAGTCCCATCTTTGGCTACTTTATAGCTGTGCACTCTCAGGCAAATCACTTAACCTCTCGGAACCTCTGTCTCCTCTACGAAATGCACCTAAGAGTAAGTCCCCCTGTGGACCCATACCATCAGGACTTCTGACTGACTGGTGACCTGAGGCTTGGACACAGAGGGTTGGGACCCGCACCTAACCTCAGGCCTACATTTCACGCCACAGCCCCGGGGCCAAGACTGGAAGGTGTGTCCAGCCGAAGGAGTAAAGTTGCATGATTCGCCATCCCTGCCCCCAGTAGAAACCACATGCCTTCCTGGAACCAGAGGCACAGGCAGACCTACCTCCTTTTTTCCACATTTCCCCCCTTCCCACAGCAGAGGAAAGCAGTTCGTAGAGAACTCAGATTGGCAAACCCTGAGGCCCTCCCCCCACCCTCCCCGCCACGGGCAGCGGTCAGGGAATCCGCTTGCCAGGGCAGACTTGGGTGGTTTCATGCGTACGTTTTCATTGCTGCAGCTCACAGGGAGGTGATTTCACAGGGAGTGATTCTGGTGGTCTGCAGTCGCTGGTGACTACACTCGGCCTGCCTTGCCTGGCACCGCAGGCACTGCCTTTGTTACTGCTCGGAGCACTCGGCCATACTGCCCCCCTTCCCGCCCCCCACCCCCAGGCTCTCAGCCCTTCCACCCTCCCTCTCTGAAGCAACTTGTACCTGCTCCAGAGCCTGGAGGGGTGACAAGTGCTTCCCAGACGTGCTCGGAGGCGCCCACTACACCCTTGTCCTGTGCACTGATTTGAGGCTGGGTTTCAGAGCCCCAATTGCTGGGTATACATTACAGCAGGCTGGCTTTTAGGGCCGACTGCTGGCAAAGCCGGCCCTGCCTGCCCATCCTTCATTCCAGGTCAGTCATCCCCATTTCCGTTTAGGACTCTGGGAGGAAACTGAGGTCGGGCATAGAGGACCTGTCTTGGGCAAGGTCACCCCACCCTGGGTCTCCTGGGTGTGTTTCAGGCAATGACCTAAATTTCCTGGGCTCCAATGCTGTGTGACCTTGGGCAAGTTATTTAACCTTCCGGAACCTCATTTCCTCTGACATAATGATACTGTCCAGGTCCCGGTTGTCCCGAGGAATGAAGGAAATTATATGCATAAAGCACCTAGCGCTTTGCCCGCTACCCGTTCCACACCTGAAGCTATTTTATCATTCTTCCACCCTTTTTGTTCTCCCTTCTCTCCACTCCAGCCACACAGGCCTCAGTGCCCTGGGGCTCCTCAAAACCCCTGCATAGGTTTGTTCCCTGGCTTCTCCTCAGGGACCCTGCCTAGTCGTCTGGTTGACGCGGTCCCCCCCACGTTGTTCGTTGTTCATCCTAGCCTTAACACTCTCTCGGACATACTGGACATCCTACTGAGTCACCCCGCTGGCCTCTCTCGCCCTGGAACGTAAGCCCTCTGAGGGCAGGGCTTTCGCAGTACGGCCCACCCAGGGCTTTCGCAGTACGCCAGGAGTGAATGAAGGAGTCCTATCCAGGGAGCCTAGCCCTGGGGCCGACCCCGCCCTGGGGGGCAGTCAAGCCCAGCCCAGGCCAGAGGAGCAGCGCCCGGGGGGCCGCCGGCCCCAGCAGGCTGCGGAACGCGGGCTCCCGGGGCGCGCGGAGGACAAAGGGCGGCCCTACCTTTGCGGGGGGCGTCGCGGGCACCTCCCCCAAGGTGGCTCCGGCGCGCGCCACGCGAGGTCACATCCCGGGCGCGCCGGCCGGAAGGAGGCCCCGCGCGGGGCGGAGGGCGGGGCGTCATTGGGCAGACCACGCCCCCAGGGCGCGGGGCCACGGCGGGGGCGGGGCCACTGGACCGGAGCCGCCTCGCACTTCCGCTCGCCCGAGCCGGCTCATTCATATTCATAAAGACAGGCGAGGGGCGTGTCCCGTGTCCCCGCGGCGCCCCCGCCCCCCGGGCCGCCGATCCCTCCCCGGCGGAGGCTCCGGCCCCAGTGGGGCGCCCCCAGCTTCCGCCTCCGGGAGGGAGTTTCCACTTGGTCACAACTCAAAAATGTGTCGCTCCCGCTCCTCCGCCCCCTCGTCTTTGCCCTGGGCGGGGGGTCTCCACCCTCGGAGAGCAAGGAGGGCGGGGCCCAGGGGAGGGGCGGCTCCTCCTTCCTGGGGCAGGTCCATAGGGATGGGCTGACCCTTCCCTTTCTCCCTTCCTCCAATTTAGCGCTTGTAATAATCCTCATTTTTAAAACAAAATAATAGTATACTTTATTGAGTGCTCGTTTTGTTGCAGGCACTGTGCTTTTTATATTATCATGCCCAAAAGCTCGGAAAAGAGTGACTTACCCACTATCACACTGCTGGCCTTGAGCTTTTTCGGAAAGGTTCGTACTGTTGGGTTCGAGGGGCAGAAGCTTGTCCCCCACCACTTTTAGGAACTGGGCTTACCTAAAGCACTCATGGCTGGCTGGGGGTGGCTGAGGGGTGCACCTGAATGCCCCATTTGAAGAAGCTACTACTGGAGGAAACCAAAGCATGAAGCCAGGACAGGCTACACAATTTGCCAGACCTAGTGCAAAATGAAAATTCCAGGCCCTGTACTCCAAAATGATTAAGAACTTCAAGAGGGTGATGGCAGAATATTCAGCCAAACATGGACCCTGCTGAGTACCAGGACTGCACAGGTGAATGTCCATGAACCTGCGTGATGAAGTAGCTCAGCAGCTCTTCTCGGGGCTGAGAAGCCAGCAGGGATACCCCCACCGCCCACCTCCAATGCCACCTCACTCACCCCTACACCCCAGCCCAGGACCCTCACTTCCACACTGGCATCCAGGGCTCAGCCTCCAGAACGCCAAAAGCTGAGCATTTCAGGCCATCTAGAACTGGATTCGTGGGGGTCTGGTGAGTCCTGTGGGGACAGTGTGTCCTAAACCTGAAACACCCAGCTGGCCCTTGAGGCTGGGCCTCCTGGACATTCTCAGCCCTGGGCCACCTGGACAGGTGGGCTGGCTCATACATGCCAGACCCAGCACAGGACTCAGTTCTGACTGGAAGCCCTCTTTTCTTGCTGGAGCAGGGTGTGAGGAGCAGCCCGGGCTGCTTCCCAGAATAAACACCCCACCCACAGTCAGCCCAGCCCTGCAGGCACAGCAAGCCAGCGCCAACGGGAGAGAGCTCACCAGGCCCCAGCTCAAGGTTAATAAGTCACCCTGATCTCACCCCCCTCCATCACTCTATCCTTCTGCCTGGGCCCCCACTCACAGTGGTTGCAGGCTCACTGATAACAACAATGGTAGCTACTATTGTTGCACTCTTTCATCCCACCAAGCAGTGCCCTCTGCACTGAGGCTCACGCTGTCCCATAATAGGCATGAGGATCACCAATTTCACAGATAGGGAAACTAAGGTTCAGAGAGATCCAGCTTGGCTAACCTAAGGTCAAGGGCCGGAGTTTGGGGTTTGCTGCCATTCATCCATCCTGGTTCCTGTGGTCTCTCCTCCAGCTACAGCGTAGGTCATAGGGCTCACTTCTTTATTTTGTTGTCTTGTATTATTTACTTTCAGCTCCTTGAATAAATTACAGGCTCTGGAAAGACAGGAACTGTGCATAAGCACAGTGGTGTAAAATGCTGAATCTAGCATGTGTATTCATGGAAGTCATTTAAGCACCTATGTTGTGCAGGACACCCTTCTTGCAGTGTGCATGTGTGTGAATGAGTGAGCTGTGTCCCCTCTGGATACTGATAGGTAAGGGGTCCCCACTAGACTGAGAGATTTCCTTGAAGACATGGATAGGCATACCTAGCCCAATGCACAATGTAGGGCCTCAGTAAATGTTGACGAATAAACACATAATAGGAGCTTAATAAGCATCTGTTGAATGAATGGGAACCTCTGAGATGTTCAATAAATGTTTATTGTTGAAAGTTTAAGGGACCAGATTCAGCCCCCCAAATATATCTTTCAGCAATTATCCTAGCTCAGACTACTATAACAAAATAACATAGATGGAGTAGCTTAAACAACACACATTATTTCCAACAGTTCTGGAGGCTGAAGTCCAAGATCAAAGTGCTGGCAGATTCAGTTCCTGATGAGGACACTCTTCCTGGCTTGCAGATGGCTGCCTTCTTGCTGTAAGTTGGGGAACTTCTGGTTTAGTACTAGCAGGGGTGACAGTCCATAACACAGGAGAGGGGAACAGGTAGCAAAGGATGGTTGCTCAGAACAAGGACTCTTAGAGGGAGGAAGCCCAGGGTGATAGGAGGGGGGGAGGACATCCCCTCTTACCCACCTTTCACTAAGAAGGAGGAAGCCAAGCTTGGTGTGACTGCTATAGCAGGCGCTGCCTCCTGGAAAAGCACAACCCCCCACAAAAAATCCTTTCAGAGCCTGGCCCTCTCAGATGTCCTGCACCCCCACCCCATAACTTTTCTGATGCCCCAGGGAGATAGTGTGTTATAACACAAGCTTTGGAATCAGCTCAGCTGAGTCTGCAATCTGGACCATGTCTCTCACTAGCTTCTAAGACCTTGGCCCAATTACTTCTCTGTGCCTCAGTTTCCTTCTCTATAAAATGGGAATAATAATAGGACACACCCTCAGGGTTACAGTGAATATAATAAAAGTGAGCCATCCAGTACAGAGAAAAAAACTCGTCTGGCTGAGAACTGGGGGTTTCTGGGTCGGGTCAGCCCCACCCATATTATATAGTTCTTCACTCTTGTGGGATTTGCAAAAGCCAAATTTAGGGGGTTACTGGCAGCTAAGGGGACTCCATCTGGGTCCTGCAATTGTGGACACTAGGTAGTGATGGCTAATATGTGTTAAGAATGTACCTCATTTAATCTCCAAAACAACCTTAGAAAGGAGCAAGGTGGGAAATCCCAGCTCAGAGTTCCAACTGCGAGCAACCTGCTTGTCCATGAAAACTAGTGTGTGTAGAAAAACATTGAGAAAGGCCCTCCCAGGGTGAAGGTTTCTTATGGTCAAGTGCCCCTCAAGGTGCAGAGGTCATTGGACTTACCTGGTCATTGGATTCAGGTCCTACTGGATTGTAAGACCTCTGAGGGCAAGGACAGCTGAGGTGGTCACTCTTGTTTTCACTCTCGCCCCGCCCCCCCCCCCCCCCCCCCCCCCCCCCCCCCCCCCCGCATCCTCCCCCTCCCTTCGAGGTCGAACAACACTTTGCCCCTGGATGCAAGGCCGCCCTGCGGGCAGCATAGTCGCGATCCCCGGCGCGCCGGGAGGGGGCGCTCTGCGGCCCTCAGCCTTCACCCCTCCCCACGCACCCGCTGATCCGCGGACCGCGAGAGTCGGCCCTTAACAGCCCCCTCCTGAAAGGTGCTAGGTCCCAAAGCTGGCCTGCCCCCAGGCCCATCTGCCAGCTAATGTTTAACCCGGTCTCGCTCCACATTATCCACACGAGGGAAATCGGGGTGGGGTGGGGTGGGGTGGGGGCAGAGGAGGTCACCTCTAAATCGCCACTCTTCGGCCTACAGGCCTTTCATGTATTACCCAACAGTTCATGAGCACCTACTCTGTGTCTATTCACATAAATCGTGAGTACCTATTATGTGTCCATTTATGCAACCGTCATAAGCATCAACTGTGTATCCATTTGCCTAAAATATAATAAGCATCTACCATGTGTCCATGCAAAAGTTTAAGAGCACCAGCTGTGTCCCTTTACGCAACAGTCATGAGCACCTACTATATGTACATTCGCTTAATATATAATGAGCACCTACCCTATGACTATGACCATCCGTGCAACACGTCTTGAGCACCTACTAGGTGCCAAGCTCTGTACCAAGAGCTGAGGATGTTGCGTGATCAAGACCCACCGGCCTCGGGCTGCGGCGGGAGACAGCAGCATCAAATACACGAACGAAGGCGTAATGACACCCGGAGTTAGATGCCTCACCTATAGAGGATGCTTTTCGTCTCTTGGGCTCCTCAAGGCCAACTGTGAAGCGGCAAGGCTGGCCAGTAGCAGGAGGACTGTTTTTGAACCAAGATTTGCCACCTGACAGCAGAGCAGCAGGAAGATAACTGGGCGGGGGCTCCAGATTGGCCCAAACAAGACACATTCAGGAACTCAGAGCCTGGGTTCAACATCAGGAGGGAGAAACAGCTTAGGCGGGTGCGGGTGCCGGGCTTTCGCACTCGCCGGCATCCACTCCCACCGCGCGTCCTAACCGCGGGCGCCGCGCTGGACGCGGAAGGTCCCAGAGCGAGCAAGGACCCCCGCGGCGCTCAGGCTGGGGATGCAGGTTGTCCCAAATGCTGGGACCAAGACTGGGGCCGAGCGGAAGCCAGGACTGTTCCCGGCCCGACCTCGTCCTAATTCTACGGGGTGGGAAACTGAGGCCGAGGGCAAGGCGGGGACCAGCCCGGCGAGGGACGGGAGGGAGGGGCTCATCCCGGCCTCGAACCCTGGCTTGCGCCTCCCCGAATCCGAAGCCGGGGCCTCTGCCTGCCGGGCGCTGCCCGCGCGTTCCTGGAACTGGGCTGGGCGGAGAAATCAGGGCCTGCGGAGAGGCATTCCTGCCGCCCTCCCCGCCGCCCGTGGCCGCGGGGGGCCTGGCCAAGGTGACCCCGCGGGAGGGAGGCTAGGGGCCCCCGCCCCCTCGGCCGCAGCGACCTCCTCCATCTTCCCGGTCTTCGGGGCTTTTCCTCTGGGCCCGCACGCCCTCCCTCCGGTCATCAGCGCGCCCGCCCCCTCCCCGGGCTTCCCCGAGGGCGGGACATCCCTCCCACCCCCACCCCCGCGCCCCGCGCCACCCCCAGGCCACCTCCGGGCCGTGTCCCAGCGCTGCCCTCGGGCCGGGGGCGGGGCTGCGGGGGAGGGGGGTGACTCGGGGATGGGGCCGAGGAGGACGCGCGTCGCTCGGCCGCGGCCCGCCGCCCCCTCCCTCCCGGTGCCCGCTCCCCGCGGCCTCGCCGCCCTACCTCCCCTCCCCCGGCCCAGCGCCGGCTCCCGTCCGCCCCCTCCCCCCCGACGCGCACGCCCCGCCTGGCAGCTGGCGCCCCGGGCCTGGGGCCGCGGCGGCGAAAGGGGTTTGCTGGGAGGGCGGGCGCGAGGGAACCAGCGGGGGAGGGAGGAGGGAGCGAGGCCGCCCCCCGCGCCCCTCCTCCTCCCCCCTCCTCCGCGGCTCGCCGGGCCCTCCTCCCCGCCGCCTCCCTCCTCCCTCCTCCCTCCCTCTCTAAGACATCCCCGCACGGCCCGGCCGCCGCGGCCACCTTCCCTGCCCGAGCTGCAGATGTGGCGGAGCGGCCGGGCGCCGGGCGGCCGTGCCAGGGAGCCCGCGCCGCGTGAGCCTCGCGCCCGGCCCCCGCCCGCCCCGGCCCCTCCCCCGCTCGCTCCCCCGCCGCCCCCAGACCGCCGGAGCCCGCAGCCGGGAGCCCGACCGCCCCCGCCGCCGAGGTAGGAAGCCCCGCGGCGTCGCGCGGTGGGGATGGGACTGGGCGGGGGGGGCTGGGCTGTCGCGCGGGGGCTGCGGGGGGCTGCGGGACCCGAGGGTCGCCTCCTCCTCCCGCGTCGGCGCCTCGCCCCGGGCCATTGTGAGCCCTCGCCGGGGCCCCTGCGCTCGCTCCCTCGCTCCCTCGCTCGCGCGCTCCCTCCCTCGCCGGCTCCCCGGCCCCGTCCCTCCGTCTCTCCGTCTTTCTCCTCCCTCCCTCCCTCCCTCCGTCCGGAGGCCGGGCCGAGCCTCGGCCGGGCCCGGGGCGGGAGCAAACTTCGGCGGGGAAGTTGGGCGGCCGCGGTGGGGGCGCGCTGCGGGGTGAGAGGGGGCCCCCGGAGCCTGGGCACGAAGTTGTCTGGGGCAGCCGGGCAGCCGCCCCTTCCCACGGCTGCGCTGGGGCTGTTTCTAGGACGGGGTTTGAAAGGTGTCTCCTCCCTTGTCCCGGAAAGTCTCCCCCCTGCTGCCCCTGGCCAGCCCCGGCCCTTCCTGGGGGGGCAGGGGAAGGGAGGCGTCCCTGGGGGTCAGGACAGGGGGTACTGCCGCGTCAGGACTGGGACACTGCAGTCCTGTATGGCACTTTTTCGTCCGCCGCCGCCCAGGGGGAAGCAGAAGAGCCTGGCAAAGTGATGAGGGCAGGGGTATCCAGCCGGCCTGAAGGAGGGTCTGAAGGGAGTGGGGGAGGGGTGAGGCAGGTGCATCCCGAGGGAGGGAGAGGCAGGCACCCTGCTTCCCCGCAGGCCCCCTGGAGTGGGGCTGGAGTCCAAGCTGGCACCTGGAGCCCCTGGCACTCTGCCCTGGCCAGTCGGGTACTCAGGCCACAGCAGGGCAGCATGCCGCCTGTCCCCGGGTCCAGGAGGGCCCGCCTGGCCTGGCCACCCCCAGGCGGTGATGGTTGCAGGGATCCTGGCCCTGCCCTGGGGCTTGGGAAGCGGGAAGAGATCCTGGGAGGAGCCCTGGGCCCCCGGCCATCACAGCCTGGGATCTTGGCTCTGAAGGGAACGCTTGACACCAAGGGGGCAGCCAGGGAAGCCCAGGACCTGGCCAAGGCCTGGGCTCTCATCGTGGCTCTTGGTTTAGGCCAGGGACAGGGGCCGAGCTGTGGTCTTTAGAGGCAGCCATCCTGAGGGTCTCACACGCCTGGTCCTGGCATCCCGGACGAAAGGTGGGGCTTCGCTGAAGCTAGAAAGCAGCTAGGAGACATTCTGCGCGCCCCCCCCC
This sequence comes from Lynx canadensis, assembly GCF_007474595.2. NCBI lineage: Eukaryota > Metazoa > Chordata > Mammalia > Carnivora > Felidae > Lynx > Lynx canadensis. The sequence goes on from NC_044318.1 coordinate 3,909,874, forward strand.
CCCCCGGCCTTCCTCAGCTCCCAAACGCAGGGAAGGGGAGACTGGCCCCTCAAGTCTGCCCACCCACCCAGACCTCTCCAAGCCCTACTCCTTGTGCCACAGTGCCACAGCTGTTCCAGCCCAACCCACACATCCCTCCATCCCTCCCCGTGACCTCGGAGCCTTCCCCCTCTGCTCCTCCTTCTCCCCTCTGGGTCTGGGCTGGGCCTCCCAGCTGGCCCTGGCCCACTCTGGGGGAGGGGCTGCACCTGGGGAGCCCTTCCCAGGACACCCCTCTCCGAGCTCCAGCCCAGCCCATTTTACAACCCCACACCAGAGCTCTATTTGGCCCTCTCTGCAACCAGCCAAGCAGAGGCAGATGCCAGGGGGTTGGGGCACAGTTTATGGGGGTTGGGGACCCCTTGGAAGCAGCCCTGTTTTCCTTAGCTCCTTACCCTCCCCCTCCTTTCCGGAGCTGCCATTAGCGCTGACCCTCTGACCCCTAGTGCCTGCCCGCCCTTCCCTGTCTGTGACCTTTGACCTTTGGTGTTAAATCCCTCCAGCTGGGGCTCTTCGGCCCCTGGGTGACCCTGGCCCAGGTCCCCTGGGGGGCCTCTCCCTGCTTCTGGCTCTCTAAACAGGGACACCTGCCAGTCCCTCCCTCACTGATGGGGAGGGGGTGCCCCAGAAAGCCAGACAGTGAGTCACCCCACTTCCAGGCACCACTGCTTTTGGAGTCAGTGGCTTTGGGGGATTCGCTAGAGCCAGGCCACAGCCTGGAGGATGAGTGGGAAAAGCCCCTGGCCTGGGAATCTGATGTCCTGGATTTGAGTTTTGGCCAGGCCACCAACTCCCTGGGGTCCTTGGGCCGGCTCCTCCCCTTTCTGGGTCTCAGTTTCCTCATCTGCAAAACCAAGAAAGAGGTCAGACAAGGTGAGCTTCCCGAGCTGGAGTCCCTGAGAAGACTTGGTGGGGGGGGGCAGGGACTGAGAAGGGGGGGTCAGGCCAACAAAAGCCAACTCTCAATTATCCGTGGGTGGAGCCAGTATGAATAACTGGATGCCACAGACATCCAAAAACCTCATTTCAAACAATCGTGTGAACCGCGTCCCCCCAAAGCTTTTGTTGTTTCTCAAAAGCCAGCTGCAAACGGGTAGCCACAGCAATGCTTTCAGCCTGGGCTCCCCTTGCTGGGAGTGCCCTTGGAGGGCACACTGGCCTGCAGGAAGACAGAGCTCTGCCAGGGCCCCTCCTCGGGGCCTGTTGGGGAGCCTAGACCCCTCTCAGCCACACCTTGCGGGCCCCACTCTCCTCTCCCCTCCTTCCCTGGCCTGGCCTTGGCCCCAGGCGGTGGGAGTGTCTTCTGCCACCTAATCCTCCCAGGGTCTGAACCGCGGTATAGAAGGAAGAATGTGTCTTCCTGACGACATTTTCCCATGTGCATTTTCAGCTACCCTGACTTGCCTGGAATCCGAATTTCCCACTTGGGCGAGGGGGTGGGGACGGGGTGCCGGGCAGAGTTTGGGGCAATCCCAGGATGAGGGAGGGTGGCGACAGCTGTGGCTGGGGGACCAGATGTTGGGGCTGGGGCCTGCAGTTAAGCTCTTTGGGAGGCATTTGGGGTGGGGCCCTGGTGCTGGGAGGCACATTGGGGTTTGAGGGGACAAGATGGCTGCCCTCGCCGCTCCTCTGCCGCACCGGATGCCTCTCCAGGTTGTGTCCCAGGGGGAGACTGTGGAGGCCCCTCACCCGAGTGGGGAACTGGGCTTGCAGTGGAGAGGCCCTGGGTCGGGTGGAATAGGGGCCCTGCTTTTTCTGAGGCTGCCGAGAAGCCTCCCTCTATTCAGGATTATTGTTCAACCCCTTCCTCCATTCAGGGTTATTATTGTCATTTTATATTTCACACAGATGACTGAGGCCAGAGGGTGACCCGTGGAAGGTGCCAGGTGGTCCCCCCACCTTAACCCAGAGGTGGGGAGTGTTCCTGGCGGCTGAGGGGGCACCTCAGGGCCAGCCAGAAAGATGCAGATCCTACGTGCCTGGTTGCTTCCCTTGTGAAAGGGTCATAGAAATGGGCGGCCCTGACATATGTCTGGGATTTCACCTCTCTGAGATGGGACACATAGCCTTTCCCCAGCCTGCCACCTAGCCTGGGTGTGGGGGACCACAGCTTTTGCAAGGCCCTTGGGACACATCTGCCCCAGTGGCTCCAGCATCACCCTGGTGAATTCTGATTCAGGTGGAGCTAGGGGCAGGGACTCAGCATTTTCAACGTCTCCTAGGCTCTCTAGTGCTCTGCTGACTGGCTGGGGTTGAAGCTTTGATGCCAGAACAGGAAAGGATGTGCTGCTAGGGGTTCCTATGTAAGGCCTCAGCCTAGAAAAGTCCCAGGTTTCTCTCTGGGTTCCAACTCCGCCCTTGAAACCCCTGCTGTCGCTGCAACTAATAAAAATATGCCAGCTTCGGTCCCTGGGGAGGTGGGGGTGGGATTGGTGAAGTGGATGGGGGATAGAACTTCACAGGGGGAACAACTCCCTGAAAAAATCAGCACAGTGCCTCCAGTGGCCCAGCGAACTTTGCAGGTGTTGACGTCTGTCACCTGAAATTGCATTAATTTTGTGAGGAGGATCCTGTGCTCACTATTTCACAAATGAAGGGACTGAGCTTAGGATGGACAAGGGCCAGTGGGCCTCTGGGCCCGAGTTCCCAGGTCTGCCATGGCTGGGGGAGGGCTATCTTGTGGCCGGTTTCCCAGCCTGAGATGAGAGGGGACCCTGCTCTTGAGGGGAGCCGAAGCTGGCCCCAGCAGCTGTGGACAATGGGCCCCAAGACTCCACCCTTTCCCGGGCACCCTTCTGGCCTTAGCTGCAGACCGCTCTACGGGGGAGGTGAGGTCTGCCCCAGGTCCATAGGGGTCCCCGGCCCTTCTTCCCATTCCAGCTCTGGTGCTATGGGACCCTCCCAGGGTGGGGTCCTCCAAACAGCTGGTCCCGGGGGAGCCTCGGAGGCCTGACCTCCCATCCTGGCTAGGATGCTTCTCTCTAAGCTCCCTCAGGCTAGGCAGGGCGGAAGCTTTGGCTCTGGGCATCTTGAGGGGTGGGAGCTCTGGCCTTCTGCTCCTTCTCCCCCTCCCAGATGGGATGGAAGCTTCTGGTTAACTGGTGGTCAGGCCGGGAGGAGCCTGGGGGGCACAGGGATGTGAAGTGATTCCAGTGTTAGGGTGGGGGGAGGACTTCCCATCTGCTCCAGATGCCCCTGGTGGGGGATGGGCTGATGGCCTGAGAATCTTCCAGTGGGAGTGAGGGGAGAGGCAGGGGCTTCCTCAGGCCCTTTGTCTTCAATGTCTGGGAAGCCAGGTAGTACTCGCCACAGGGAGGGCCCCACTATGGAGCATGTGACATGTGTGTGCACACGTACTCCCGCCTTGGCAGATGGCTGTCTGGGGAGGGGACTGACCCGGCCCCTGGCCCCCTCCTCCAGTCATGGCCAAGGGCGGGTGGGAGGCTACAGAGGCCCCAGGAGACTGCTGAGCTGCCTGAGTCAGCCCTGGGAAAACAATCCTGCCCAGCTGACAGGAGGGTCTTGTCTCCTTTGCACAAATGCACTCACAGGCTAGTGCCCCGCTGGGACCCTGGGAGTGAGGAGGCTGCGGTGGGGGCTGGGTGTGTGTGTGGGGGGACTGAAACTCAGAGATTTGAGGGCTTGGCCTGGGGTCACTTGGGGTCAGGGAGGGACAGAGGGGGACTAGAGCCTAAGACCGTCAGGCCCTGGCCCCTGACGTGCCGGTTCAACCAGGGAATCCCCTCAGCTCCACTCCTGTCCACCCCCACCCCCATCCCCTGCAGGGGCATGAGGGCATGACGTGGGGGCAGCTGCGTCCGGAGGAAGCCTCTCTCCCTCCCTTTTCCCCATCGTCCATCTGGGTCTGGCTGGCAAGTCCCAGCCTGCCTGAGCCATTTCTCCCCTGGGCTACTGCCTCCTGCATCCGCAGCCCCCCAACCCCCATCCCCACACTTGCGGGCTGACTGCCCCTGAGCTGTGATGTCCTCCTCCCCCTAGGCTGTGGGGCCCTCCATTGTCCTGTCTGTTCTGAAGTCCCCCCCACCCCCAGTTCTGTCTGCCTGCCAGCCCCACCCTCTTTCAGGCCAGGCCCCCAGCACCACCTCAGGATACCTAGTGGTCACCCTGCATGGTCCTAGGAGCGGACATGGGCTCAAAGGAGGCCAGGCCCGGCAGGCCCCTACTCAGTGGATGTTTCCCTTTGGGTTTGAAGACCTCCCCCAGCTTCTGGACTTGCTCGGCTGCCCAGAGTGAACAAGTGGGGAGGGGCGGGGGCAGCGGGCGGGGGCAGCGGTGGCAGGGAGGAAGGAGGGGGGAGGAGTCCAGAGTTCAGCGCAGGGCCCCTGCTGGGCCTGCTCGAAGGCAGCTCTGGGGTGGGTTCTATGCGGGCACGGGGTGGAAGTGGCAGCAGAGAAGCTGGGGGAGCTAGGCCCTTCCAGTCATCCCAGCTGAACCAGGGCACTGCTGGTACCCCGTCCTTGTCCAGGTCTGCTCCCGGGTCCTTTGCCCTGGACAGGGAGAAGGAACCCTCTGTGTCAAGGCCCAGGCCCTGCCCCTCACCTTGACCTTGGGCCAGCCACTTCTTGCTTTGAGCCTCAGCCCCTCCATACGTACCCACCTCACCTGGCTGGTGGGCACCACAAATGGAGTCATTCACTCAGGAGACGGTCACTGAGTGCCAGCAGAGGGCAGGTGTGTTGGTGCTGTTCAGGGAGTGCTTAGGGTGCTGGGGCTCCAGTTCACTTTAGGCCAGCCCTCTCCCTTCCTGGGTGGGGAAACTGAGGCTCAGAGCCTTGCCCACATCAGAGTGGGGCAGGCCTGTTTTCTGGCTCTGCACCCCCAGCACTTTGTATCCCTGCCCCGTTCCCGATGGTGGAAGGAGTGAGCTCGGTGTAGGGGCCGTGGGAAGAAGTACAGTGTTCTGTCTGTTCCATGAGGCTGTCACCTGCTCTAGGACTCCCTTCTTGGAATGAGGCTCTGAATGACAGGTGCAGGGGTAAGTGCCTGGGGCCAAAGGTCGGGGGCAGCGCATATGACACTCTGTGTGTGGGCCAGGCACCCAAGGTGTGCTCAAGCACCGTTCACACTGGAGCGTCTGAGTGGCTCAGTCAGTTGAGCATCCGACTTCAGCACAGGTCATGTTCTCATGGTTCGTAAGTTCAAGCCACCTCTATCAGTGAGGAGCCTGCTTGGGATTCTCTCTCTCCCTCTTTCTCTGCCCCTTCCCCAACTCACGCTCCCTTTCTCTCTCTCCCTCTTTCAAAATAAATAAACTTAAAAAAAAAAAAAAAGCTGGTGACATTGTGGCATTAGTGAGGACTTGGACCCCAGATGAATGTGGCAGGCAGCACAGGGCCGCTACAGGGCTGGAACGTTTCCCTCAGCAGCCTGGGGACAGAAGTAGGTCCTCTGCTCAGCTGTCAGGCACCTGGAAGAACAGCCCATGTACAGCTGCAAGAGTCTGAGGTTGGCCAGGGTGAATCAGGAAAGACTTGCTGCAGGAGGGGGCGGGTAGCTGGAGGAGAATATGCGAATGTGGAAGGTTGTCACCAGAACCTGGCACCCAAGAGGTGAGCAAGCATTGAGCTCGTGGGAGAAAGGGAATCCTGAAAAAGGAGGTGCTGCAGGGAAGAGCCTGGGGACAGGAGCCTCTGGGCTGGAAAGAAAGAGGGCACTTTCTGTGTGGAACACTCTGTGGCTCCCCGGTGCCCTCCAGGTCCTGGCCCAGCCTCCCTCTTGGGCCCCCTCTTCTGGGTGAGGCAGGTTTGCTGAAGGTCAGCCGGTGCCACCCCCCAGGCCTCTGCAGCATTGGGCCCAGAAAGCGTGTGGGCTTTGGGGCCTGGAAGTGAACCCCAAGATGTGCTCCTTACAAGCTCTGTGACCTCTGCAGATGACTGAAGCTCTCAAAGCCTCCACCTCCCTCTCTGGGAAATGGGAAGGGTAACAGCCAGATTGCAGGGCCGGGAGGGTGTATGGAGATGGTGAGCGGGTGGCAGACTGGCCTGTCTGGCTCTCAGAACAAGTTAGAGGGCCCCTGGGTGGCTCCGTTTGTTGGGCGCCCAACTTTGGCCCGGGGCGTGATCTCATGGTTCGTGAGATTGAGCCCTGTGTCGGGCTCTGCTGATAGCTCAGAGCCTGGAGCCTGCTTTGGATTCTGTGGCGCTCTCTTTCTTTCTTTCTCTCTCTCTCTCTGTCGCTACCCTGCTTGTGTTCACTCGCGCTCTCTCTCTCAGAAATAAATGAATAAACTTAAAAACAAAACAAGTTATGATGTGATGCTCCGTCTGCCCCAGCACTTCGCCCCACATCCCCTCTTCTCGGGAGCAGCCCATCCCAAGCCTGCCCCCACTGAGGTCGGGGCGCCCTTCATCCTCGCTCACCTGTGGGCCCCCAGAACTGAGTTGGGTGGAGGGCCTGGTGTTGGAATGCGTAACTGAGCGATGGGGTAAATGAGGCGGAGGGAGGGAAGGGCCAAAGTCCAGCTCGCCTTGCCTGCCTTGCCCGCCTCTGCCCACAGCTGGCAGGTGCTGTTCAGGGGACCTGGTGCTCATCCCAGGGTAGCGGGACGGATGGCCCGTGGGCAGGAGCCCCCCCGCCCCCCGGACTCGGGAGGTACTCACTGGGTTGTCTTGCAGCCAGACTCAGTTGGGGAAGTGCAGGGTTTCCTTCCCTTTGGGGACTGGGCCTCATCCCCGCTACTCCTCCTCACTCCTGGGTCCCAGCCCCTGACGCTGGTCCCGTGCTATGTCCTGTGTGTACGGTGTCAGAGCACAGGTGTGACACGCATGCATATGCCTGTATGTCCGGGTGCACTGGGTGCCCGTCCATGTCCTATGGGACACTGGCCGTTGCCTTTCCTGGCCCCAGAGGGTTCTGGCGGGGTGCCCAGCCCTGCCTGTCCACCATGAGTGGCAGTGCTGCCTAGCAAGCCTGGCCTCCTCCTGCCTAGGCCTCAAAGGGTGTGTGTCCCTGTCTGGCTCCCCCAGCCCCATGCCAGCCCCTCCCAGGGATTTGGGCAGCCTGGGCCCAGCCCTTCCCTTCCCAACCCCGGGGGCGGGTGTGGGGGCTGCTTGGCGGGCTCGCCCCTGGCTGAGGCCCAGGTGCAGGCAGTGCTCATAGCCCCAGGCACCCCCCCCCCCTTACCCCGCAAGCTGGGCAGACAGGAAAATACCAGACATAGTTGTGCAAAGGTGGCTGCAGGCGGGCGGGCAGTAGGGGGTGGAGGCTGTGAGATGGGGGCCTAGAAGCCACTAGGCCTGGGGGGCCTGTGTGCCAGGCTGGCTCTCGCAGCTGGGCAGGCCAGCACATCTGTGTGAGTGTGCACATGTGGGCCGGACCCGTGTGGGAGTTGCTCCTCCCTAACCCCCCAGCCTGGTGGCACTAGGGAAGGAAGGGCATCTCCTGGGAAGCCAGGACTGGTGAGGGGCGTTGCGGGTGGGGGAGCCAGCTGTGAGCCTTCCAGCTTCAGCACTGCCTGAACTATCTGGGTGAGCTTGGCAGGCCAAATGATTGCATGGGGCACCCCCAGCCCAGAGCCAGGAACAAGAATCTTCAGGGCTACTGGTTGCTGGCACCTCCCGTGTACCAAGTGCTGGGCCAGGCTCTCCCTGCAGGGCGTCCCGAGTCCCCACCTTCCCTGGTGAGCTGGGCACCTTATACTGTACCTATGTTTCCACCCAAGGCTCAGAGGGGGCAGCAGGGACCCATCTGAGGCCCCACAGCAGGGGTGGGAGCTCAGGGGACTGGGACCAGCTAGCCTGGCTCTGGGTAGCACTATCTAAACGTGCCGGAGTGAGGATCCTGGCACACACTCCTGTTCAGGTGCTGCCCAGCTGAGGGCTTTCTTGAGGCCCCCAGAGCTGAGGGCAGAGACCTCATCCCTGGTGGGGTCACTTGGGGCACTTGCACTCCCACCTGGGTGGGGTCTGCCCACCCAGGGGAGTCTGGGGGCGGTGATGGAGGGGGCTGGCTGAGGGCCCACCTTGGGTGGGGGAGGGGCCTGCCTGCTGAGTGAGGTTCCCAGGGAGGGCAACCCCCTTGCTCTTCCAGGAAGTACTGCCTGCCCTGGCCCCTCTCCCGGGGCCTGCTGCTAGAGGCCTCAGGATAAGCCCCTCCCCTGGGTCCCGGGAGGAGGCCTGCTCCTTCCTGGACCGCACACCGCCTCTCCAGGGCCTCCCTCTGTCTCTGATGCAGTCAGGCTCTGGAAGGTGGCTAGGGTCAGCTGTGTCCACTCCACAGGACAGCAGAGGCCTGAAGCTTTCTGAGAGGCACAAGCTTGTTTAGTTGCACCGTAAAATGAAGGCCATGTGGGCCCAGGTGAGAGTGAGACTCTGGTGTCTCTGGGTACAGCGGGGATGATCATGATCCCCACTCAGCTGTCCTCACAGCTCCAGGCCAGCCAAAGCTTGGAGGTTTCAGCGATGGTGACAGTTCATTCAACAAGTCTGATCAAGTACCTACTATGTGCCCAGCACTGTTTTAACTGATGATTATTACATAATAATGGGAGACATTAAGAAATTATAGGATGTGTGCATCATTACCCAAAACCCAGTGAGGGGTGTCTTATTACTATTACTGTCATCCCATTTCAGAGGTGGGGACAATGAAGCTCAGATGGGGAAGTGACCTGCCCTAAGACACATGGGCAGGAAGTAGCAGAGCCAAGTTGGAGACCCAGGTGGTCTGACCCGTACTTGGAGCGTGCTCTGCTGCCTGGTCAGGAAGGGGGGGTGCGGAGACATGGGCTCCGCCCCTGCCCCCAGCCCCTGCTGCCGGGCTGCCAGGAGGGTGGAGCTCTTGGCCAGAGCAGGGAGGGAGCCGGAGCGGTTCCCAGGAATGTGGGGCCGTTTGCTTTGGCAGCATATCTGCCCTCAGCTCTCCAAGCCTCCCTGTGCACCCCCCCCCCCCACCAGAGTTGGCCCCTCCAACGCCCACCCACTGCTGCTGCCCCTCCTAGGCTCTGTACCTAGCTCCCACAAACCCCTGGGCAGGGAGGGTGTGCCCGGCTGGAGCACCTTTGCCTTCCCCCGCCTCCTCTCCCCCAGTGAGCACAGGAGGGGCCAGTAGTGAACATGGGCTTCTGGACTCACCTGGGCTAGAAAGCCAGTCCTTCCACCGACAAGCTGTGTGACCTTGGACAGGTCACTCAATCTGAGTTTCAGGTTTTGCATCCGTAAAATAGAGATGACCAGCACCTGCTTTAACAGGTGCTGGCTTTTTGCCTCACCACCAACAGCTGGCTGTTGGTCCTGTTGTAATGTAATATTCGCTCATGGCTTGCAGTGGGCTCGCTTCCCCCTCCAGCCCTCAGTTTCCCCATTTATGAGAACAGCATGTTGATAGTGATGACCCAGTCACCGAACACCAGGGAACCCATGGAGCAAGTGGCCGGGGGGGGGGGGGGAGGGAAGGGACTTACTTCCCCTTTTCATGAGATATCAAGAAAGCCACTGGACTTTTGAGAGGTGCATCTTGGGCCCTTGTCCCTAAACTCTAGCTAGATGGGCATGGTTGACCAAAGGGCAGCTTCAGGACTGCCTTGGGAATAAGGGGTAACTCTTACATGGCCCCAGGCTGCTGTGGCGTGCACAGGGAGAGCCCCCAACGTACAGACAGTTCTGACCTCTCTCTCTCTCTCTCTCTCTCTCTCTCTCTCTCTCTCTCTCTCTCTCTCTCTCACTTCGGCAAGGAGCCCCTGAGAGCTTCTCAGGGTGGGTATGCCTAGCTATCCCCTCCACCCACACAGGCACCCCTCCAAGCTCCCGGCCAACCAGCCGCCCTCCTCCAAGGAGGGAAGGAGGGGCTTTATTCACAGCAGAGTCCAGCCCACTCCCGAGCCTGGTGAGCTCGAGCCTCAGTTTCCCCATGGTCGTCGTGGGCACCTACTCCCAGTAGGGGTTTTAGAGGGTTCCAAGAATCCATGGACAGCCGGTGCCTGACACATGGTAGGTGTTGGACGGATGTTGACCGCCCCCCACCCCCAAGCAGCGTGCGTCCCACCCCAGGCCACAGCTCCCTGGTGGAGTCCGTTTCCCACCCACCCCCTCCACCCCGCCCCCCGCGCTCGCCCCGCCCGCCGCGGGTGGGCTCGGCCGCCAGGTAGGCCGGGCCGGGCGGGGGCGCTCGCCTGGCGCTGCAGCTGGGGGCCGTCTGCGCGCGGCGGCCGGCGGGCGCACAATAGCGGCCATTGTCTGGGCCGGGCCGGCGGGGCGGGCGCGGCGGGCGCGGCGGGCGGGCGGGGGCCGGGCCCCGGGGGGTCCCGCGCGGCCCACCCTCGGGGTGACCCCCGCCCCGCGGGGAGGCCGGCCGGGGTCCCGCGCCCGCCCCGCCGCCCCGGTGGTCCCCGCGCCGCCCCGCTTCCTCCAGCTCCCTGGGCTCTAATTAGTTCCTTGCGCAGCTGGAGCAGCGGCGCGGCGCCCGGCAGCGCGACCACCTCGGCGCCGCCTCTCTGCCCGCCCGCCCGAGGGGAGGGGGTCGCTCCCGGCAGCCGGGACGCCGCGTCGCTGCCCCGCTGTTGCGGGCTCCGGGCTCCGCCACTGGTTCCGAAACTCGACTGCTCCCTCCGAGCCGGGCACGTCACCCCTCGGAGCGTCCCTGGCCGCCTCTGGGAAACGGGTCGGGGGGCCCGCTTCCCCAGCCCACCTGGTTGTCCAGAGCGTCGAATCGGGTGCTGGCGTGGCTGGCCTCCGGAGGTGATCACGGCGCCAGCCCCCAGGGTTCCAGGCCATGCCGACCGCCTCAGAATCCCGGGAGCGTGCCACCCTGGCTCTCACCTTCCCCACTCCACGCAGCCCCGGAACAAAGAGCAGAGCCCCAGTTCAGAAATGGCCCCTGCAAACTGGGGGTGGGAAGTGGCAGGGGACACCTTGAGGCTGATCAAGGTCAGGACGGAAGACCGGTCATGGGGGTCTTCCCCTTGGTGTGGGACCACCTTTCGGAGGAAAATTCTGGGTGGGGCCAGCCTGGGGCTGGGTGTGCTGGGAAGTGTGGGCTTGTGGGGTGGCTTTCGCTCCTTCCCCAGGAGTGGGGGGCTGGGCTTCTGGGCTGGGTTCTGGCTTCCATCCAGATGAACCCCTGCCTCCGGGGGCAGAACCCAGTGGCAGGAAGTGTGTGTGTGTGTGTGTGTGTGTGTGTGCGCGCGTGCACGCAGGAGGTGGTTCTCTGGGGACTGAGCCTGCTGATTAAGGAGGCTGCTGGAGTCCCCACTCCCACCTTGGGTGCTGTGCTTGCCCGGCTGTGGGAAACAGGCTCCTCTAAGGGCCCTCCCCAGTTCTAGGTTGAGACAGTGACTCCCGCAGGTCACTGCGGGACCCACAGGTTAGGGCCCCTCCCTGGACCCCTTCTGGCCTGGGGCAGAAGCCAGTAGGGCAGATGCCAAAGGATGTTACCTGGGCAGGGTTACCAATGGAAGTGTCAGTTTGAGTTCCCAGTTTCCAAACCATCCTGCCCTCATGGTCCCCTTCTCCAGAAGGTCCAGTTGGTGGTGGGGGATGGAGACAGAGGCTGTGGGGAGGCCTGTGGCCCTAGGCCAGCTGAAGGACCAGGCCACCAGCCCTTCCTGGCTCCTGAATTCTTAATCAGCATAAATATTTACTTCCTTCCTCCCCTTCCAGGCTCCCAGCACAGAGGAGCTTCAGGGAGGTTGGACTGGGCCTGTGTCTAAAAATAAACAGGTGGAGGGACAGGCAGACACACAGACAGACATAACTGGGGGAGGGGGGTCAGGCAGAGGGCAGCTCCCTGTCCAGCCAGAGGGAGAGTGGAAGGGGCCCAGATCCATCCATCACTGTCACTCACCCACCTGCCCACTTTGGGTCTGGGACTCCTAAAGGACAGGGTGGCAGCCTGATGCCAGCCCTGCTTGCATCACTGGGAGTCCCTGGCCCTACGTGGCCTGGGGGGCAAATCCAGACAGATCTGACTGCTCCCACCTGATGCAGTTTAACTGGGACAAGTCAAGTCACAGATGGGGCCCCACCACCAAGTGCAGCTGCCCTTCCGTGAGCTCTGCTATCAGCCGTGTGCTGGTGGGGTCTTGGGATGTCCTAGAAGCAGAGGGTCCTAATCGAGGGAGGGGGCTGCCTTGTTCCCTGTGTGTTTGGAGGGTCTTGGCAGACGTGGAGCATGTCAGTGCAGACACATGAAAACAGAGAAAACTGTTTTAAGTTGCTGAGGTGCCTGGCCTGGGAAAAGGATGAGTGGGGACGTGGGGGCTGCCCTCCTCCTTCCTGCTGCATCAAGCAGGTCTGCACATGTGTGGGCCACTCCGATTCCCAGGCAGAGACTGACAGACACTGAAATATACGGTCATTTACCATGTGGTGGTTACAGGGATGTCCTGTGTTGAATTATGCAAACGTGGATTTGGTGAATGATGTAGAGTGTCTCACAGTGTTAGCTTGTTCAGCAGATAGATTTTCAGGGTGTGATCCTCTCAATGAACAAATGCAAGGAAACACTTTTGACCACATGCGAAAGGCTGCCCCTGGAAAAAGGTTGAGTTTGGAATAGAGAGTTGATCTTGCTCTCCTGTCATTTGTACGTGAAGAAAATGACACCATTGAGAATTTGTAAGGAAGTAGTGAAAATAACAGCATGAGAACTTACAATAAAAGAATATCACCAGCGCTGGTCCACTTCCCTCCAAACCCTGTCCCTGGCTAGCCTGCCTGGATCACAGTCCCCAGCTGCCCCCTGGTGGCGGCCCAGAGCCCTCTGGGTCCCAGGCCCATGGGCACCTCTCTGGACCTCACCTGGGAGGCAAGGCCACCTGTCTGCACCCCCATCCTTTGGGCCAGGTTTTGCAGCTTGCCCGAGACACACTCTCAGCCTCCTTCCCTTGCAGGTGGTCACAGCTGCCTGGGCCCAGCACAGTGGGCCCTTGGCAACTGGTAGCTAAGGGACCACTCCCGGCTGCCTTGGAAGATACTTGTCGCTCTTCTGGTCTGGTTCTGGGTCTTCAGGCTCAAACCGGGCATGTGATCCCGAGCACTTTTCCCTCGGTCAGAAATAACCTTTGGGACATGGCTGGCCATTTCCAGGGAGATCTGGCCTGGAACCTGGTAGTTCTGCCACTTTCTAGCTCTGTGACCTGAGGCAGTGTCTCTAAAACTCAGTTTCATGGCTGAATGGACTCTCTGAGCTTTGCCTCCAGAAAAGACCTGAGGGCAGCGGACATGGAAGCTGTCCGTAGGTGGTTGGCTCTCCTCCTGCCCCCTGGACCAGAGCCACTCAGAGGGCCTCCCTTCCCAGGGAGATGGCCTTCACACTGCGGGACATCCATGCTCCGTCCCCTGTGGGCTTCAACGGGTGCAGCCCGAGGAGAAGCCTGAGGTCACAGTCTCACGACACAGCTCCTGTCCTCTCCCAGGTTCCTGCCTGAAAACCAGCTTGGGATCCCCCCGCTGCCTGCAGCCACCTCCTACCCAGCCCCCCATCACCATGCACTCCTTGGACGAGCCGCTCGACCTGAAGCTGAGCATCACCAAGCTCCGGGCGGCGAGAGAAAAGCGTGAGAGGGCGCTGAGTGCAGTCCGGCACCGAGCTCTGCACAGGGAGCTCGGCCTGGTGGACGACAGCCCCACCCCAGGCTCTCCAGGCTCCCCGCCCTCAGGTACAGCACCCCCAGTAGGCAGGGAGGTCTCGGGTCCCAGTGAAGCCGTGGCAGTGGGAAGAATGTCTAGGGTGTGTCCACCAGGATGTCCACAGCCCCTAGCAGCTTTCAGCCTAGAGCTCTGTCCATTTATCCTTAGCAGTTTGTCTCTGGAAGTGACATTGTCCCCAGGGGGAGGCAAATGACCTGCCCAGTTCATGAAGCTGGCACAGCAGAGCCAGGATTCAAACTAGGCCTCCGGGAGGACACAGAGGGGCCGGTGGGGGGGGGGGGGCAGGGGGCAGGGGATTCACAAGTAGTGACAAGGCCCTGTGACCCAACTCCTGGGCTCTGAGGTCAGGTCAGTAGAGATTGGGGACCGAGCCCAGCAAGATCTTCTCAGGGGGTGCTTGGGGCTCAGGACTCCCACTCTGCCTCCACTGAACCCTGAAAACCCGACCTACACATGTGAGGTGTAAGGCTCTGGAGGCATCCTGGCCCCAACGCCTGGTGTTCCAGAAGGGAGCAGTGAATCAGGAAGGGGCCCAGGAAAAGTCCGAAAGGTCCCTACCTACCAGTACGACAGGAAGCCAGGGGTCTGGCCTCAAGTTCCTGTTCAATGGGTACTTTCCACTCTTTATCTTGACCGATGTCTGAACTCTCATGGTGATGCGGGCCACATTGGTCAGGTGCGCAGCCTGCTGCTAGATGCGTGGGGTCCCAGGGTGGTCCAGGGGTGTGAGGGTGGCATCTGCTTCCAGGGTCGTGGTGGGAGACTCACAGGACCCTCAGCCCCAGCACCTCTGAACAGTTTTTCTCTCTTAGGCTTCCTGCTGAACCCCAAGTTCCCCGAGAAGGTAGAGGGACGCTTTTCGGCTGCCCCTCTGGTGGACCTCAGCTTGTCACCGCCATCTGGGCTGGATTCCCCCAATGGCAGCAGCTCGCTGTCCCCTGAGCGCCAGGGCAATGGGGACCTGCCTGCAGTGCCCACCGCCCCGGTGAGGAGGGCATAAGGGCTCTGGAAAGAGGTGTATTGGTTTCCTGGAAGGGACCACAAACTGGGTGGTTTAGAACAACGTAAATGTATTATTCTGTCACAGTTGTGGAAACTAAAGTCTGAAATCGAGGTCTCGACAGGGCTGTGCTCTCTCCCAAGGCTCTGGCAAGAATCCTTCCTCACTTCTTTCCAGCTTCTCTTGGCTCCCGGCGTTCCCTGCCTTGTAGCTGTGTCACTCCAGTCTCTGCCTCTGGTGTCACCTTGCCTTCTTCCCTCTGTTGTGTCTCTGTGTTCAAATCCCCCTTTCTCTTATGAAGACATCAGTCACTGGATTTAGTGCCCCCCAATCCAGTATGACCTTGACTGCATCTGCAAAGACCCCATTTCCAACTAAGGTCACACCCAAGGTACAGGGGGTTGGGACTGGGACATGTCCTCATGGGGGACACAACCCGCCACAGGAGACAGGGGTGGTGGGGACCTGCTGGCCCAGCAGGGCGCACTGACCAGCTCTGTCTCTCCCCTCTCCCCCTAGGACTTCCAGCCGCTGCGCTATCTGGATGGCGTCCCCAGTTCGTTCCAGTTCTTCCTGCCTCTGGGCTCCGGGGGGGCCCTGCACCTGCCTGCTTCCTCCTTCCTCACCGCCCCCAAGGACAAGTGCCTCTCACCAGAGCTACCCCTGCCCAAGCAGCTGGTGTGTCGTTGGGCCAAGGTGAGTGGGGGGGTGGCCAGGAAGACCGGGGTCAGTGTGCACAGCCCCGCGTAGACTCAGAACCTTCCCCGGCCCCGCAGTGTAACCAGCTCTTCGAGCTCCTGCAGGACCTGGTGGATCACGTCAACGACTACCACGTCAAGCCTGAGAAGGACGCAGGGTACTGCTGTCACTGGGAGGGCTGTGCCCGCCACGGCCGCGGCTTCAACGCCAGGTGAGGGAGGGCGAGAGGGGGGCCGGGGGAGAGGGGCTCCGGAGTCCCGCGAACTGAGTCGAGGTCCCCCCCCCTCCCCCCCCCCCCGCACCGTGCCCTCCCTGGAGCAGGTACAAGATGCTCATCCACATCCGCACGCACACCAACGAGAAGCCACACCGCTGCCCCACCTGCAGCAAGAGCTTCTCGCGCCTGGAGAACCTGAAGATCCACAACCGGTCGCACACGGGTGAGTGGCTGGGCTGGAGGGCTGGCCCCGGGGCAGTCAAGGGGTGAGGGACGCATCTCACCGTGCAGTTGTCGCTTTGCGAGTGCCACTTCTGGGCGAAGCCTCTCCCGCGGGTCCCCTCTGCATCCGCCCTTGGGGCACAGACACATCTCCAGGCGCCGCACTCAGAGGCACTCAGCACCGTTGTTTGTGAGGCTTTGTGAGGCGGCGCGTGCCTCCTCCTGGCTCTGCCCAAGCACACGGTGGGGCCAGCCTGGTGACACGCCCACATACCTGACTTTAAATTTCCCAACCACCAAAAAAACCCATCCTCATTGCCGCATTACACAAAGTACAAAGGAAAGAAATGAATTGCAATGACGTATTTTCTCAAACCCGATATATTAAAAGACTGTCAATGAGACATTAGATTGCACGAAGTCTGTGGAATCACAATCTGGTGTGTATTCCCTCCCCCCCAACCCCGTGTGTTTTACGCTCACAGCACAGCTTGGTTGGGGCCGGCCACACTGCAAAGGCTCAGAGCCTAGAAGTGGCTCCCCGACCGACGTTTAGTAAATGTGGAGGCGTTTTCCGGAGCCAGAGCCGGAACACAGCCCGGCGAGCTTTCCTGCAGCGCTCACGGTGGGCCACGTCCCAGCAGGGTCTTCCTGGAAGTGTGGAAGCAAATGTGTGGTCCTGCCGGTGGAGGTGGTCGCTGTCACCCACAATTTGAAGCACGGGACCGAGGCCGAGGGCACGCCACCAGGCCACAGGCAGGGCTGGGGTGTGACCGGGGACCAGGCCGGCTGCTCAGCGCCTGGGCCCTGCTGCCCCCAGCTGGGAAGAGATCTCGTGCCAGGTGCCAGGGACGCCACCGCCCACGTCAGAGAGTCCCCCACTCTCCGGGAGCTCTCTGGGGCCGGGGGGAGGGGGGGGGAGTGCGGAGGCTGGGCTGGGGAGAGGCCCCTCACGCCGGCACTGCCCTGCAGGTGAGAAGCCCTACGTGTGTCCCTACGAGGGCTGCAACAAGCGCTACTCCAACTCGAGCGACCGCTTCAAGCATACGCGCACCCACTACGTGGACAAGCCCTACTACTGCAAGATGCCCGGCTGCCACAAGCGCTACACGGACCCCAGCTCGCTGCGCAAGCACATCAAGGCCCACGGCCACTTCGTGTCTCACGAGCAGCAAGAGCTCCTGCAACTGCGCCCGCCCCCCAAGCCACCGCTGCCCACCCCCGATGGCGGCCCCTATGTCAGCGGAGCCCAGATCATCATCCCCAACCCTGCTGCCCTTTTTGGAGGCCCCGGCCTGCCTGGCCTGCCCCTGCCCCTGGCCCCCGGCCCCCTTGACCTCAGCGCCCTGGCGTGTGGCAATAGCGGGGGCGGTGGGGGTGCAGGGGGCATGGGCCCCGGGCTGCCGGGCCCCGTCTTGCCCCTCAATCTGGCCAAGAACCCGCTGCTGCCCTCACCCTTTGGGGCTGGTGGACTGGGCCTGCCTGTGGTCTCCCTCCTCGCTGGCTCCGCTGGCGGCAAGGCCGAGGGGGAGAAGGGGCGCGTGGCAGTGCCAGCCAGGTCTCTGGGCGTGGAGGGCCGCAAGACACCCCTCGAGAGGACTGAGAACAGCCGCTCCCGGCCGAGCCCTGACGGACTCCCCCTGCTGCCGGGCACCGTGCTGGACCTGTCCACGGGCGTCAGCTCGGCGGCCAGCAGCCCAGAGGCACTCGCTCCGGGCTGGGTGGTCATCCCTCCAGGCTCCGTGCTGCTCAAGCCGGCTGTGGTGAACTGAACCCGCCTGGTGGACAGCTACCTGCGGCCCAGCTAGGAGCTCCCGGCCCCCTGCCCCCGACGAACGGAAACTCTTCTGCGAAATAGCAATAATGTCCTCCTGCCCCTGGGGCCTGGTTGGCTGTGTCCCCCAGGCAGACCCAGCCCCAGACAAGCTGGGCAGCAAGGATGGTGCTAGAAGGTCACTGGTGGTGTCCCAGGCTCCGGAGGGGAAGCTGGTCCTGCTAGCCAGGGAGAGCTGTGCTCCTGGGTGCTGAGGCCTCGCTCACCTCCAGCCCACCCCCTGCCCTCTCCTTCACCTAGTCCTCAGATGCCCTGGCCCTCCACCATCCTCCCTCATCCAGGACCTCCCTCATCCAGTCACCAGCCTGGGTAGGTCACCTGTCCCCTCCCTGCCATGACCACCCGCCAGCCATGTTCCCGTCCTGCCTAGCCTCTCTGGGCCCCTGCTCTGGGGGCTTCTTGGACCCCTTTCCCTCTGGCCCACTCTCCAGAGGGAGAGCAAGACAGACGCAGGCAAAGCCACAGGAAAAAGCCACCTTATCCCTATGACAAGGCGCCTCCAAACTCCGAGAGGGAGGCCCGCTCTGCCAGCTGCCCCTCACCACTAGCCTGTCTGGAAAGAGCCAGCATGGAGGGTCAGCCCCTTGTCCAGGCTGGACACTCTCCCAAGTGAGGGGCCCACTGACCACTCACCTGCCCCTTCACTACTGGGCCTTCTCCCTCTCCTTTCAGGGAGCCCTGGGGATGTGGGGAGCAAAGCCCTAAGCGAGGAAGAGAGATGCCAGGACCTGGGGCCCTTGCTTGGCTCAGGGGGCAAGTGGGACCAGGATTGGCCCAGGGCAGTGCCACTCTGCACAAGGGACCATGGAAGCTTGCAGGGTGTCAGGAGATGGGAGGCTGGCTGGGGACAACCCCAGGCTAGGACACAGCCCCAATTCTGGGGGTGCCAAGTCACAGCCAGCACACAGGAGGGGTAGGGCTCCAGGCCAGTGCTGGGCATGGGACCTTTCCAGAGGCCATGGACAGAAAGCCCCGGGCTTGGGGGTGGTAAAGCGAACCGGGATGGCCATGGGAGGGCCCCAACTCTGTGCCTGGGGAGGGGAAGCTGGAGGAAGGTGCCTGGATTTAAAACATGATTGTTTCCTTTGGCTTTGGCTCCTCCCAACTGAGCCTCTGTCCTAGAGGTACCCCCCCGCCCCCCACTTTCACTGGCATGGGCCAGAATAAGCTAAGGATGCTGGTGCTCCATATGCCCTACAGCCCACAGCCCGACCCTAGCAGGCCTTGGGGCCGCAGCACATACGCTTTCCCCACCCTGAGCCCCTGCTGTTCCTCCCTGGAGGTGGCCTGGTGCCACCTGGGAGGTGCTGGCCTGGCAGTCAGGACTTCTGGCTCCAAGGCCTGCCCGGTCCTTGGCCACATGACCAAGCACTCCATTCCCCTGCTGTAGGACTGGGAGCTGCAGGCCAGCAGCGGGGTGGTTAGCAAGCCTGCAGACCCCACCCTTTCCTGGACTGCCCTTCTGTCCTAGAGGGGTCACCCTGACCCGGCCTGCCCTGACAGGGCCTCGCAGTGCTGGCTCTGCCCCTTGAAGGGGCTGTGAGCAAAGCAGGAGGGAGCTGGTCTCCTTTCTTCGGGCCCCACCCAGGACCCAGGCCTTAAATCCCCAGTTGGGGGTGAGGGGTTTGAGACTCAAGCCCAGGGAGCAGAGGAACAGGGCACTGGAAGGTGACATTAGCTCAGCATGTGACTCGGTGATAGACCAGGCTCGAAAGGGCTGGTGTACGTGTTGTTGTTGTGGGTTTGTTGTTGCACATTCCAGGATATCAGTATTTTAACAGGTTCTAAGTGCCTTTCTATCGTAGCTTATGTTTTTCCTCCTCTTGGCTCCATTGCTGTTAGCATAGAGTTTAAAAAAAAAAAGAGATAAGCTAATGACTATAACAATATATTCCTCCATGTGAGAGGAAGTTTATAAAGAAACAATAAAATTGAGTTGCAAAGACAGTTTCTGTTTTGGCCGTGCCACGAGCTGAGCCACCCTGCTTGGGAACCATCCTGTGCCTGGTTTGGGTCACCCACCCCCAGAACGCAGCACCCAGAAGCCCTGTTCTGGGGCTTCCTTCCCACCCTGTGGGTGCCTCGGGGAGGGAGCGGCCAGAGGGGGCAGGTGCTGAGGGAGCAGAGATGGAAAAGATTCTAGGTGACGCAGGACCTGGTCCTACCACCACCTGCTGTGACCCTGATAAGAGCCTTAGTTCTGGGAAGACACAACTCGTCCATTGAGAGTCTGGCAAAGGCTTCTCTCTCTCCCTGTACTGGAGCATTCCACCCAGATTCCAGAGACGCTAGAGTCAAACCCAGCTCAGGGAGAGGTTGCCTGTGACTGAGCCGTGGGCCTGTGGGCCTGGGGCTCTGGACCCGGTGGGAAGGGCAAGGGCAGGCCTGAGGGCGGGGATGCTCATCGCAGGAGGGGCCTGGCACTGGAGCTGTGAGGGCAGGAGTGGCCCTGTCCAGTACGTGACAGCTCAGCAGGCAGGGCTGGGCTGGCTTCTTGCCAACCTCGCCCACCCCAGCCCTGTGGGGTGTCAAAGTCATGTTAACAGGGATGCGGTACTACTGGCTTCCCCCCTCCCTGCTGGCAGGAAGAGCAGTCTGCCTTCTGGAATGTGGATGTGTGCACTGAGAAATGCGGAACAGACATTTATTACCGAGCTATAAATTAGAGGTGGTGGGCAGGGTGCAGGAGGGGCTAAGTGGTCACGTTTTGGGCATCCGCTCCTTCTCTCTGTCCTCCTGGGCCTGGATTCTGAGCTCCTCCTGCAGGCGCTCCCTGGCTCGGACCACCTGGAAGGGAGTTAGAATCAGGCAGGGCAGTGAGTGGGATGGGCCTCTGCCCTTCGCAGTCCTTCCAGCTTCGAGTCCCTGCAGAGCCCTGGGCATGTCTGAACCAACAGCCTGGGAAACACAAGTGCCTCCTTTACGGGTGCCCAGCATTCCCAGGGGGACAGGGCCCGGCCACACCCTGCTCTTCACCCGCCAGTGGTCCTGTTCCCTCACAGCCATGGCTGCTGGGAGGGCCACTGTCAGAGTGACACAGGGCCCAGACATTTCAGCCCAACTGGCTGGGCCCCAGGGAGCTGAGGCAGCCAGAGGGAGTGGCAGCCTAGGGGGGGCCTCCCTGAGGCTGGGACACCAGGGACTGCCCGGCACACCTGCCTGCCTGCCAAGCTCTGAAGGGCCTGGGAATGAGGGACCCCCCCCAGTGAGAAGGGCCCTGGACTTGTCCCCTCCCAGCATCAAAGAGCACTCACCTTGGACTGCAGGTAGAAGGAGCCACCCACGGATTTGTCGTTCACCTTGAATAGGTGTTCGTAGTTCTGCAGGGGAGGGGAGACGGTGAGAGGGTGTGCAGGCTCTGGGTTACAGAGGCAGGGGGAGCTAGGAAATGACAAAGAAGGAAAGCCAAAGGGTTCAACCCTGCCGCCCCGCAGGCCCATGGGACTGCTGGCGGACAGAGAGGTGGACAGGTGCCCACAGAGGGAAGGGGCTTGTCTACCACCAACAACTGCTCTGTCCCTGCCACTGCCTGCTTTGGGCCTAAAAACAAATGAGTGACAGCGGCTGCCGTAACTCAGGGGTCCAAGCACCTGCTCCTTTCTACCAGGCCACATTCACTCTGGAAGACCCTTGTAGCCTGACTCCTCCTGCCCGATCCCCCCCTTTCTGGTCTTCTGAGGCAAGACCTGTCTCAGAGCCAGCCTAGTGGCCTCACCTTCTGGATCTCCTCGGGGCTCAGCTTGGAGACATTGAGAATCTGCTGTGCCTCCTGGAGGCTGAGGCCGGACAGGTTGGAGGCAGCTGCAGACTGGTGTCCAGCGCGTCCCCGAGCGTCAGCTGCTGCCCGGCTGGCTATGTAGACACATGGGTGAGTGCTCAGCCCTCAGCAGCCCAGAGGTTCCCCTTGGGCCTTCCGAGTGGGCAGCTCAGCCTGCCAGGAGGCACGGGAGAAGACACACACAAGGGACAGGGTACATCTCTTCTCCAGGAGTGGCTTTTTTTGGGGGGTGGGCGGTGGGGGACGGTGAAGTGAGGACAGATTTACTCCACTGGAGGACAGGGGCAGGGTCTGGTCCCCAACCTAGACCACAAGATGGTTCTATTCCTCTCTTCTCCCCTGCCCTGTCATCCCCAGTGCACAGCAAGTTAGGGAGCTTTAGGCTACAATGGGAAGCAGAGTGAAGCCGCACAGATATGAAGAGGCAGGAATAGCTCAGTTGAGACTTGGCTGCCCATCAGCTACCTAGGCCAGCCAAGCAGGTGGCTCAGGTGACCTCTTCCCTTTCAATGACCCTAGAATCAGGGTCCACTAAACTTTTTCTTAAAGGATCAAAGAATAAATATTTCAGGCTCTGCGCACCAATTAAAATCTGGGTTTGCAACTGCTCGAATCTTGAAAGTAGCCAGAGGGTATGGCTGTGTTCCAGTAAAACTTTACTTATAAAAACACGTGGTCAGGTGAACCAGTTTGCCCATTCCTGCCTTAATGTTCAAGTCAACCAGCTTTCCCTTTCACGAGAATGTCGGGAAGTCCAATACCCCCACCCCCACCCCCTAGAAATGCCCCAGACTGCCAGAACCTCAGCCAGAAGTGGGTCCTGGCATCCCAATGGACCCATGGTGAGGGGCCATACACAAGAGGAAAATCTCACCGGGGCAGGAGCTCCCAGCCCAGGGGGAAGACTGGGGCTCCAACTTACCTGCAAACTCCTGCCGCAGGGCTCGGGCAAAGGC
This sequence comes from Lynx canadensis, assembly GCF_007474595.2. Classification (NCBI taxonomy): domain Eukaryota; kingdom Metazoa; phylum Chordata; class Mammalia; order Carnivora; family Felidae; genus Lynx; species Lynx canadensis. The sequence goes on from NC_044318.1 coordinate 3,932,226, forward strand.
CCTGCCCACCACCTGCACCCCCATCACAATGATCTGGGCCAGGTATTTGGCCTGTGGGCAAAGCAGGTACCTGGTTAGCAGGTTGCATTTTCCAGAGATGGGACCCTGGAAATGGCTGCTGAGTGGCAAGGCTTCTGGAGATCTGAGGTAATGAAGTCCAGGGCAGCAGCCTCAGGCAACTTAATCCAAATTACCTTGATAAAAGGCTTCTGCTTTGGGTGGCTTCAGATGCTCTCTGGAGAGCTGGCTGGGGTGGACCTGACGGTGTTCCCAGAGGCAAGTGGGACCCTCCCTTGGCCTTCAGACCCGAGGACAGAACAGCTAAAACAAAGGGGCTGCAGGGCACAGAAGCTTCCAAAGGAACACTATGGCCTGGAGCCAGAACCAGGGGCTGGTCCCAGACCAGCCACTGCCACTAACTCACCCAGTGCTTCTGAGACTGGAGGTCCCAACCTTTGTTCTACCAGCAGGAAACTCAGGGAGCCTGGAGCCACCCCAATTCTCCCAAGACTATTCACGAAGGTTGCAATCAACACAACAAAAGAGAAAAAGAGGCTCCACCTTTCAGCAGCAAAAAGCCCACTAGGGAGGCATTTAAGACAACTAACTGGTGAGGGAAAACAGGACTGGTCACCGGTTCCTCCACTGGTTCAAACACCAGCACAGTCGCACAAGGACACACGGAACCCTGCGGTGCCCTCAGAGCTCCCGTACACCGCCTGGCCTGGCCTGGCCTGGCCTGGCAGGGGGAGCCTCTACAGGGCACAGCATGGTGGTTTTCTACTCCCAGACCGCGTGATTCAACACACCACAGGGGCACACAGAGCCTCATTAAGCATGACCAGAAGTATAGAAAGGCAATGGAAGGAAACCTCAGGAATGAGACGGAGACATTGGAAAAAGATGAGATTTCTACTGGGCTGGATTTCGAGGGCAGGGAGGATCACAATGGGAATACTGGGGCTTTCTAGGCAGAGGAACCAGGGCGAGCCCACCAGGAGAAAAGTGTAAAGGCCGTCCCGGGAGCAGCCAAGAGCATAGGGGACTTGTAAGGTCGTTGGAGAGAAGACGAAGAAGGTGGCCGGGATGGGAAAACGTACAGCCCTTATGGAGAAAAGACGATACAGACAGCACACCGGAAACGACCGGTGTGTGCGATGGTACAAATGAGGGCGGGCAGAGGGCCCAGACAGGCCTCACTGCAGGCCGACACTGCTCAGGGGGCACATGCCCGTGGTTTCCCTTACTCTTTCTTGCACTTGTCGGTAGTTAGATGTTCTATCAGTCAGCAAGTATCAACTGAGCCTGGGTGCCAGGCACTGTGCCATTTAACCCAAGACCTCAAGCCACCAAGGCACAGCAGGGTTTAATGACGAGCCCAAGGACACGGCTAGTACTCGGGGAACGTGGGCAGGAAACCCTGACATTGGTACTCTCAGCCATGGCATCCTCAGGCTGCCCACCTCACAGAGGATCCTGCAGGGAGGGCAACTCAGCAACCTGACAAGGATCAGGGACTCAACCCAGAGGCCAAAGAGGGGCTTGTGAGATGCCAGGGGAATCCGGATTCCAGAATTGGCTTTGTGTGGCTTCCAGTGGACTTGCCCTTATAGGCAGGGCGGGATGTTGGTTCTGGGACATTAGCAGGAATTAAAAAATGGAAGTGGGTTTGGATTTCACACGTAAATGGAAATTTCATAAGCCCTGTTATTTCACACCAGAAAGCAAAGCTCAGTGAAGGCTCTGTCCAGGGATCAAAGGGAGGGGCGGGGCTGCGTGCCAGGAGGAGTCAAGACCAATACTGTGTGCACTGGAGGGAGGGAAGCCTCCCAACTTCTCCGTCCAGGCCCGAAGCCCTTCCCAAGTGGGACTGGAGGTTCCCAGGTAGACGGCTGGCCCCGTCTGAGGTACAGTGAGGCTGACAGGCCAGTAGGTGACGGCTTACACACCCTTCGGCCTCAGACCACACCTTCTTCACCTGCTGCCACACGCCTAGGGGCAAGGCCACTGCTCCACCCATCACTGCCCTTCAACTTACTTCTCTGCCCCGGGATGGTGGCTGTTGCTCAATAACGAACCTTAGAAACTCAGAGTGTAACTGGGCAGCCCCCCTAACCACCCCTGCAGGCTTCAAACCACAGTGGCATGGTGTCCCTGTCGTTCCTGCTGCCAGAGCTCCATGGCTGCAGAAAAGGTGGGGATAGCCTCTAGTTTCAGAGGGTACCCTGACTGACCAAGGGAGCTGCCTGGTTGGTCCACTGAGGCTACCAAGGTTCGTGTGGGGGGCATCTCCAGGGGATGATGTGCGCTCATACAGGCAAGCTTTGGGATCACCCGTGTACAAATCCCAGCTGTGTGCTCCTAACGTGTTCTCAGGTCCCCTTAGCCTCAGTTTTCTCACCTGTAAAATGGGGACACGATAGGGCTGTCACAGGGATTTAATGAGATAATGCTTGTAAACTGCCTGGCACGGAGCCTGTTGATACAATAAGTACTCAATAAATGTTGGTTTCCATTTATTATACACTGTTTCACAAAACCTGACAATGGTCAGACATTATGGAGTAACAAAGCTTTTCCCAAAAAGGCAACTCATTTGATAGATCCACTAATTCCTCACAGGAAAAGGCTGAAAAAAGCCAGCCTACACTCCTAAGGAGCTGGAAAGCAGCATGGAAGAAGAGGGAGAGGGCTGCTTTGCAGCTCTAATCTGGCTCCCAGCTTGTCTTCTTGCTAGCTGTGTGGTCCTGGGCCAATTACTCAACCTCTCTGAACCTCAATTCTCTTATCTGCAAAATGGGGAGAACAATACCTTCCTCACAGGGGGGCTGCAAGGTCCTCAGGAGGCAATCCACATAAAACCAAGCAGACAGACAGTGGCAGGTTCACAGCAGCCCAGCAGCTACCTTGCTTCTGGACCAGACCCTGCTTGGTGCTCAGTGGTCTAGAGACCAGGCAGTGCAGCCAAGTTTCTCATCCACCTATTCAGTACCCAGTGCCAGCCGTGGGTCAGATGTGCTCACAGTTCTGCCAGCTACAAGAGGTGGAGAAGACTGCCACTGGGTGAGGTTTCTTCTAGAAAGTCCTAAAACATCCCAGAGTCCACTCACTGGCACTTGGGCCTGAAGACCCTGGGCCAGAACAACCAGCTGCCATGGCATCCGACTGAGGCCAAACTTCAGGGTTAGCAGAGATCAGAGCCACAGGTCGCCAAGCCTGGAACCCACTGTGGAGGACACATACATTTTCTCATCTGAGGAACACAGCCCAGTGAAGGACCAAAGCTCTGCAGGTGGGGCAGAAGGCCACAGGAAAGCATCTGGGGACACTCGGGAATGTGGCTTATCTCATGTTAAGTGCATCAAGAAGGGACCTGGCTTTCAGACAGACCGATGTGCAATGTTCCCTTCAGAGCCCAGTTCCAGGTTCTTGGGCTGGCGGGCAGAGACTATCACTGAGACTCACTCCCTTCTCAAGGATCCACTGAGACAGGAGGGGGCTCTGTTCACCCAGAGCCCCTGCAAACAGCTGCTGGCATCACAACTAAGCAGGAGGGCAGTCAGGAACATCTATGCCTGGGGTCCCCGCCTATGGCCGGCACAGCAGCCCACTGGTATGTGAATCAACGTGACACTTAAACAGGTCACCGTCGGGAACAATGCTATGCCCCCAGACGGGGTTTCCAAACGCCTACCACTCCCTCTGCTGGAGGGCTTCAGCTATCCCCCAAGACACACACAATTCTGCCATTGTCACTGCCGGCAAATTCAGTCCACTTTTCAGTCCAGCGTTCTCAGCTTTGGCTACAGACAACTTCTCTGGTCTTCTCTCCCCTCACCTCTCTCCGCACCTACTTCGAGATCAAGCTCTCTGACTTCTTTACCCCAATGTCTGCAGCTGGCAATTCACACACCATACAAATCACTCTTGTCAAGTGTTCAGTGCTTTTTAGAGTATTCGTGTAGCTCTGTAAATACACTAAAATGCATGGACGACTACTACTAGTTCCAGAACATTTTCACCACCCCTCCCCAAAAAAGAGAGCCATTAACTTTGAATATCCTATTACCCTGATAGTCAAAACCCAACATCCTGCAAAACTTAACACAGCCTGGGGTGCTGGGTGGCTCAGCTGGTTAAGCGTCTGGCTCTTGACTCTGGCTCAGGTCATGATCTCATGGTTCGTGGGTTCGAGCCCCATGTGGGGCTTTGTGTTGGCACTGTGGAGCCTGCTTGAGATTCTCTGCACCCCCCCCACTCATATGCTCTGTCTCCTCTCTCTCAAAATAAATAAAACACTAAACACGTTACCCCTATCCCCCCAAGTGAAACCTCCCCAGGCTCCTACCATGTCTATCCTCCCACAGCACGATCTTTTCCTACTAATATGCTGTTCTAGTTCACAGACCTGCCTGATTCCTCCTTTAGGATACAAACTCCCCCAGAGCAACCTTTTAACTTTGCTCTTGAGGGTGGCTCAAAGTTACACGCACAAATGAGAAGGACCCAGTTCAACCGTTCGTTGTGGGTCCTCAAAAAATGGCAGTAACCGGGCTCAAAACCAGACACTGCTGCATGAATGACCCTAGACGAATCAAACTCTGAAATTCAGGTTCCTTAGCTGTGAAATGCGGACAATGACAGTACGAACTTCATAAGCATTACACGAGAGAACCCACGTAAGGCCTCAGCTCAGGGCCTGGCACTTGCAAGCCGCTTCCTTATCCTTAATAGTAAGAAATGGTTCCCCAAACTGACTGCCTCAATCCCTTGGGGAACTGACAGAACCTCCGAGGGCAGAGCTCAGGACCATGCATTTTTATAGGGTCCTCAGGTGCACCCGTCGCAGCCAGTGTGGCCCAGGTCTGTGGATTGGCTCCAAGTGCCAATGGTACCGCAGAAACGCTCAGTTTTCGGTGTCGAGGGGCCTGGTTCAAGCCCTAGCTCTGCCACTTCCTTGGCAAAGTCTCGGAGAGCGTTTGGTCAGCTGCGAAAGGGGAACAATAATAGGGCGACACCACCAACTACCTGCGGGGCCAAGCAGGGGCTCCCGGGTCGGCCCTAGCCTCCCGCTGGGGCTGTGCGCTCATGGGCTGGAGCCCACGACCGCACTCGCTGGGCATTTTGCGGCCGGCCAGGCCCTCCCTGCTTTCCGGCCAAACGACTCTCCGTCGCCCCGAGGCCGCCAGCGCCCGTAGCGGTCCTCCCGGTACGACGCCCCCGGACCCCGCTTCCCGTCCGGCACGAGGCGGCGCGCGGCTCCCGCAGCCCGGCCGCAGCTCGCCGCCCCTGACCCGGCTCCGAAACGGCCCCCCCGCCCCCGGGCAGCGCCCATCTCGGGCCTCACCATGGTGGCCGCTCTGCCTCGGGGTCGTGAGCTGCTGCTTCCTGGCCCCGCGGCCCCCAGCTCAAGGGCGGCCGGCGGGTCAGAGGTCAAGGGAGAGAGCGCGTGCGTGACGCCGTACAAAGCATGCGTACTGTTCCCTCCGGAGGGCGGGGTGTGCCTTGACGTAATCCGTAGGCGGAACCAGAGGCGGAGTCGGCCCCGGGCTCCGGTTCGCAAGACTACCGGGGACGGGCGATGGCGGACGATGGGCGGGCGATGGGCGGTCCCAGGACTCACCCTGGCCCTCGCCCGGCCCTTCGCCCTTACCCGCTGTGCCAGATGCCACAGAATAAATACAACTGTCAAATGCGGAGCAATTTCTTCCCTTGATTTTGCCAAAATATTTGGTACTAAAAGATATGCAATAAACATACGACACCCCACGAACATAAGGAGTAGGATGCCAAAGTCTCACAAATATATAAGAAAACAGGAAACTTCAAAATAAGTTTCATGCTAGGGTCCCTCTACTCTGGGAAGGACCTCTCACTGCCCCCTCCTTCAAGTTCTTGCTCAAGTGTCATCTTCTCAACAAGGCCCACCCCGATCCCCTACCAACGCTGAACCTTGTCCTGCATTGTTTTATAGTAACAGCTTTATTGAAATAAAATCCACACACCATCCAATTCACCATTTTAAAGTGCACAATTCAGTGCTTTTTAGTATAGTCACAGACTTGTGCAACCATCACCACAAGGACACCACAACATTTTCATCAACCCCTCAAAAAAATTCCTGCGCATTAGCAACCAATGCCCCTGCCCCATCCCCCTGCGCCTGGCCACCACTCATCTTTGTTCCGTCCCTATGGATTTGTCTGTTCTGAACATCTCCCGGAAAGAGAATCCAACTATATGTGGCTTTTTGTGTCTGACTTAAACTACCATTCTTGGTCCCCTCTGTTTTTTTTCCCGGAAGTTCTTAATCATCTTTAAAAAAAAAACATTTTTTTTTTTTTTAATTTTTGAGAGAGAGAGAGAGAGAGAAAGACAGAACAGGAGTGGGAGAGGGGCAGAGAGGGAGACACAGAATCCCAAGCAGGCTTCAGGCTCTGAGCTGGCAGCACATAGCTGGCCTTGAGGCTTGAACTCAGCAACTGTGAGATCACAACCTGAGCTGAAGTCAGCCGGTTAACCGATTGAGCCACCCAGGCATAATTCATGTACTTTATGTTTATTGTTTATAACTTGTTCCTGCAATTAGAATGTGGATCCCTGGTGGGCAGGACTTCTCTCTTTTCCCCACTCTGAACTTCAGCACCCAGAAGGGTGGCTGGCACAGGAAGGTATCCAACACATGGTTGTTCAATGAACGTTAAGTCAGACTGCCTTGTGCTATGTCCCGGACCACTGCCCTTTCCTTTCCTCCAACTCTTCAAATTCTTTCTTCCCTCAGTGCTGTGGCCACCTGACTTTGGTCTGAAACATTCTCATGGCTCTGTGGCTCACTGACCTTCAGGTCTCAGCTCTCAGCATAAAGGTCACCTCTCAGACTGAACACCCTGCTTCGTCTGTATCTCTGCTGCTCTGTTTACATAATTGTCTTCCTTATGTATATATTTGTGGTTAAGTAATCTCTATGCGCAACATGGGGCTCAAACACGCAACCCCGAGGTTAAGAGTCGCACACTTTACCAACTACACCAGCCAGGTGCCCCTAATTTGTCTTCTTTTATGTCTCTCTCACAGTTTGCTTACTTGCACACAGTCTGGCTCCCCTGCACAGGAGGACAATGACAAGTGCCTTGAGAGGCCTGGTCTCTCCCGTCCCTTACCGTATCTACCATCCAGACCACTGTTGGGTATCTATGTGTTGGATGAATGAACCAACTCATAGCAGCTGAAAAGGCCTGAGGAGCAAAGTGAGGCCTGGAACAAGGGGGAACCCAGGGCCAAACCGCCTTCACCCATACTCCTGTCCCCGAACTCTCGCAGTCAGCAAGAGACCACAGCAGCACAAGAGGTAGCCAGCTCAGAAAAGTTTAATTGCTGAAACATCCAGGGTATATTCAGGCCAGTCCCTGAGGGGCTCACACCCCGCTCTTAACTGGGCCATCAGCTCCGTGATGTCCCCCTTCTCCTGGTTTCAAACCTGGGGAGGAGGGCAACTGGTCCCTGGGCTGGTGCTGTGCCAAACGGCCCTGGCAGGGGGCCAGCACCCAGGCCTCTTACCTGGAAGTGGGGGCAGCAGGCAAGATGGGATGTTGCCCGTGCTAAGTGAAGGTGCTGGGCAAAGCCAGCCCAGGCTGGGACCAGCCCAGGGAGCTACTAACCCCTCAGCACTCCCAGCCACCCACGCTCCCATGCCATGGCTCCACATGCTAGCAGGCAGCTGAGGAGAAGCAAGCCAGTCCCAGGTGAAAGCAGAGGTGCAGACAATCCATGGGAGTTGCAGCGGGACCTAGAGGCTTTGGAAGTGCCCAAGGCCCAAAGGAAGTCAGGGCTTTGGGGAGAGGTGTGCCAGGGCCACGAGGCATCTTCCAGTTTGAGGGGGAGGACCGGAGGTGCGCAGCGGGCACATCAGGTGATTCTGGGAGGTGGCGGCAGCAGGTGAGGCCAGAGGTGGCTGGTGGGCAGTCTAGTCCTGGGGAGATAAACCAAGTCGGAGGGAGTTGAGAGGTCTGAGAAGGGGGGTGTCGCAGGCTGCAGGGTGAGGGAGGGACGGAGGGGATGCCAGGGCCCTCTCATCTACTCACCCACTCATCCTCGTCCACACCTTCAAAGGAGTCCTGAGGGAGCGGGTCCTCGCGGTTCCCCAGCTTTGCCACCATGGCACTGAGCAGCTAGAAGAGTGGACAGAAGAAGAGGTGGCAAGGGAATAGAATAGGATCGCTAACCCCAGGAACACAGGCCTTCACAGTTTGAACCCAGTCAAGGGTGTGAAAGAGCCATTTTCATCAGAGCCCTGACAAAGGGGATGGTTTTCACAAAAAAATACACTTCGACCAATATTAGGGAGCCAGTGACAGACTCTGTGCCACGCAGCACTGGAGTCTGCACACTGCCTCAGATGCTCAGATGTGCACCAGGGCCCCAAATGCACTTGGGTCCCAAACCCTTGGCTCTGTTTGGGATGGGCCAGGCCAGAGGGGGGCCTCCTTCTTCCCTTCCCTGGATTCCTGAGTCCTGTGCCCCATGGGTCCACTTCAGGGCTCTGGAAGGTCTCCCCCAGTAAGCTGCCCAATCGAGAGAGGTGTGTGACCCTGGCTCCTGTCCCAGCCTGGGTCGGACAGACAACTGAAGGGCAGTCATTAGGTACTGCCAGGACTCTGTGTGCGCCATACTGGTCAACCCCCTCCCATGCCTACCTACCTCTTCCTTCTTTTGCTCATCTGACTTCTCTTCCAGGTACAGTGCTGAGGACGGGGCCCGACGGGCAGGGGCTTCACGGGGTGCCTGGCTCACTGGGGTAGGGCAGGGACAGGCATCAGACATCAGAGAATCTCCTCGGTGAGGACTCCTTGCCCAACCCTTTGGTACCATTCCCTAGGGAATCCTGTGGCGGAGACCCCAGAGAGGGTAATAACAGCTGCCCCACCCTCTGCTCACAAGGCTGCCATGGGCACCATGTAGCGTATGTGTGCACATCAGGGGTGGGAACTGTGATGGAAACACAAACCCTGGGCCCTGCCCTTGAAAGGCTCAGAGTATGAGCCTGGAAATGCAAACACCCCATCCTTGGAAACATCAGAGGTTTCTGTGTGACAGGGATATTGGGGGGGGGGATCTTGGACTTGACCTTTCGACCCGTTCTCCAGCCCTCCCCCCCCCCCCACCACTCACTTCCCTGCTTCCTACTTGCCACCCCCAGCTCCTCAGCCTACTGGGGTCATGCCGGGGGGCTGTAGGCTGATCAGCCGGGGCTGACCATTAGCACCTCCCAGCCAGGCCTTCGCACTGAGCACCGGCTCCCAGCTCATGGCCGTGTCTGGGAACACGTCATCCTGGAAGAACTCTTTCTGTAGGGAAGAACAAAGGGGCTACCCTGGGGAACCTACCAGAGGCCCAAGGTGCATCAGCATCCCTTCGGAAGGGGGTAAGGTAAGATCCGGGGCCCACTCTGGGGTTTCTGCCAGTTTCAGAATCTCAGCAGAATAAGGGAACAGACACCCCAAAGAGCAGTGAGTGGGATAGTTTGGTGACAGGGCCAGTCGGGCCCCAAAGCCCCTTTTATGGGGACTGGTGGGGGTGGGGAGGCGCCTAGGTGGCTCAGTCAGTTAAGCGGCCGACTTCAGCTCAGGTCATGATCTCACGGTTGGTGAGTTCAAGCCCTGCGTTGGACTCTGTGCTGACAGCTTAGAGCCTGGAGCCTGCTTTGAATTCTGTGACTCTCTCTCTCTCTCTGTCCCTCCCCTGCTCACGTATTCTCTCTCTCTCTCTCTCCAAAATAAATATATGTATATAAAGATTAAAAGAAAAATTAAAGGTACTGGGAAGGAGGACTAGGTGTTGGGGTGTCAGGCCCCCAACCTCACCCTGACTCGGGGTAGACGGAAGGCAACGGGCTCCAGGGAGGTCTGGCGAAGCCGCAGACATCGGGCAAACTCTACTTCCTGGACGTCGCACTCTGTCTTGGGCAAGAGGATGAAACCCTGGAGAGCAGGGGGATTGAGTGGACACCTGCACCCCCACAGACTGCCAGCACCCCTACTTAGGACCACCAGAACCAAGGCCCATCCCTGAATGGGAGCGTGCTAGCAGATGCTTAACAGCTAGCTCTCTGGAGGGGCGCCTGGGGGGCTCAGTCAGTAAGCTTCCAACTCTTGATCTCGGCTCAGGTCACAATCTCACAGTTCATTGGTTTGAGCCCTGGCATCGAGCTCTGAGCACACAGTGCGGAGCCTGCTTAGGATTCTCTCTCTGACCCTCTCCCACTCACACACACACGCACACACTCTTCTCTCTTTCAAAATCAACATTTTTAAAAAATCTTTAACAAGTAGCTCTCTGGAGGAAAAATGCCGTTTTGTAGCTCTGACTAGCCTATTTCCATGTTGTAAGAACCCACCATGGTGATTTCTCACCACCAACATGACTTGTTGAATGCAGAATGGGGAACACATGTGTGGTAGCAGCATCTAGTCTATCCACTGGCAGAGCCCACAGGTGTAAGTAGCCTCGACGGCACAAAAAAACCATAAAATCAGGTAAAATAATTAAGAAGTGATACATTGAATGTTTACTGCCTAGGTTTTCAATGTAATTTACTTGTAGGTTCATATAACTTAAGGTTTTATAGTTTAATTTCTAATAATGGTGGAGTTTAACAACCAGCTCCTGACAGCTGCTGGGCACACCCTGGCCCAGTGACCTGCTGACCCGACAGGCCCCTGCACTTCCCCATCTGGCCAGGAGAGGGCAGGGGAGCCCTGTGTCGCACCCACCAGGAGGACCAGGGAGGGCGCACAGGCTCACCTTGTGGGGGTCAGGCGATGTGAAGCTATTGCACTCCAGGAAGAAAGGAGCCTCTGGGAGCAGCTCGTATAGGAACACACGGGTGTCACCCTGGGTGGGTGGCAAGAGTGAGGCAGCCAGCTAAAGCTGCCTTTCTCCCCACCTTTCACCTGCCCACCACCCCCGCCTGCACGCTCTAGCCCACCTTGCCCGTGAGTAGCACCAGGCTGGTGTCCGGGTCATAGCTGGGAAGCAGGGTTGAGGGAGCCACATCCAGCCCCAGCACTGCCAAAGGGCCACCGGCCACAGCCTTGGCGGGGTACAGGAGTAGCTGGCGCTCACTTCGGCTGCAAGGGAGACCCCAGGAGCAGAAGCAGGTCCTTAGAGCTGCAGGGACCTGAGTCAGGGAAAGGACTCTAGCAAGGACCCTGATCCTGTCAGGCTTCAACACCTGAGGAGTGCCTCTGTCCCTTTTCTTTCCTGATCCAGTTCTCAGAACTACTGTCTCCGGTCTCCTGCAACAGTGGCCTAACCTGCTGGCCTCATCCCCTACTAATGCTCCCTCTGCTGTTCTCCGATCCTCCACCAGCATGGGTCTCGTGGCCACTGTGGCCTGCTGTCTGTACTTCTCTCCCCATATTCTGCTTGTCATTCTCTGCTCCAGCCAGGCTGGTCAGCCTCCTAGCCTTTCCACCCACACTTGAATGCCCTCTCCTCTGGATTTCTGGCTACTAGCTCCTTTGTGACTCAGTTCAGATGACATCTACCTTAGGAGGCCCTCCCTGATCCCTCTTCCAATGTGCCAAATACTCTCCCTTGGGCCTCTCCACTAGGGCTTGGTTGTTTCATGCTTTTCACCCGGTCCATGCCAGGCATGGGCTCCAGGCAGTAGGTATGGCTCTCATCCCTCTGGGTCTCCCTCCCTCCCATCCATCCACTAACTTACCCACCAACCCATCCATCCATCCATGCACCCAATAAGTGAGTAGCAGGAACAGCTTTTGATGCCTAACATGTGTATGCGTGTCTGGGGAGAAAGGACACAATTAGCTGCTTAAGTCTGGGTGTGGGGATGGTAGTCCTGAGTCCTCACCTGTCAAAGCCGGACACCAGCAGACAGTGACCGTCACACACCCAGACAACGCGGGCTCCACGGGCCCCCTCAGGCCCTGGGCCTTCCTGTTGGGATACAGCACATGAGGGCCAGCAGCGGACCCTCAGTCAGGTCTGAAGGCTGCCCTCATTGCCTCTTGCTCACCTGCAGGGGCTCAGGGCCACCCCGGGGCTCATAGACCCGCAGGTGCCCATCCTTGCAGACAGTGGCCAGATGCTGTCCGTCGGGACTCCAGGCCAGGCCGAAGATCTGGAGGCAGATGTGGATGGATGTGAGAGGCGGCCTCTCAGCCTGTGGCTGGGCGCCTGCTCCCACAGATGTCCTACCTGGTCCCGATGGCCCTGCAGCCTCAGCCGCTCAGCTCTGGCCTTAAGGTCCCAGATCCGAATGGTCAGGTCATAGGAAGAGGAGGCCAGCACGTCGGCTGCCAGCGGGTGGAAGCGCAGAGAGTAGATCTTCTCTGTGTGGCCTGGGGGTGAGGCAGGGAGTAACACTGAGTTCCTCAGGAGCCACTGCCTGTCTCCCAGCCCCCACCCTGGCCCACCTGACCTGTGAGCACGGCCTCAGGTGTCGTGAGCACCTCCTCCAGGCCCTCTGGGGGCACCCGCCACAGTCGGATCCTGGCATCCTCCCCACCTGAAGAGAGTGCTGGCTCATCACTGCTGTGCCCAAGACCTCTGGGCTCCCCCTACCCTCATTCACACCCCTGGGCCCTCCCTTGAGCCTAGCGCCGAGCCTCCTTACCCACAGCGAGGCGGTAGGGGTCAAAGGGGTCCCAGGCCAGATCGGTCACAGCTGCGCCATTCTGCATTGTGGGCAGTGCTGTGTCGGGCAGGCGGCCAGGCTTCCGCAGCTGTGGGAGGTAACCCCACCGGCAGGCCCATCAGTAACAGGCAGGAGAGCTCGGTCCCCAGGGTCTGCAGGGCAAACAGCACGCCTGGGCCCCCCACCTTCTGCAGCTGATGCCCCACTGCCGGGTGGCCCAAGCTCTCTGCCTCAGCCGCCTTGTGCTCTGAGCCCCAAGCGCCAACTGTGATGTCCCAGAAAGCGAGGGGGACAGCGTGGAGTGGTGGAAAGAGCTCAGGCTTGGGGCTCAGGCAGCCTGGGTTCGAATCCCAGCTCCACCACTTACACAGCTGTGTGACCTGACAGGTCACTAAGACTCTCTGTGCCTCACTGCTTTCATCCATCTGTAAAATGGGGATAAGAGTGGTATCCCCGCAGCACAGCTGGGAAGATCAAAGGGGACGCTGGCAGGTGCTTGGCACATAGTTTGTGCTCAGAGAGTATGAGCTGGTGTGGGTACCCAATGCCCTTAACTTCCTGCAGGGCCCTGGGAGGGCACCATGTGAGTGGGGTCTCTCACCTCCAGCACAGCCACCTGCCCGCCACTGCTGAGCAAGGGCACAGCCACACGAAGCCGGTTGGCACAGAACCCATCGCTCTCGCCAGGGGTGGTGAGGTTGAGCCCCTTGAGGTTGGTGATGTGGCTGTCTCGGTGCAGGACGGTGCCCTGAGCATGGCGGAACTTGGAACTGGGGCCTGGCAGGCGGCAGGGATGGAGCCACATGAGAATGCCCTGCCCACCGGCCTGCCTGTTCACATCACAACAGGATGGTGCACGACCTGTGCCCAGGCCTCCAGAGAACATCCAGGCTGCCCTCTTACTGCAGACTTACTCCATCCCACAAGGACAGGTGACCCCACCAGGAGAGGAGCAGATGTAGACTGGGTTAGTTCCTGCCCTGATGCACTTACCTAGCAGGCTCTGTAGGGATCTCTGGCTGGGGCTGGTGCCGATACCACTGGTGCTAGAGAGCGAGGGCCCCAGGCTGGAGGGCGTGGAGGGGGAGGTCAGCGAGCTGAGAGGGGAAGAGAAGCCCTCCTGGGGGAGAAACACCCTGGGTCAGCCAGCAGGCCCCCAGTTTCTTGGCCAGAGAGAAAGGGGCACTGGGGTCATCACTCTGGGCCCCACCTCCCAGGCTATGGGACATGCAGGGCAAGCTAAACTTCAGACGGTGGGGACAGTGGGTGGCAGCTGCCAACTCCTGGCTTGGTAGGAGAACAGGCAGGCCCCGTATGGTTAACATCTGCCAGTGCTTCAAGAGAAACCAGAAACCTAGATTTTTCTGTGAAAGTCTGGCTTTTTAAGGGTTTGCTCAATTTGGAGAACAGCGTGAAGTTCTTTGTTTGTGCTTCACATGTTTCTGTCTCTGTTATGCTTGATGATGACTACAAAAGGCTCAGAGACCCTCAGGCAGGCGAACACACTTGGCAGCTTTGACTTAGGCACCAGGATGGTGGCAGGATGGAGACGAAAGGAAGACCGCCCTGGCACTCACGCTGGGATCCGCATCACCCGCGGGAGTGTCTGCAGGCTGGGCCTGGTCCGGGGAGGGCTCCGCAGGGGGCACCAGGCAGGAAGTGAAGCTGAGGTGGGGCCGCCGAGCTGGGTGGAGGCTAACCTTCTGCACCTGAGGGAAGAACGTGGTGTCCCAGGCAGGGGATAGGGACAAGGAGGGAGACACAGGGCAGCTGAGTTCATACAGCTGGACTGTGGGGTCGTGCGTGGGGCAGGTGGAGGCTGGGAGTGGCCAGCCAAGCTGGAGGGCAAGGGTGAGGGCCCCTACCTGCTGGTTGCTCCCCACCCACCAGGCATGGGGGTCGGAGGCAGGGATGCAGCCTGCGGTGTCCGGGAACAGGTCCTCATGGAACTCCACAGCCTGTTGGCAGATGGGGACGTACGTGGCCAGTCAGGTCTAGGCCCCCTAGACCTTCCCAGCCCCTCACCCAGGTCCCCCTCACCTTGCGAGGCACGTGGTAGCTGACAGGCACGATGGCCGTGTCGCTCAGCTGCAGGACACGGAGCACCTCACAGCCCATGACAGCCAGCGCCCGCCGGGGCACAAGAGCCGCGCCCCTCAGCACACTCTCAAGGAGGCACTGCGTCACTGTGGGGGACAGCATGGGAAGACAGGTGGGGAGATGCGGGGGTGGGGAGCATGGGAAGAGAGTCAGGGAGGTGGGGGAGGGAAGGCAGGGGGACGGGGAGGAGGGAACAGGGCTTACCTGGGCTCAGCGCTGGCTGCTGCGGGGTCACCTCGTAGCAATACAACTGACTATCACCCTGAAAGGAGCCCAGACTGAGCGCCACTCGCCACCCGCGCCCCGGTGGCCTCGCATGTGCTCCAGATCAGACACCGGCTCCCACCCCCGCGCTCTGGGCTGAGTTCCTCGGTAGACTTCACTGCACACGGAGTAAGAACAGGGCGGCTTCGGGGCTTACAGAACGCCCGCTGTGAGCTAACACTGCTTGATTGTTGGCCTTGTCCACAAAGCTGACATTCTTGGGAATTACGGTCACGCCAACCTGAAGGCCACTCAGCCTGGCAGAGGTGGAGGGCATCCTGCTATCTCCCAGCAGGCCAGCTAGGTCGAAGGTTGGGGCCTGGCCTGGCCGCCCTGGGGGGCTGATGTGGGTGGGCACTCCAGCTTCTCACTTACCTTTCCTGCCAGGACCAGGAGCCCGGTGTCTGGGTCCAGGAGGGGCATCAGAGACCTAAGAGAGAGGGCTGGTAGGCAGGATGCGGCCAGCCACTGTGCCTGAGGGGCGGCTGGGGGCCTCATGACCCCAGACAGGGGCTCAGGCCACACACCCCACTGGCTAGGATTGAGACGGTCCCTCTAGCTGCATCTAGCCTGTCCGGTACTCTCTCCTTGCGCGACTACACGCCAAAGCACATCCATGTCCGAGACTTCCTGCCCTGCCCACCCTCCATCTGCCCACCCTTTTCATCCCAGGACTTGTATGGACCCTGGGCATAAGGGAGCAGGCCCCTTTTCCACACCTCAGTCCCAAGCTCCATCCCTGGCTCACCACATACGTTGTCTCTGGTCCCCCCTTGTGCCAACACTGGGCATCAGGCCAGAGTTCCCAGGGAAGAGGCGTAGGCGTGCTAGACAACTACCCTACACCCTAGCCCAGGACTACCTACACCCTGCCCAGTGCAGTTGGCCTGGGCGCACCAGGCCTGCACAAAGGTTTGGGGGCCACCTCCTCAGTTATCCCAGGCTCCTGATGACATCTTAGAGACTCAGAACCTCCCTTGGCATGACTTCGAGCCCCTGTGCCCAAGCCTAAGCCAGGGGCTGGGAGCAGGGCCTCCTTCACCACAGTGCATCCCTGCTGTCCCCACTCTGTTCCTGAGGTGGGGCTCTGCGTGGGGGGGGCAGTGGCTGGGAATATACACCCCAGCGTCCCTGCCACTTTGTGGCCAATGGGCTGTCACTGTCCAAGAGAACTCTGACAGGTGCCTTCATCCATTTGTTTCTTCCCTTGGTTTTAGTTTCATGTCCCTGGACCCGAAGGCCTGGACTCTGACTCCAATGCTGCCACTCACCCTCAGACAGAGCCCCTTCCTCATCATGGTTCCAGTGGTCAGAGGTCACCAGCTGTGGCAGCTGCATCCAACCCTCACCCAGGCAACAAAGCTCCCCCACCCCACCCGTCTGTCCCCTTCTGGCCAGCTGCCCACCCCCCCCTCCCCACCCTGCTGGGAGCCACAGAGTGGGCTGGGAAACTGGGTGGGGCCGTGGGTGTCTCCACGGCTTCCTGGAGTGCTCTGGGCTGGCCACCTGTGAGTAACAAGGGCTCTAATTACCTTGAGCCGGTAGGGTGAGCCGGGCTCAGAACTGTCTTTCTTGACCTGGTCTATCGCCTTCTCTGTGGGGGAGCAGGTGGGCAGGGGGACAAGGTGTGTGACCTAGGATGGCCCTCCATGCTGATGCTGGCTCCAGTGGGGATGGAAGCAAGTCCCTTCAGCAGCCCCAACAAGACTTTCATTCATTCACTCACTCATCCATTCCCATTCATTCCCTTGTCAAATTATCCATGCCCAGCCCTTGGCTTAGCCTGCAGGTGTGACCAGAAGTGAGTGCAAAAGACCCCACCTCTGTCCTCAAGTTGCTCACAGCTTGGCCTGAGAGGCAGATGCAGCTCCCTCTCCCCCCAACACACAAAACACGTGAAGGCAAAGTTCCCTGAGGACAGCCAGCAGGGAGCCGGGATACCAGACCCTGGCCACAGGGGAGGGGGGTGTTCCTTATGCCCAAAGGGTAAGGAGGAATCAACCAAGCGGGGAGGGTTCCAAGTAGAAAGAGCAGCATGTGCAAAGGCCCTGCAGGTGTGGTAGGCAGATGCACGGTCTTCACGGTGTGAGGAACAGGGCAAAGGACGATGTGGTGATGGCTTGGGCAGTGATGGTGAGGGGCTGAGCCTCAGGATGGGGGGGGTTGGGGCCAGACAGAACGCGGCCTGGTACCTGAGGAGGGGAATCTTGCCTCCCTCCAATGGACAAGCAACAAGAAGCTGATGGCATGTCTCAAGTGAAGGGGGACAGGACAGAGACCACCACGCGGAGATGGACAGGAGAGGGCAGAAATGAGAATGATGGGCTCCAGGCACCGTCAGAGAGCAATTGGGACGGGGGACTCCTGAGGCACCCCGCCCCTGTCACCTTAGCAGGAACTGGGGAACGGGCCTGTGAGTGGCACAGACGGCTCATCCGTGCTCCACACCGACCTCCTCGAGATGCTCCACCTGGCCTCCCTGCACCCTCACCCGTCAGCCCCAACGGGCCGGCCCATGACTCAGGTGCTGGGGGCGCGGGGCAGGAAGTCAAGGAGGGCAGGGCTGGCTCCCCCAACAGGTCAGGCCAGTCTTCCTTGCCTTAGGCAGAGCCGTCCACGGGCACAGGGCAGGAAATGGGGTCATGGCACCCAGCCCCAAGGGTTGGCCAACAGCTGGCACGGGCCTGACCCCTGGCCTTGTGAAGAGATCCAAGCCAGGTCTGGGTCTGGAATGCAGAACATAGTTCCGGCCTGGCAGAGGGCCACCAAAGGTGGTAAGAGCTGGCACCTCTCCCGCTGTCACGGTATGGGGCAGGGCTGGCATCTGGGCTGGCCACTGGAAAGGGCTCTGGCCCAGGTCCAGGGGTCTGCCCCAGACCCAAAGTCATAGAAGGTCTACAGCCTAGAGTGGGCCCCTACTTCCAGACCCAAGTCCCAGAAGATGCAGATACCAGGTCACATGAGGGAGAGGTTGGTGCCTGATAATCTCATCAGCTTTCCTAATATTCCTGCAATTAGCACAGGAAGTACTGCCTGCCAGGAAAAGCTGCTTTAAGAGTTCTCCGGCTCTCCCTGGCAGCGCATCTCTCCCCTTCAGACCCACCAACCTAGATATCCTGGCATCACCACTGGTCCAAAGTAGTCCAGATCTCCTGGATCTGCCCGTGTCACCCAGGCTGGGCAGCCGAGACCCCCTTGGACCAAGCCTAGCCCCACACTCCCTTAGAACCAGGTTCTAAGCGGGGCAAGGGGAGGGGTACCTTGATGCCATATGAGGGGAGAATGGAAAAACTGGGGAGGGGGTCCCCTGGAAGCTGCCTGTGAACCTCTGCGTGAGTAGTAGCATGGCATGTGTAAGCCCAGGCCCAGCACTGGAGTAAGGGATGCACCCTTTAGGCAGGTGTGTGGGCTCTCTCCATCAGCAACAACCGGACAGGGAGGTGAGAAGCTTGGGGGCCTGTCACAAAGTCCTGTTCCTTAGGGAGGGTTAGGTTGCAGCACCACCCCCCAGGGGCATCTGTGGACGCTCCTGAGGGCTCTAGGGAACACAGGGCCATCTCACTGAAGCCACACAGTACCCACTGCAAACTCAAATGCTTCAGGAATGTGAGCGGGTGGAGTGCTCCTGGTGGAAGACACCTGGGAGTTGTGGGGACGGGGGTGGCCAGTGAGCCTCGGCTTCCATCAGAGGGGGCAGCTACTCCTCGGCCCTGGCCCAGAGTTCCTACTGAAGGGCAAGCTGGGAAGTCCCGTTTTGATGTGAAACCACCGGATTTTTCAATGTTGGCAATGGCTTCAAAGTTTTAAAAAGTCCCAAACGAGCCAAATGAAACACACCAGAGATCCAGCACTGGCCCAGGAGCAGAGGTTCACAAGTCATGCCCCGCATCTCCACACCAAGACAAGCATGCAATACAGGCCAGGCTGGAGGGGATGGCGGGTACCCCAAGGCCTTCTGGAAGCTGGCAGCTGAGCTGGTCCCCAAAGGCTCTGAGGCATGATTCTGACCACAAACATGGAGCAAGAGGGCAGAGAATTTTCCTGGAAGACTCCAAGGCAGGGAGTTTTTCTGGACTAGTCCAGTCCCTGGCACCCACCCCTCCTGCCTGTCAAGGGCCACCATCAGCTGCGCCCAGGCCCCACTCACTGAGTGTGAGGCCCAACCTCCCAGTTCATCCCACCCCGTCCAGCACAATGGTAAAAGTGGGGCCCTGGGCAGACGGTCACTTCCCTTCCTGTGTCTCAGTCCCTTCATCTAAAATGTGGAGAATGTGGTCCAGGGATGCTCACCTCCCTGAAAGCCCTCATGGCTAAAAGCACCCCCGAACTCAGATTTGGCATTAGAGATTGTATTTAAGAGGCTCTCAGAGGGCTCTCTGTGGCCTGCCCAAAAGTTTTTGAAATTGGGATTAGCTACCAACAATAACACATTGACAGATTTCACCTCAAAAAAAAAAACAAAAAAAAAAACAAGAAAAAAACCAAAAAACAGATTCCCAGTTTCTCTTGAAAAACCTGCAACTCTCACAGACTGGGGCAGGTCATAGGGGTTGAGCCCTTACACCAACCCTCAGCCACCCACTCCGGCCTCTCCAGGTCCCCACAAACTCTGGGGTCAGCTCCTCAAGTTTGTATTACCCTTATATCACCTGCCTGTTGTGTCACAGGCATCCGGGTTTGGGACTCTTGGCCTCGATATTCTCTTCTTTTTCACACGAAAAACAGGGGCCCGCCCAGGGTTGTAGGGCGAACTAGTGGCAGACCAGACTGGAGCGCGGGACTCCTGATTCCCTCGGTCAGGAGGTGGAGTATTAGGTTGCCCGGCGGAACGACCCCTTCAGCGGAGAGAGGAGGCGGGTCTCTGTCGGCCCCGCCCCGCCCCGCCCCATGGGGAGCGGCCCCGCCCCCGGCCCTTAAAGAGCGACCCGCCTCCTAGCCAGCCGACTCCGCAGCCCAAACCCCGGGCGGGGAGACACCGACGCTGCTGCCTCGGGACCCTGGAACCAAGGACGCTTCCAGGCCGGCCGGCCCACCCCGCCCGGCTCCCGCTGCCGCCGCCGCCCGGTGAGTGTCTGCCGGGCTGGGGCGCTGCGGGCGGAGACGGGGGGGCGCTAGGGGGCGGGCTGTGCAACGCGCCGATCACGCGCGCGAACCCCTCCTATCGCGCGCACACGCACTCAGGACCGACACCTGGACCCCAGCCCCGCACGATCACCCGGGCGCAGGGCGGGCGGGCCCCGTGCACCCCCTGCCCGCGCCCGAGTCGACCCCTCCTCTTGTAGTCCCGGACAACCCCACGGCCGCGCGCGCACCCGCGCGCGCGCACAAGACTCACGGGCCAGTAGCCGGCAGGGCTGCGAGCAGACAAAATAAACACCCCCTCCCTCGCTTCCTCCTCCCACGGCTGGGCCCTCCGGCATGACCAGTTTTATGAATCAAACCCCTTTGAGGGGATAGCCAAGCCATAGTCTTGGGTTACTTTTACCTACTGGAGTGGGACACTCTGGTTCTGGGCCTGGAGCCCTCCGTGCCCCTGTGCAGATCTGGGCAGATCGGCCGCCTGGGTATTGAGGACCCTTGTCACCCAGGGCAGAGCAGGGGGCCAATAGGCATGCAACCCTGAGGAGGATTCGGGGGTGGCTACGAGGTATTTGACGCCCCATGGGGCACGAGGGACAGACCTTGGCTGGCTCGGGCCCTTCATTTTCCAGATATTAGGGTGTTCTGTCTCTGCCTCTGCCATGGACAGGGCTCTGCTTGGGCTATGAACCCAATGGCCTGGAGCCAGCTTAGTCCTTTGTGTCCCTGGGCTGGCAGCTCTGGGGCCTGAGGGCTGCTGAGGTCCTCTGTGGTCACTGGCAGGCCAGGCAATTGGTGCCAACCATTCTGCCTTGCCCCCATTCGTTAAAGATTACCACACCAGGGTCACTGACTGCCTCTCCTGCTGGGGCCCAGGGGTGGAGTCTGAAAGGTGGGAAGGAGGAAATGGCCCTGAGGGTCCCAGTGTCCCCCCGCTTGCCTTTTGGCAAGGGCAGGTGAGGTTCTGGAAGAGGCACCAGGATGCAGAGCCCTCTTCTCCAGGCCTAAAGCTTCTGGGGCTGGGTAACTGTACTAAAATGTAAAGGCTCCTTCCCAGTCAGCTGGACTTTGAGTGTTGGGAGCATAGAAGGGTAGCTAGGTGGGTGCCCTCCAAGTGCGGTCCATTTGAACTGACTCAGAGGGTAGCGAAGTCCAGCATGGGCCCAGCTGTTGGCAAGGCCCAAAAGGGATAAAGCAGGCGGGTGGGGGGATGGGAGAGCAGTCCCCTGGGCTGGCTGTCTTCTCCCAGGGGACTCAGCCCCCAGAGCTTCTGTAAACAGAGTGTCAGAGGCAGGAAGAGGGCTCTGGTAATGAGCAGCCCAGCTGGATTCCCTCCAGACCATTATCTGGCCCAGGGAGGGGGGATGAGCACACACGTGCCAGGCTGGGGGCCTGGGCACTGCCTGTCCCCACCTCCCCCAGTTGCAGACTGAAACAGCTACCCTGGGACCTGTGGGTCCAGAGGGTCAGATGGGGTCAGTGGGGGGTTGCTGTCCCAGGGCATTTGCTTTCTCCACACTCTGGAAATGGGGGAGGAGGGATTGAACACAAAAAGCCAGACCCGTGCTCTCCTTAGGAAGCCTCCTCCGGCAGGCATGGAGATGCCCTGGGCAGGAGACGGGTCCACAGTCTCTTGACTCCCATTCCTGACACCCCTACTAATGCCTTGGGTGGGGGGGGCTGGAACAAGTCCCACGTAAAGATAGTTGAGTCCCCATGGGGTCTTGTAAGTGAACCCCATCCCTGAACTGGGTAGCTCCTGGGAAAAGGAAAATGGTGTCTCAGGTGGGCCCAGGAGGCAGCTCCCACCTCAGCAGGCCAGCCAGCCAGCCCCCTTGGGGACCAGAGAGAAGGCTAGGGTGAGTCTGTCCCACAGAAGCATCCCTGACCATTGGCAGGCCCTGAGCTCTTGGAAAGGGCAACAGTGCCACCTAACCCGGTTAGTGACCCCTCCTATAAGCCCCCCTCAGCTCCCCTTAAGAGTCCCTCCCTGAGCCAGGGAGCCCAAGGCTCTGCACTGCCAAGAAAACCAGCTCCCCTCACTGCTGTGGAATTTGCAAGATTTCTTGGAGAAGGGGGAGGGTGTGTGTGTGTGTGTGTGTGCGCGCGCGCGCGCGTGTGTGTGTGTGTGTGTGTGTCAGAGCACAGCCCAATGGGCGTGTGTCTGGCGTGGGCATGTGTCTGCGCGCGCGTGACTGAACAGGGCTGTGTTTGGGGGCGGGCAAGGGTGCTGCGGGAGTCTGAGTGCACCACAGGCGGACAGGGGCTCAGCCTTCTTCCTTTTATCGGTTTCCACATTCCAGAGTCAGCCGGATTGCTTTCCCTCAGCTGGCTGGTCCGCCTGGCCGGCCAGGCCCTCGAGCCTCCCCCACTTTTCCTCATTCCAGCCTCTCTGGGTATGAGGAGGCTGAAGCAGGCTTCCTTGAGCCACCTTGGTTTTGGAGGGTAGAGGCAGGCAAGGGGCCAGTTCTCCAGGTTGGGGATGGTCCCCCAACCAGTCTCCTCCAGGGGAATGCAATAAGGCTCTGACATTCCTCCGCGGCTGCCTGAGAGATTTAATTAAAGAGGGAGGAGAGAACTGGCTTGCATTGAGAAGGAGCTGGGGCTGGGGCAGTCACTGGGGCCCCTACTGGCCCTGGGCCTGGATGGGCAGCAGTAAGAATTGAGAGATCCAGGCACAGGGGACCGGGTTGTGGCTCCCCTGAGCCACTCGTGGACTCCAGAAAAGGCCATTTCTGCCACAGGGAAACTGAGTACCCTGGGCACGGCAAATGAGAAGGGCAAGACCCCTCTAGGGCCACTTACTTCTCAGTCCCTGCCTAGGCCCCAGACAACCTGGGCCCAGCTGGCTTGGGCTGGTGACCTCCCTTGGTGACTAAGGTCTTCCTCTGGCAAATTCAGGGTTAATTGCAGGGTTAGGGCCTTCCCTGATGAATGCTTGGCCCTGGGTGGGGACAGGGCAGCAAGGCAGCCCTGCATCTGACTGGGCCCAGCCCCCGTGGCATCACACCTGCGTGTGCGGATGGTAGCATCTGGACTGGCCCATTTCTAGTTGGGCTGCAGCCACCAAATAGCTTCTGGGGCAGCAGGTGTCCTCTCCCAACAGAGTGGCACCTCTCCTGACTGAAATGACATATCTCGCCGCCCTGAGGGCCCACTTGAGCAGAATGGCTTTAGTCACTGGTCTCCCAGCCCTGGGCTGACAGGTCTGGTAGCTGCCAAGTCATCCATGGTGCCAAAGAAGGCAGCCACTTGGGGCCAGGCAGCTCCTGCCATGGAGGAGTGGGGGCAGTGGGGAGGAGGGCCCAGCTCCTGCTCTTCTAGCGCTGCCAGCCAGCCAGCCACACCTGCCACATTTGTTGGGGATCCACACCCCTCCCCAGACAGGGAGAGAAGACTGACATCCAGACTGTCCCCCTTTGCAACCTTCTGCCCCAATGTCTGTAGGGGCGACTCACCCAAGGAGCCTCTCCTACACAACTCTGCTGGGGCCTTATCCCAGAAGTTCTCATTTAATTGCCCCAGGTTAGGGGTAGGGGTGGTAGTGGTGGTGGCAGAGGGCATCAGGAACTTTCCAAAGCTTCCCAGATGATTCTCATGTGCAGCTGGGGTTGAGAAACCTCTGGGTTATAGGTGGGAAACAGAAACCCAGAAAGGGAAGGAAACTGGATGGGGTCATGAAGTGGTGTCTGGGCCTCATCTGTAGAATGAGCAGAGCTGGCTGGGGAGGTACACAGAGTAAGGCAGAGAGGCGGAGACTAGTACAGACTCCCAGCTTCATCACAGGGTCTGACTAAGGCCCCCAGCCCCACCTCAGCCCCTTCCCCTGAGGGCCTAGGACAGAGATTCTGACCTCTCGGCTTTGCTGTGCCCCAGGGATGGGGAGATAGGCGGACCCAGCCCAGGCTCTGAGCCTCCTCAGACACGTCAGCGAAACCGGAGCCAGCCGTCCTGGCCGCCGGCATGGTCCCCGCCTGCCTGGGGGGTTGGCAGACTCCTGGGCTGGGCTGCTGCCAGGCCTGGCCAGCAGTACTTAGCCTGGGGGGGGGGGGGCGGGAAGCACTGGGAGCCAGAGGCCCAGAGTCTCAGGGTCTCAGGGTCAGACCTGCAGCACCTGACCCCTGCGCCCACTCTGCAGTGTCTGGCACGGGAAGGGGCTGTGCTGGCCTCATCTGTTCATCTGTCCAACCCTATTCCCTCACCAGCCTTGTGGCCTTCCCCAGGAGCAGTGAGATGAGCAGCCTAAGGTCTGATGTGGTCACACAAATGCCTGGGTTCCACCCACTCACCAGTCCCTGCCTGACCCAGTGCCTGTGTGAGAGTGGGTGCCTCCAGGTGTCCCCTACACTCACAGGTGGGTGGGGGCACCAGGATCCCCCTGAGAGCTCCTCCCTCTGCTCCCTTTCCCCACCTCCAGGTCATAGGCTGAAGGGGGGCTGGCCAAAGGTCAGCTCATTCCCCCACCCACTGCCAGAACTAAATACACCCCTCATCAGTCGGCTTTCTCCAATTCCTACTCTCCCACACCCAAGGGTGGAGGACAGAGGGCAGCCTCTGCATGGAAGCCTCCCCTGGACCCAAGGGACCTCCTGTCTGTGCTGAAAGTGGCACAAAACCCCCCTCACACCATGGCATCCTCACCCTGTATGTGCAGAAGGCAGGGCTCAGGTTTTATGGGTAACACCTTCAGGAACAAATGTTTACTGAGCACTTAGCATGTGCTCCAAGAACAAACTAAACAGCCCTGACAATGAGGCGCTATAACCAGGACCCCTCCCAACTCCCGCCTTCACAGATGGGAAGGGAAGTAAAGGGCCATGGCCAGGCTCTCATACAGCCAGGCTGGGACTGCGGACAGTGGGACCTTAAAGCCCCATCCCAGCAACTGTCCCCTGGAGGGCAGCAAGGCCAGCAGCAAGAGCCTGGGCCTCTGTTTCCTGCCTCTTCCCATCACACCACGGTGGGGCCAGGTCAAGGCAAGTCTGCAGAGTCCAGGTTTAAGAGAAGAGACCTGGACCCTTTGCCCTCCTCCCACCCCACCCCCCAAAGCCTCAGGGCTGCCTCCAAAAGTCTCCCCTCACCCTCTGCAGAGGGAAAGGTCCTACCTCCCTGCCTTGGGTCAGCAGATCAGATATCAAAGCCCAGGCCCCTGGTCCTTCAGAGCTGCAGGAATTGTAATGGCCAGGAAAGCCGTGACCTCCCATGACAGACCCCACCCCCAAAGCACACACACACACCAGAGCGAGCCCAGACAGGGAGAATCACTCCCAGAACTTGTTAAAAGAACTTCCCCATTTAAAAACAAACAGAACAACACACAACTACAACTCTGGGTGTTCAGAACAACTCCAGAGAGTGAGGCAGGGCTGGGGTGAAAATGAGGCCCAGAAGTGAACAGGGACTTGGGAAGCTACTTAGGGGCTGAACTTGGGCCTACACTCAGGTCTCTATCTCCTGTAGCTCTACTGCCCACCCCCTCCATGGTCAGTCTTCACCTTCCGGGTCCCTTCTGGGGACTCTGTGGTCTCCTCTTGGTGCCAGGACAGCCCACGGCGGAGCCCCCAGAGCCACCAGCACCCACCTTCCCATTTCCCAAAGCCCCCATGCTGACTCCTCACTGGGCAGGTGGAGCAGGGCTCTACATCCTAGCTGCTGCCTGCTGGGGTCTTCCCAGCCCAAGATGCCGATTGCTCTTGTGAGCCAGCGCCTGCTCCCCACCAACTCAACCAGACTGCTGCTCTATGGCTAGACGGACCTACAGCGAGCGTCTCTGCCTCCCTCCCCCGTGATGACTTTATTGATTAAAGGGCCAACAGACTCTGGAGTGAAGCCCAGAGCCCAGGCTGATGCCTCCTCCGTGTAGACTGGGGAACACCCTCCAGCATGCACCCCAGGCCCCCAGGGG
Source organism: Lynx canadensis (assembly GCF_007474595.2). Lineage (NCBI taxonomy): Eukaryota > Metazoa > Chordata > Mammalia > Carnivora > Felidae > Lynx > Lynx canadensis. The sequence continues at coordinate 3,958,232 of NC_044318.1, forward strand.
CCACGCCCGGCTGCTCTGTGTTTAAGCGCTTCCAGTCGTAGGAGGTGCTGCCTGAAACGCCTGGGCAGACAGCGGAGAAACAGAGGCTCTGAGAGAAAAACGCAGTCTATGGCCTCATGGCTGGGATGCCCCTGGCCCAGGTTGCCTGACTGGAGCATGAGCTCTTAACTACGACCTTATACAAAACCCAGAGGGAGCTGAAGCCACAGGGGTGGCCACGTGTAGGGTCCCCTCCCATCCTGGAGCCTGGCTGCTCCCTTCCTGACCCTGCCGGCCCCACGGGGAGGGCTGATTCAGGGGGAAGCGGCTCACCCCACACGTGGATGTGGGGGGTGGGGGTCGCACACAGCCCACATCTGGAGGCCAGGCCACACCCACTGCCTTCTGAGTCAGTGAGGGTGGAACGGGTCCACTCCGGGGAGGAGGCTGGGTGCGGTGCACGCAGCCCCCTCGGGACGGTGCCGGCAGGGCCAGCAGGGGCACAAAGCCTTCCAGGTTCTGGTCCAAGCGTCATCTGAGGTTCAGCACGAGGCCCTGCCCCAGCACTCACTTGGCAAAGGTGAGCTAGGCATGCTCTGGGACACACGGGAGCAGGCAGGGTCTCCCCTCAGGGTGGGGATGGTAGAGCCAGGACCTTAGACAGCCAGGGAAGGGGCACGAGCTGGAGGTCGAGGAAGGCCTCCCTGGCTGGCCTGTGAAAGGTGGTCATTGGTGTTAACTAGGGGGGCAGAGGCTGATGGCCCCTCTTCCCTGGCACAGGGGACCCTGCAGGCAGGCCGGGCCTGGGCGGGCCCAACCTGGGTAGCAGGCCTTTACCTAGAGCTGGTCTCCCCAGTGACTTGTCTAGTCTGTCCTGGGACCACCTGCTCCCCCTCTTCTGCCTCACATTGCTGGAGCCCATGTTCCTGGGGGAGGAGCCCGACGGAGGGCAGCGGGGCAGAACACAGGCTGGATTGGGGTGGGGGGCACGTTACCTGCCATGGCCTGATGGCTGGCAGGCATGGGGGAAGGGGAGGCTGAGGCCCAGCACAAAAGGCCCTTGTGTGAGCAGAAGGCGCCTGGAGGGGAGGAGTGCTGGCCTCTCAGGGACTCTAGGGGCCCAGAGAGTGGGGACTGCTGCTAGGGTGGCCCCTGAGCTCCTCACAGGAGCCTGAGTGAAGGGGGGCCCGTGCTGTGGCCCCATTCTGTCTTGAGCAGTTCCAACTACGAGCTGGGGCCCAGAACAGCAGAGGGAGCACCCCCCCACCCCGCCCCGGGCAGGACTGGGCCCCACATCAGGAGGGCAGGACCATCACGGACTGCAGGCCTAGCTGCACCTGGACGTGGTTAAGGACCTGGGCTCCGGCTCAGATTTCCTGGCAGTGGGACGGCAAATCACTGCACCTCCAGGAGCCCCCCCTCTCTCCTGCCATCTGGGAGCAATGAGAATAGTTTCCACCTGCTGTGGCTGCTGGGGGTGCCACGCGAGGGGAACATAAATGCTCAGTGTGCCAACAAGGGGAAGAGTTGCCTGCCGCTCCTCATTCTCAGTGCTCTGGCCAGAGCACACCCCAAGAAACAGCAGACAAACCAATCTGCAGAATGTTTCTAGGCCCAGCCCTGCTTCTGGGGCCACCCCGCAACCAGTGTCCCTCCACCTGCCCCGGGTCAGTCTGGGGAGGCCAGGACCCCCACCTCTAGATCTGTCATCACACCTCAGAGATGAGAGATCTGAAGACCAGGGGACACCTGCCAAGGGCTTAGGCCCTCCTCTGCCCCCTCCCCAGGAGCGTCCCCCACCCTGGCCAAGTCCTGGCGGGCCCTCAGCTCCCATATGGGGCAGGTCTGACTTCATAAGTGGAAAAACACCGATCCCATAGTTTCCGTGTGAAGTCTTCCCGCCGCAGTCTCTCTCATTGGAGGACACAGAGCGTGGCGGCAGGGGCCAGCGGCGTGGGGCAGTCAGCTTCTCTGCTTACGCGCTGGCTGCCCGCCCCTCCTCTCCCAGACGCTGTGGGGAGGGGCTGCCGCTCTAGGACCCACCATGCTCCCTCCTGGCCTGTCCACCTCAGCAGAGGCGAGGCGGGGAGGAGGGGTGGGGCTGGAACTGCAGGGAGGGCACAGAGCCTGATGCTTTCTGACCACGTGTTCTCCCTGAGCCGCAGAGGCAAGAGGGCTGGGGTTAAGGAGAAGGGGATTTTCATGATCACTGAGTGTTTGGGGGCCAGCCTCCCTGTGCACACATCAGCCCACTAAACCCTGGTGACAGCGCAGGAAGTAGCAACCGATAGCCTAACGAAGTCATGTGACTGCTCAAAGTCACTCAGTGAGAGACTGATGGGGCCGGGGCAGGAACGAGGCCGGGGCACTGGGGACCTGACTCATAACTACTGTGTGCTGTCAGATTTGGGGGCAGGGAGTGACGAAGGGGGCTGGGAATTCCCTTCTTGGTCCTTCCTGGCGTGGCTGTCCCCTGGGTCCCTGACTCATGGTCTCCTGTCTTTACCACTTCTCTGCTCCCAGGACCCAGAAGATGTACCCCAGAATCCCTCTGCCCCCAATGCTGCCGCCACTGCTGCTGCTGCTGCTGGCCCCAGTCCCCGGAGTGCAGTGCTGCCCGACAGGCTGCCAGTGCAACCAGCCGCAGACGGTCTTCTGTGCCGCCCGCCAGGGAACCACAGTGCCCCGGGACGTGCCCCCTGACACGGCAAGCCTTTACGTCTTCGAGAACGGCATCACCACACTCGATGCAGGCAGCTTTGCCAGCCTGCCAGGGCTGCAGCTCCTAGACCTGTCACAGAACCAGCTCGCCAGCCTGCCCGGCGGGGTCTTCCAACCACTCGCCAACCTCAGCAACCTGGACCTGACTGCCAACAGGCTGCGCGAGATCACCAACGAGACCTTCCGCGGCCTGCGGCGCCTAGAGCGCCTCTACCTGGGCAAGAACCGCATCCGCCACATCCAGCCCGGAGCCTTTGACACACTAGACAGCCTCCTGGAGCTCAAGCTGCAGGACAACGAGCTGCGGGCCCTGCCCCCGCTGCACCTGCCGCGCCTGCTGCTGCTCGACCTCAGTCACAACAGCCTCCCGGCCCTGGAGCCTGGCACCTTGGACACTGCCAACGTGGAGGCACTGAGGCTGGCCGGCCTGGGACTGCGGCGGCTGGACGAGGGGCTCTTTGGCCGCTTACGCAACCTCCACGACCTGGATGTGTCCGACAACCAGCTGGAGCGAGTCCCGCCGGCCATCCGGGGCCTCCGGGGGCTGACGCGCCTGCGGCTGGCCGGTAACACCCGCATTGCCCAGCTGCGGCCCGAGAGCCTGGCCGGCCTGGTGGCCCTGCAAGAGCTGGACCTGAGCAACCTGAGCCTGCAGGCGCTCCCACACGAGCTCTCTACCCTCTTCCCCCGCCTGCGGCTCCTGGCGGCCGCCCGCAACCCCTTCAACTGCGTGTGTCCCCTGAGCTGGTTTGGCCCTTGGGTGCGGGAGAGCCGCGTGGCACTGGCCAGCCCGGAGGAGACACGCTGCCACTTCCCACCCAAGAACGCTGGCCGGCTGCTCCTAGACCTTGAATATGCTGACTTTGGCTGCCCAGCCACCACCACCACGGCCACGGCACCCACCACAAAGCCCATGGCTTGGGGGCCAACTCTCTCACCTTCCAGTCCAGCTCCCACCTGGCTCAGCCCCACGCAGCCTGCCACGGAGGCCCCCAGCCTGCCGCCTGCCGCCCCACCCACTCTGGGAGCTCCCCCGAGGCCCCAGGACTGCCCAGCGTCCATCTGCCTCAACGGGGGCACCTGTCACCTGGGAGTGCACGGCCACCTGGAGTGCCTGTGCCCTGAGCTCTTCACGGGCCTCTACTGCGAGAGCCGGGTGAGGCAGGGGCCCCAGCCCAGCCCCGCCCCGGCCACGCCGGAGCCGCCGCAGCCCCTGCCCCTTGGCATCGAGCCAGCGAGCCCCACCTCCCTGCGTGTGGGGCTACAGCGCTACCTGCAGGGCAGCACCGCGCATCAGGAGCCTCCGCTCACTTACCGTAACCTGTCAGGCCCCGACAAGCGGCCGGTGACGCTGCGGCTGCTGCGCTTGCTGAGTACACAGTCACCCAGTGCGGCCCAACGCCACCTACTCCATCTGCGTCAGGCTTCTGGGGGCCGGCGGGTGCCCGAGGGCGAAGAGGCCTGTGGGAGGCCCGCACACCCCAGCCGTCCGCTCCAACCATGCCCCTGTCACTCAGGCCCGGGAGGGCAACCTGCCGCTCCTCATCGCTCCCCCTGGCTGCAGTGCTCCTGGCCGCACTGGCTGCCGTGGGGGCAGCCTACTGTGTGCGGCGGGGGACGACGGCAGCGGCTGCCACTCACGGCAAAGGACAGGTGGGGCCAGGGACTGGGCCCTGGAGCTGGAGGGGGTGAAGGCCCCTTGGAGCCGGGCCCCAAGGCGACTGAGGGCGGTGGGGAAGCTCCACCCAGTGGGCCGGAGTGTGAGGTGCCTCTCATGGGCTACCCGGGGGCCAGCCCCCAGGGGCCCCTCCCCACTAAGCCCTACATCTAAGCCCGGAAGCGACAGGCTGCCAGGCCAGGCTCTCAGCCCTGCTGGACCCGCCAGCACCCTCCTGCTGCCAGACCAAGGAAGTTCTCGGATCCCTACAAAGAGGACACATCAAGGTGAGGGCTGTGTGACCACAGCAAGATCCTGCCCCTCAGTCTCCTCATCTGTGAGATCCTGGGACGCAGGTGACCACCTCTAAGGTGGCGCTATGCCTGAGTGCCTACGAGGACGGCATCTGCCCGGTTCTCTGCAACGTGCACCTTCCCTGGGGAAGGGTGGGGCGGGCCCTGCCGTGTGCTGGTAACACAGGCCCAGGGCTGCCAGGCCCCCCTCCCAGGAGATCCTGGGGGCCAGTGAAGGAAGCCCCCAGAAAGACAGCAGAGGGAGAGAAAGGCTGGGGATGGGGCATGTGGCCCAGCCTCGGCCCCAAGGAGCAAAGGAACAAAAGAAACTGGAAAGACAGACGCTTAGGAACATGTTTTGCTTTGGTTTTTAAAAATATATTTATAAGAGATTCTTTCCCACTTATTCTGGGAAAATGTTTTTCAAATTCAGAGACAAGGACTTTGGTTTTTGTAAGACAAACAATGATATGAAGGCCTTTTGTAAGAAAAATAAAAGATGAAATGAGTGTGTTTCTCTGGCATGGCCCAGGGTACCTGGGTGGGTGTGGAGGTAAGCGGGAGGCCAGAACCCCCAGGGTGGGAGGGCTGCCGCTGAGGACTATGCCAGGGTGGCCTGCCCTCCTGGGATCCTGCCCTGGGCTGTGTCTGCCCAGCCTCAGCTGGGGTGCCTGATTCAGTCTCTTGTTGAGACTGGGATGCAGGCCGGAGCCAGACGGGAGCTGGGCAGCTCCTAACCTTGAAGAAGAGGAACATGAGGGCAGCCTTACCTTGCCCAGGCCCAGTGGTCAGCCAGCAGGAACTGTACTGCCCCTGTGAAGCTGGGGAGGGCTCGTAGCAGATAAAGACCGAAAGACCGAGAGGGTCTGCAAGGGCTCCTCCTCAGGGAAGGGCCTGACAGGCAGTCACCTCCCACTTCCTCTGCGGAGGGAGTGCGCCTACTGCAGCAGGAGCCTGTGTCCGGGCCTGGCACAACACACAGCCCAGCCCTGCCTGCAGTCCTGATGCCCTTCCGCATGGGCTCGGGCTGGGAAAGCTTGCTCCCGGCCTCCTGTTCCAGCTGCAGCAAGGCACCTTGGAGGGGCAGCATGGATCCTGAAAGGCAGGAATCCTCTGGTGACTGTGAAGGGACCCAGCCAGGGCTGTTTGGGGCAGGTGGCCCAGGGACAGGACAAAAGGTCTGAGCCTGGCTTGTGAAGGCCTGGTAGCCCTGTGATGCCCCTTTACTCTCTGCATTTGGGATGTGCCCAGGCTTTCCAGAAACCCCGGAAGTGGGAGTGTTTTCCAGGAAAGCCGCAGGCTGTGTGGGGGCAGGGCCAAGGATGTAGAGTGCAGTTCTGGCCCAGACTGGGTGCTGGAAGCTTGGGAACAGGGACGGATACACAGCACCTTCTCCCATGACCGTGGGACAGGAGGCAAAGTGGGCCCTGAGGCCTCAGAGAGGTGCTGTGACTGCTGAGCGAGCCTCCCCGAAGCCCCGTGCCTGTGTCTCCTCTGTGGGTCATGGCCCCTGGGCCTCACCAGCCTCACCCTGGCTGGAAGGAGGCAGCCCAGTCAGGTCTGGGGAGCAGGCCCTGTGGCTCAGGGCGTTGATGTCAGCGCCGAGTCAGGCCCAGCCACGCGAGGCTCTGGATTCAATTAGTGGCTGCTGAGGGTTCTGGCATGGGAAGGGAGGAGGTGGGCGGTGGGTCGTGTCGGGCAGCAGAGGATGGTGGCAGTGAGCCTGGGTGGGGCCCCTTCTTCCTGAGGCAGCGGCGGCAGCCCAGGTGGATTTCCTGTGAGCCTGGGTCCCATTAGGGGAGCAGTATGGCGAGGCCTGCCCTCCCCCTCGGCAGCCCTGTCAAAGGGGCCATTGTGGGCCCACGGGCCGCTGCTGAACACAGCGTGGCTGCTGAATAAATGTTTTCACTGCAAAGCCAAACCTGGCCTAGTGGGATGGGGGGGGGGGGGGGGAGGCGGGACCTAAAGAAAGGGGCTAAACGCTTACTCCAGCCCTCCCAAAAAAGGGATTTGGGGTATCCCAGCAGATCAGGAGCTAGGGGATGAAGGGGGGGGGGGGCAGGGGCAGAGTGGGAGACCAAGCCAAGATACAACCCTTACCCAGGACAATGCCCACGGCTCTGGGGCAGGGTCCAGGGACAGATGTAGGGAAAACGTCAATTCTGACTGCTGGGTTTTTGCTGCCACAGGCCCTGTGCCATACGGGCTACACACGCTCCCACTAATGCCCAGCAAATCCTCTCCAGATGAGAACCACAGCCTGGGAGAGGTGAGCTGGCAGCTTGCTCACCGCAGGGGAGGATAGGATCCCACCACGGGCTCCCTGGCCCAGGATGGGGTGGCCAGCCACGTGGGTGTCCAGGAGACGGGCAGGGCCACTGTGAACAGCAGAAGCTCCGCAGTGGGAAGCAGCAGAAACTGAACCCCAGCCTCCACCCTGCACAGCCTGGCTGCTGGGGTGTTCTCAACAGAGGATCGACTTCTCTGGCCTCCGCTGCCTCTGAAGTAACCGGAGGAGAGACATCCCCACCTGCCTGTGGCTGACGATGGGTACAGCTGACCACTCCGCCATCCAGAAGCACTGGACTGAGGCAGGCGGCATTTTTACATCTCCCAGTCTACAATGTGAGCTGCTCCTTCAGTGCCAGGCCCTGCTGCCTACCTTCCCACCTTCACCCTGCACTGCACACAGCCCCTGGCACATCTGAGGGACCTGCTGCTTGAGCTTGGCTTCACACATAGGCCCCTGATGTCCTGCTCTTCCCCTACTCTTGATGAGGTATGCTCCACACGTGATGGTGGGGGCTGTGACAGGGGCCCCTGGGAGGCGGGGGGGCCCTGGGCTCTTCCTAGGAGATGACCGGGAGGGGTGAGTGCCTGAGCCCTGGCCCCCTCTAGCTCCTATAAGAACACACTGCTTTGCTCAGATTGAGATGGAAAAGCTGTAAAAGAAACTGAGAGTGGGAGAGAGGAGGGCGGGTATACTGGAAATCCACGGCTATCCCCACATTTGACACCCTGGACATCTTCCGTCCCAGTCACTCAGCAGGCCTAACCCTCCAGGGAGCCTGAGGGGGCAGGGCATGTGCCACCACTACCCTGGTCCACCAGCTTCACGGAGGGCCGGAGAGTCCCCACTCCTCTGCCAAGGGTGTGGCCTGGCAGGGCAGGGGCCAGGAGTGGGGGGAAGGAGGGGGCGGGACACTGGCCTGGCCACCCATCTGGGAGTGATTTGAGAAATTCCAGGCCTTGCTGGCCCTGCGAAGCTATTCTTAACCGCTGTAATTACAGGGTCAGCCTTGGCCAGTGGCACCGTGGGGTCTGGGCATCGTTAACTCCTCCAGGGCAATGCTGGGAGGGGCGGGGGCTGCTCTGCGGGGAGGGGGACCCATCAGGAGCCAGGGGTGGAGCCTAGAAGGCAGGAAGTGGTGGGTGGAGGAGGACTTGATGGCTAGTGCTGGGTCCCTTTTCCTGGCTGGTCCAGCTCCCTCCTGCTGGGGAGCCCTGTAGGGAAGGAGATATCTGGCCCGGGGAGGCATGGGGGGCTAAGATACCAATGCAGCCTCAGGGCCTGGGTGCTCTTATTCTTCCAGCGCAGGGGGGCAGTCACCAGGACCCCAGGGCCCAGAGTAGGAAGAGGCCTTGCACTGTGTGGTTCTAAGGCACTGGATCTCACTCAGCCTTGCCTTCCCCATCTGCAAAATGGGCCTCACCAGCTCCCCAGCCTCTTCCTGGGTTTTAAGAGGGGGGTGGGAGTGGAGGGTCACTGCCGCTGTTACCCCTTCCCTGGGAGCTCTCAGGTGGGGGGTGACTTGGCAAGAGTTCTTATGGCATCAGACTTCCCCGCTCCCAAACACGTCCATGCCACACCTGGAGCTTGGACAGGTCACCACCCCCTTCTGTGACTCAGTCTCCCCAGTCATGAGTGGAAGAGGAAGGGGCTGGATAGATAGCCAAGGGACCAAGACTTTCTCCTGGCTCTGACCTTCACAGATCTCTGCCTGGGGAGCAGCAAGCCCCTCCAAGAGTCATGGGAGAGCAGGGCTGAGGCTTCTAAAAGGGAACCGGGCCCCTGCCTCCTCCTACCCCAGCCAGACTGGTCCCCCACTCTCCTACGCCTTGTTTCCTCACTGTGACAGGCAATCATCTCTGAGAGCCTCCTGTGCCTAAGCCACAGTGAGCCTAGGCCCCCGTGCACGGAACTGGCTTGGCCTGGACCCACGGCACCCCACAAACCTCCTGCACACACTGCCATGAGGATGGAAAGATGAGGCGCACATGCAGTCCCAAGCCACCCAGGCGCACCCACCCCCTCACTCACCCCCCAAAACCACCAGAGACAGGCGTGTGGCCCGGGCTAAGGAGCTTCCATAAGGCCTGCAAGCCTGCCAGCCCGAATGTCCCCCCCCACCTCCCCACCACGTCCACCCTATCAAAGCTTTGGTCTCTTCGACCCTCGGCATCACCAAAACAGCCACAGCAAAATCAAGGGCATGTCCATGCCTCCCACCCATGTGTCTGCCGGGTCACAGTCCCTCCCCCAAATGCCAAAACACGCCGACATGAGCCCTCAGGCTGAGGCCTGCACGGCCAAGGGCCCACTCTGTGGCTAGGGTCCACGTGAGATGGGGTCAACAGGCGACCCCACAGCCCAGCTCAGGCACCGTGACCGCTTTGGTGCTCAGCCCCTCACTGACAAGACCTGAACCAGGTGAGGCCTGTTCCAGCTGGACTGGGCCCCTCCACTCCGCAGGGGGCCTTGCCAGGGCACATTTGGAACCCTCCCCGATGGTGTCCATTACAGACCTGGACTTAAGACACCATCTAGCCCTTGACCCTCCCCACCGATCCATCCCAACATGCCAGCTGCTCCTACCCGGGTGAGGTGTCCAGGGTGATGGAGGTGAGGGCGCTGGAGAAGTGCCGGGTGTCCCAGAGCTTCACTTCACGCTCACGCATCTGCAGGGAGGGAGCCAAGAGGGGCTCAGAGGGGCCCATCCCCAGGAACCCAATGCCTGAGGAAACAGCCTTGACACAGGGGCACCTGCCCCAGAGCAGAGCTTGGAGGGTGGCGGTGGGGGGTGAGTCATGGCAGGGAGGGAGGGTTTGGGTTTGCATGTCCGGCCCCTTTAAGAACCCTTAGGTGACAAGGGACAAGGGGCGGTTCCCTCCATGGACTCTGGTCCCCTGGGGGGGGGGGGCTGCCACGGTTCCCAGGGTCAGGCTTAGCTATTGCAAATGGAATCTGCCAGTTTTCAGCAGCTGGAGGTCCCCTGGGGCTCTGAGACCCAGCTGCACACAGGGCCGTATATGGACAAGCCTAGAGCTGGCTAGCCGTCCCCCACCTCCCCCTGGGCTTCACTCCTACCCTCTTGGTGTGGGTACCCCACCCATCTGGGAGGAGCCCTACCTGGTTGAATCCACTGGACACAAGGTGCTCCTGGGTGCCCGTCCACACCAGCCAGCCATCCTTGCTGTTCTTGTGGGCCTCTGTGCTCTGGAGGACACAAAAGATGGTGCTGAGCCACCAGGTCCTCCTGCAGGGGGGACACCTGCCGGAGAGCCCTACAGAGGGCAGGAAGGGCCAGGATGGTGACCCCAAGAGGCTAGCTGGGGACAGGGAAGACTGTATCACTACAGGATGGACCCCAGCCTCACCTTGGCTGAGGAAAGCTCTGCACCCAGAGGGCCACCCGGTCACCAAGCTTGGGCTCAGTCTCCCTCCTCCAAAGGGGACTGCTGGGCTGTCCTGCCACAGTGACGGTGCCAGGCCAGCAGCACATCCTTGTCCTTGCAGGTTCCTAGACTGGGAGGCACTCAGTTGCCGGTCACCAACCCCAGCCTCTGGGGACCCCTGTGCTCTCTCAGAACCTCATTTTTCTCACTTGTGAATGGGGCGTGTTGCCTGGGCTGCCTACTTCCCAGAGCTGTCTGAGCACCAAATGACACTACATGCAAGAGCCGGCCTACTACAGATCAAGGGATAGCAAGCATCCCAGCTGCCTCCTGAGTGCCAGGGGCTGGGGAGAGGGCCTGATGCCAGGCTCTAGGGAATGGTCCCTGGAGAGCGGAGAACGCACAGAAGTGCTCCTCCTCGCCCTCCCGTGGTGCTGGAGCTGCCAGCAGGAAGGCTTCCTGGGCCCAGGGAGGAGAGGCAAGTTCACACCCCAGGCAGCCCTGTCTCCTGGGCCCAGGCAGGGAGGAGCAGAAGGGGCCAGAGGAAATGCAAACAGCTCCCTCCCAGTCACCTCGGCCCCTGGAGCCTGAGACCAAAGACCCTGTTACCAAAAATAGCTCACCCCAAACTGTGGCCAGCTTCCTCCAAGCTTCCCACGATCTCCTTGGGAATGAATGAGAGAAGGGAGGTGGCCTGGGAGGAGCTGGCCCAGCGCCCCCTCCCCAGCCTGCGGAGGCGGACCCCAGCGTGGGAGACCCTGGAACGCCCGTGTTGTTTAAGGGGCTTTTCTCACTGCTCCCTTCCCACCCAGCAGTCAGCACAGGAAGTCGGGGCTGGTGCCTGAGAACCAGGGCCCCACACCCCTCTCTACACGAGGGGGCTGTGGGGCCAGGGCAAGATCAGCCTTGCCCTCACACCCCAGAGTCGGTGAGAAGTGTCACATGGGCCCTCCCTCTCATCAGTGTGCAAATATCCCGTGTAAGCAGCAAAACAGATGGCCGGCAAAGCATCATGCATCATCCATTCATTCGACAGACATTCGAGGCTTCCCCAGGCCAAGTACCATGCAAGGAGCTGGCTGGTTCTCAGGTGGATGGTCACATGGGGGAGACCAGGCTGCTCATTCATTTGTTCTTTCATAATACGAGTGGAGTGTTCAAACTGCATACTCCACTGGGCGCTGGGGACATGGTCAAAACAGAAAGGGTCCCCAAACTCACAGCATATACAAGTCGGGAGATAGAGGCGAACCAAACAGAAATACCTATGTCACTACATGTTGTTGTAAGTGCCAGGAAGGAGCAAAGGGAAGGCTGTGGGCACAAGCTTTGGAGTCACTGCCTGGGTGAAAACCTGCCCGGCCACACTAAGCATGTCTTCCCAGCATGAATTACCCGACGTCTCTGTGCCTGTTTCCTCAACTGTAGAAAGAGTACTGAGCACTGTATTGGGTCCTCCTTTGGAGGGCTGTTGTGGGAAGTGTCAACACTGGCGAACACTCAGGGCTGTGTCTGATACACATCCAATAGGCATGTTTTTTAAAAACATGGTAACAGATGGGGCGCCTGGGTGGCTCAGTTGGTTGAGCGTCCAACTCTTGATCTTGGCTCAGATCGTGATCTCATAGTTCATGGGTTTGAGCCCTGCGTCAGGCTCTGCACTGGTGGTGCGGAGCCTGCTTGGGATTCTTTCTCTCCCTCTCTCTCTGCCCCTCCCCTGCTCGCGCACATACTCTCGCACTCTCTCAAAATAAATAAACTTATAAAAAAAAAAAAAGATTTTAATTTTTTTTTCCCAACGTTTTTTTATTTATTTTTGGGACAGAGAGAGACAGAGCATGAACGGGGGAGGGGCAGAGAGAGAGGGAGACACAGAATCGGAAACAGGCTCCAGGCTCTGAGCCATCAGCCCAGAGCCCGACGCGGGGCTCGAACCCACGGACCGCGAGATTGTGACCTGGCTGAAGTCGGACGCTTAACCGACTGCGCCCCCCAGGCGCCCCCCCCCGCCAAAAAACAGATTTTAAAGTAACATAAGAGATAAGACGGGAAGGATCAGAAGGTGTGAACCAGGCAGGGGAACTGGCACCTGTGAAGAGTCTGGGCCAGGGAGAGCAGAGGCCAGTGAAGATGCAGGGGGTACGGGGCGAGGGAGAGAGGGGCGCCCTTGAGCCTGCAGGGCGTGCGCGTCAGAGGCACAGGCTGGGGATGGAACATACCTTGGCCCGTCTCCCACCTTCCTATTTCACACATGGAGAAACCAGAGGCTCAGGGAGAAGCAGCCACCTGCATCCAGTCACCCAGCAAGACAGCTGTCAGCTACCTGAGCCTCCTGCCCGCCGTGGGCCAGGTTACTATTCTAGGTCTGCGTGAGAGGGACCTGCGGTGAGAAGAGTTGAGCAGCTGGAAGGCAGAGCGGGGACCAGAAGGGACTCAGGATGTCCACAGGGTGGTGACGGTCTCTGAGCAGGGCACTGGTCTCTGAGAACACTGAAGGCACCAAGGAAGCTGAGACCAGGTAAGAGCTTAGACAGAGCCCAGTGTGCCCACTGTGGGCACACCTGGCTCTGTGTGCCCAGGGGCCACAGGAAGCCCCATGGGCGGGAGAAGGGTGGCCACCCACCCTTCCATCCCTATCTCCAGATTACTACAGTAATTTTTATTTTCAGAAATGGCAAGTTCTTCTTCCCTGACCTCAGCGGGACTAGGGAGGAGGAGCCCTCTCTCAGATCCCCAGACTGTCATTCTCCGGGGCAGGGGGGAGGCTGTAGCTGGACCCCAGGCAGCCTGCGAGCCCTGCAGCCCCAGCACTGTCCCAGGAGGCTCTGAGGGGAACCGCAGGAGGTAATTCCCAGCCTGCAAGCCACAGGGGATGAGGCAGCAGGGCATCCTGCTTAGGGAGAAGCCCCACAGTCCCCTCGTGTTTCCCCCATACCTGGCCCCAAGGAGAGAACAGGAGGGGCTGACTGGCCAGCACAGGGGCACCAGGAGCAGGCACATAGCAGCATTCCAGCAGCCATACGGCCAAATCCCACCTCTCTGTCACCATGGCAACACTTCCTGCGTGGGGCAGGGCAGCTGGAGGAGCAGCCCTGGGCTCCTGGGGTCCTTCCTCAGGGCCAGGGGACCTTCTCTGGTGTAAGACCCCCACCACCCACCTATTCTCCTTCCCGGCCAGGCTCAGTCCTGGGTTCCAGATGCTGGCCCCAGGACCTGCCTGATGCACACAAAAGGCACAGGGCCACCAGGCCACGCCAGAGGTCAGAGGGCTCACTCCAGGCCAGTCCTAACCCTGGTGAGGGTGCTGAAGCCTCACAACTCCCTGGACACTCGCTTTGCTGCAAGCTACTTCCCTGGCATGCCCATGGCTTCAGGGCCTGCCCTCCCACCCCTCCCCCCCCCCCCCCCCCCCCCCCGGGCTCTGGCACCGTGAACAGGCTTTGGTGTCAGACGGAGCCTGCCTGGGCCACCCAGCTGTGACCCTGGGACAGAAATGACCAATGGGCCAACTTTACAGGGCAATCATGAGGGTGAGAAAAGACTGTGTGTGCCAAGGGCCCGGAGTATGATAAATGATCATAAATGGAATCTAGAAATGAAGTAGGGGATGTGAACAGGAGACAGCTGCCCAAGCATCCCCTGACTCAAACTCAGGTCACACAGGGCCCAAAGAGGCAGCAGGAGATGGACCCCCCCAGGGCTCCCCACCAGCCTCCATGCTACGGTGACAGCCAACGGGGCAGGGAGGGCAGCGCATCCTCCCGTGACTCCCCCAACAAAGCCCCCCTTCTAGTGGGGAAGGAGGATCTCCAAAGAAGGAGCTCCCCAAAGGCCTCTCCCCTGAGCCGGCCCCTCAGCTCACACCGACCCTGGCCGCCAGCAGCGGTTTTCCTAATAGAAGCCAGGTGTGGGCCAGATGCCCTGGGCGGAAGTGGGGGGCAGGGCCATGAGGAGGGCAGCGTTCCAGGCCCTACTGCCCCCGCACCAGCGCACCAGCGGCAGAGCACAGGCACCAGCCCAGCAGCTGCGAGGGGGCAGGAGCCACCCACGCTCTTCCCAGGTCTCCCTGGCCCAGAAGCCCCATTCAGGGGGGCTTCCTCCAGAACGAGATCCTCTCCCCCCTCTTCTAGAAACTTGGAGCCCTTTGGACCACAGCCACTCTGTCTCCACCTCGGCACCATCATGGTCCCCCACCCCCCTTTGCTGGCGGAGGAGGCAGGGAAGGAAGAAAATGTTCAGGCTGGGGGAGCTGGCCCTTCAATGCCCAGTCAGGGCAGGAATGGGGGTACTACGCACAGTGCCCTGGGACCCCCCTTTCTGAGCACAGAAAGCTCCAGCGAAGCCCCCTGATCATACCTGCACTGCTCTGAGACTCTGCTGCCCTGCCAGCCACAGGGCCACAAACCATAAGCCAACTTCCCTGGGAAGCAGGGCCGCTGGGGAGTGGAGTGGGGAGTGGGCTAAAACCACTCCTGCCTGGCTTGACTCACCTGTCAGGACGGGACCTCCGTCCGGTCTTCAGCCAGTCAGAAATGGAACAGACTGGGCCGTCTGGGGCCAAAAGCTGCTACGGCCTACCTGAAGGGGATTCCGTGTGTAGGGTGGGGGTGGGGGAGGAAAGGCCTGCCATCCCTGGCTACTGCTGGTCAGGTTTAGGCTGACAAAGTGCCCTCTACCCCTGGTAGGGAACAAGTCCTAGGGATGGGGAAAGGGTATCTGTGATGGGCCCGGGGCTTTGCCGCGGAGCTCTTCCCCTGAGCTGTCAGCAGGGCCCGGATCTTTACCTTCCTCAGGAAAGAAGCCTCTTCAACTTCTAAAAAATACTTTTTCTTTTTTAATATTTATTTATTTGGGGGAGAGTGCAAGGCGGGGGAGGGCCAGAGAGAGGGGGACAGAGGATCCGAAGCGGGCTCTGAGCTGGCAGGCTGACAGCAGTGAGCCTGATGTGGGGCTCTAACCCACGAACCGTGAAATCATGACCTGAGCCAAGGTCAGACGCTCAACCGACTGAGCCACCCAGGAGCCCCTAGAAAAAAATTTTTTTAATGTAAATCTGAGCAGGGCACCTGGGTGCACTCAGTCAGTTGAGCGTCTGACTTTGGCTCAGGTCATGATCTCACAGTTCGTAGGCTCGAACCCCACATGGGGCTCTCTGCTGTCAGCGTGGAGCCTGCTTCAGATCCTCCGTCTCCCCCCACCCCCCGTCCCTCCCCTATGTGTGCGCATGCTCTGTCTCAAAAATAAGTAAGTATTTTTTTAAAATGTAAATCTGCTCACCTCACTTTCAGCTTAAAACTCGAATGGCTTCCCATAGCCCAGATGACAGGCCCCCTTCATCACGTGCTCGACACTGAGCCAATGTCAAATGAATGAATGTATGAATGAATGAATGATTCCCCAGTGGCTCACTGGCTATAGCATGAGCCCAGAACCCAGACCCCCGCTCAGCACTCAAAGGGCCACATGCACCCCAAGCACCATCACAGACACAAACCAAACATGCTCAGTGCCTAGATCCCACAGACCCAAAGGAGCAGAGTGAGAGTCCACTGGCTGTGAGACTGGACAGGTACGAGGTGGGCAGCTGTGTCTTTCTGGCTCCTCTGAGGCTGGCTTCTGCCAACTGTGCCAGGAAAGGTAGGGGGGATGGGGGTCTCAAAGGAGGAGAGGAAGCTGGATTCTGAAATTAGCTTCCTAAAGCCACAGGATGCCTCCACTGAATGCCTGTGGACAGCCTGGCTGCACCGCACCCTGTGATCAAAGCCAGGTACTCCCAGGACTCAGAACATGCCTCCCGGAAAGAGCTGCCAGCAGCAGGAGCCCACCTCCCAGGTGACCCCTTCACACTCACAAGGCCTTGGCCAGGGGCGTGGGGTGTGGCAGAATCTCTGCCAAGAGGCAGAGCCTGTCCTGGCCGGCACCTGTTGGAGCCACTAGGGCCTCAACCCAGCCCCCTGCCCACACAACTCACCTGGGAGGCCCCGGGCTTCGCTCTGGGGTCGAAGATCCTCAGCTGCTTGTCCTGGGAAAGCAGAGAGGAGTAAATAGAGCACACTTAGGACAGGCAGCGTCCTCAGGGGCCAGATGTCCCCTCCACCCACAGGCTGTCATGGTCCCACACCCTAGTACACAGAGCTGGCATCACGCACCAGGGGAGACCTCCCCAGCCTGGTTCCTTCTTCTCACTGCAGGGGGCAGGTCCCCTTTCCTGCCCCAGTCACCCACAATAGAGAACTCAGTGAGAATTCACATTTCCTGAGCACCTACTATGTACCAGGCCCGCTAACACACATGATCTCTCTCCGTGCTTCCAAACATCTTATGAAACAGTCCTATCACCACGACCCCCTCATAGATAAAGAAACTAAACCAAATTCTAGGCTACCAGCTGGCAAATGTTTTGCCCTGTACCCAGCCCAGCCCAGAGAGGTGTAAAAGATGATGTCATTTCTATACTTAAAGAACTCGGTGTCTAACCAGGACAGCGAGCTGACACATCCTAACCATCACTCAGCATACAGTTACTGACTCAGGTTACCTAAGGGTGGAGATGCGAGTAGATCAAAAGATACGTACGTGTATTGTAATAAAGTACCATCCCTTATAATAAGGACTTTATTCCCGTAGAATAATTGACCTGTGTGTACACAGGTACGTGCATAGCGGGGCACCTGGGTGGCTCAGTCAGTTAAGTGTCCAACTCTTGATTTCGGCTCGGGTCATGACCTCACAGTCATGAGATCAAGCCCCGCATCAGGCCCTGCACTGACTTTAGAGCCTGCTTGGAATTCTGTCTCCCTCTCTCTCTGCTCCTCCCTCTGTGTACCACGTGTGCACGTGTGCGCTCTCTCTCTCAAAATAAATAACTAAACATTAAAAAACCCTTTAAAAGCCCACAAACATCCATGCATAAAGAACTGGAGAAGAGGAGTAGAACCTGCATTCCCTGACTACTTAACGCCTTGGCCACGACAAACTATTAAACACTACAAAGAAGGTGCAGAATAACATACATGGTGTGATTCTGCTGTGGTAAAAATAAACAAAAATCCATATCTGACCACATTCCTGTAACTTTTGCGAGCTTGGCTAAGCAAGGAGAAAGGTCTTAAACAGTGTGGGCTGTGCATTAAGGCTGGGTGCTGGGGAGGGGGAAGGCGGAGGGTAAGTAGCTTTTACTTTTTTTTCCATCTTAGCACAGTTTCACTTTGTTTCAATCAGCATGGATTCATATTTTCATATTTTGAAAAACAATGAAGCAGCAATAAACTGGAATTTGTAATTAAAAACATAATACCATTCACATCAGCATCAAAAAATATGAGACACATAGCTATACGTCTAACAAAATACATACCAGATTCATGGGAAGGATACTACAAAACTCTAATGAAAGGAATCAAAGAATTAAATAAACGGAAAAATATTCCACGTTCATGGACAGGAAGACTCAACACCTGTACAATGTGGTACTGGCAGAAGGATAGACAAATAGATCAAAGGAACAGAACGGAAGGCCCAGAAACAGACCCCCACAAATGTGGGGAATCAAATAGCTATGTCCTGGTTAAGGAGATTAAAGGGAATGCATTGCAAAGCAGAACAGTACTTTCTGGCCTTGCTGAAAACAGCAGACGTGTATCTAGTTAATCTGTATACAGGGGGTGGGTCCTGCCTGGGCTCGGGAATTCCCTAGACCCTGTTATCAACGGGGTATCTTATCTTATTCTCCACCTTGCTTTCAGCATCTGCTCTTTTGTAGTCTTTGGAATGCCATGTTGTTGTGTTTTTTTGCCTGATTTCTTGTTTTTTTGTTGTCTTGTTTCTTCTTGTTTTTGTTTTTTGTTTTTGTTTTTTTTGCCCGCAGCCACTGGCACACTGCACAATGTTTTCCCTATAGTTATGCCTGATAAATGTGGGAGCCGGGGAGTTGGGAGGGGTGCAGGAAGACTTCCCCTAGCCTCCCTCTCACCTCTTGCTCGGAGTCTTGAGTAATCCTTTCTGCTGTCATCCTCGGCTTTGCTGGACAAAGCCAAAAGCCAAACACACACAAATACAGTCAACTGATTTCTGACAAAGGACTGAAGGCAACACAATTGAGAAAAGACAGTCTTTTCAACAAACAGCACTGGGACAAGTGCACATTCACATGTGAAAAGGTGAATCTAGACACAAACTTTACATCTTTTACAAAAACCAACTCAAAATGGATCACAGACCTACATGTGAAATGCAAACTTACAAAAGCTCTAGAAGATAACACAGGAGAAAAATCTAGGTGACTTTGGATTTGGCAATGAGTTTTTAGATACAATATCAAAAGTGTTGGTGTTGCATCTATACAACGTGACCAAAAAAACAAAAAACTGGATTTCATTAAAATCATAAACTTCTGGTCTATAGAGGCACTGTTAAGAAAAAGGAAAGACAAGCCACAGGCTGAAACTACCTGCAAAGCACCTATCTGAGAGAGGACTTGAATCCCAAATACACAACACTTAAAACATTAGAAAAATTAAAAAAAGTAAGATTCTATTTAAAAATAAGAAAATAACCCAAATGAACAAATGGGCAAAAGACCTAAACAAACACCTCATCAGAAAAGATACACATGATGAACAATGAATACAGGAAAACCTGTTTCACATCATGTCTCATTAGGGAATTACAAACTAAAACAAGTTACCACCACACACCTATTAGAATAGCTAGATTTTTTTTTTTACAAAATGACAACACCAAATGCTGGAGAGATTAGGGAGCAACAGAAACTCTTACTCATTGCTGATGGGAATGCAAACGTAATAACCACTTTAGAAGGCAGTCTGGCAGTTTCTTACAAAGCTACAGATAACTCTTAACTGTATGATCCAGCGATTACACTCCTAAGAATTTATCCGAATGAGTTAAGAACGTATGCCGGTATAAACGTTCACGGCACTTTTAAAAATTGCAAAAAAAAAATGGAAGCAATCAACAGGTCCCTCAACAGGTGAACAGATGAACTGCGGCACATTCGTACAATGGAAGGCTATTCCGTGATAAAGAAAAGAAGGAAGAAGCCAAACCATAAAACTCCCAGAAGCAAACGTAGGGGAAAAGCTTCATGACATCGGATTTGGTAATGACTCCTTGCACAGGACACTAAAAGCACAGGGAACCAAAGCCAACAGCAGACAAACAGGACTGCATCAAACTTCTGTTCTTCAAAGGACACAATCAACAGAGTCAAAAGACAGGTTGCCCTAAGGGATGGGAGAAAATGTTTGCAAATCACAGATCTGGTAAGGGGGTTAATATCAAGAATATATTGGGGTGCCTGGGTGGCTCAGTCGGTTGAGCGTCCGACTTTGGCTCAGGTCATGATCTCACGGTCTGTGAGTTTGAGCCCCGTGTCGGGCTCTGTGCTGACAGCTCAGAGCCTGGAGCCCGTTTCAGATTCAGTGTCTCTCTCTGCCCCTCCCCTGTTCATGCTCTGTCTCTCTCTGTCTCAAAAATAAATAAACGTTAAAAAAAAAAAAAAAAAAGAATATATTGAAGGGGCGCCTGTCTGACTCTTGGTTTCCGCTCAGTTCATGACCTCACGGTTTCATGAGTTTGAGCCCCACATGGGCTCTGTGCTGATAGCGCGAAGCCTGCTTGAGGTTCTCCCCCTTTCTCTAATCCTCCCCCACTCACACTCCCTCTCTCTCAAAATAAATAACTAAATAAACTTAAAAAAATATACATGAAGAACTCCTATAACAACAACAAAATCAAATACCTGTATGTAAAAAATGGGCAAAGGCACCTGGGTGGCTCAGTCAGGTGAGCATCTGACTTTGACTCAGGTCATGATCTCACAGTTCGTGAGTTGGAGCCTCGCCTCGGGCTTGCTGTGGAGCCTGCTTCGGATACTTCTGTCCCCCTCTCTCTCTGCCCCTCCCCCATGTGCGCTTGCTCTCTCTCTCTCTCTCTCCCTCTCTCAAAAGTAAACATGGTGTAAAAAAGGGGCAAAGGATTTGAACAGATATTTCTTCGAAGATATACAAACGGCAGACAAATATGTGAAAAGACGTTCACCATCACTAATCATCAGGGAAATGAGGACTAAAACCACACGGAGATACCACCTCACATCCATTAGGATGGCTACTATCAAAGACCCAGGGCCGGGGAGGAAGTGCAAAAGCTGGGAGCCTTGGGCACTGTCGGTGGGAACATAAGACAGTGTGGCCGCTGTGGAAAAGAGAGCTGCAGCTCCTCAAAAAGGTAAAACCAGAATTACCTTATGATCCAACAATTCCACTTCTTAGCGTATACTGAGAGAACCGGGAAGAGGGTCACCAAGAGGGTGCCCATGTTCGTTATTCACGTTATTATTCACAGCACTCACTGTAGCATTATTCACAACAGCCAAGAGGTGGAGGCAGCCCAAGAGCCCACTGACAGATGAGCGGATGAACACAATGTGGTCCCCACATACGATGGGATGGTATTCAGCCTGAAGAAGGACATCCTGTCACATAGCACAACACAGATGAACCTCCAGGACATTAGGGTAAATGAAGTAGGCCAGCCACAAAAGGACAAATCGTCTATGATTCACTTACACGAGGTATTTAAGGTAGCTCAAATCACACACGGGGAACAGAATGGCGGTTACTGAGGGCTAGCGGGGAGAGGGGGCAAAGGGACGTTGTTGTTTAATGGGTATAGAGTTTTGGTTCAGGAGACCTGTTTCACAACAATGTAAATAAACTTAATGTTACCGTATATTTAAAAAATGCTCAAGGGGCGCCTAGGTGGCTCGTCGGCTAAGCGGCCAACTCTTGATTTCAGCTTAGGTTATGATCTCACGGTTCGTGGGTTTGAGCCCCACGGTGGGTTCTGCTTTGACAGCGTGGAGCCCGCCTCGGATCCTCTGTCTCCCTCTCTCTGCCTTTCCCCAACTTACACGTGTTCATGTACACGTGTGCTCTCTCTCTCAAAAGTAAGTGTTAACAAATTTTTTAATGGTTAAGATGGCAAATTTTATGATGCGTTTTTTACCACCATAAAGAAGTAGCTCTTGGTCCACAAAAAGCCATGGAGGGCCCACGAGTGCACCTGACTAAGGGAAAGAAGCCAATCTGGAAAGGCTGTGTGTTGTATGATTTCAACTACATGACATCCGCGAAAAGGCAAATAACATTTGAGAGACAGCAAAAGAATCAGTGGTTGCCGGCAGTTTGGAGGGGGATGGTGAATGGGTGAAGCACAGGGCACTTTAGGGCGGCGAAGCTATTCTGCATAATGCTGTCACGGTGGGCACGTGATGTCGTGCGTTCGTCAAAACCCCTACAACGCATCATCCAGAGTGAGCCCTCGTGTAAACTGTGACCTTCAGTTCACGCAGCAACAGCGGTTTACCTACAGCAAATGCACCACCCCAACCAACGCGAGACCAGACAGGGAGGAGGGACATGAGAACCCCAGGTACCAGGTACTAGCTGCTCAGTTTCTGCCTGGTTCCCGCTTGGGTGCTGAGATGAACCTTGAAGGACAGGCAGAGCTTGCACTGGGAAGGGAAAGGTATTCAAAGGAGGTGGAAACGCATGAACAAATATGTGGAAACAGGAACTTGCTGACACGTGACATGAAGGGGAAGACAAGGTCATGCCAGGAGACCAGACGGTGGGAATGGAGGGGGCAGCGGGTAAGTGCTGGACAAGTGGACAAGTGAACAACAGAGAGGGCCAGGCCCAGGACTTCCTGACACGCTGGCAGGGTCCCAGGGTCCTTGGGTCACTCCTGTCAAAGTCTTCCCAGTCGCAGTTCACAGAGCACTTGCTACGTGCCATGCGGGAACCAGGCCCGGCCCCAGGATCAGCCGTGCTGTGCGGCACCACCCACAGCCTTGAGTTCAGGAGGACGCTGTCTAGAGGTGCACAGGACAGAAACAGGCCGAGAGAAGAGCGAACAATGGAGACAGATGGAGAGAGGCACAGACTGACAGAGACAGAGAACAGGGAGAGAACAGAGAGAGACAGAGAGACAGAGGGGCAGAGGACAACCAGAAGATCGAGGAGAAACAGGGCAGCGAGAGACAGACAACAGGGAGAGACAGTGAGAGACAGAGGATCTTGAGAGACTATGGGCAAGAGAGAATGCCTCTTTGGGGCGCCTGGTTGGCTCAGGCATTTAAGCGTCCAACTCTTGACTCATGACTCAGGTCATGATCTCATGGATGGTGGGTTTGAGCCCTGCGTTGGGCTCTGTGCTGACAGTGAGGAGCCTGCTTGGGATTCTTTCTCTCTGCCCTTCCCCCTCTTGTATTCTCTGCTCTCTCAGAATGAGTAAATAAATTTTATTTATTTACTTTTAAATGTTTATTTATTTTTGAGACAGAGACAGAGATCGTGAGCCAGGGAGGGGCAGAGAGAGAGAAGGGAACAGAGGATCAGAGGCAGGCTCTCTGCTGACAGCAGTGCACCTGACATAGGGCTCGAACGCATGAGCCTTGTGACCATGAGATCACGACTTGAGCTGAAGTCAGATGCCCAACAGACTGAGCCACACAGGCACCCCAATAAATAAACTTCAAAAAGAGAGAGAGAGAGAGAAAGTCTCCTGGCAACAGGGGCCACTCCCACCAGGAGCCATGTGGAGAGACAGATGGCCTGGGTTTGGATGCCAACTCCAGCACTTACGGGCTCTGTGACCTGGGCAAACCCCTAAGCCCCGGGTAGGACGAGGACAAGTGATAGCAACACGTCTCACAGGTCAGAGTCCCAATTCTTGCCGCATGGGTGCTCCCCAAAGGCAGCTGGGCCACCAAATGCAGGGGGTTCAACACTGGATCCACACCAGGGGTCAGACTGGGCACTGGAGGCTGGCCTGGCCTGCTGGGCCACGGCAGAGGGGGTGGCCCTGGGTGGCCAAGGTGTATGTCGTCACTGGGCTCACAGACACAACCGGACCACGTGGAGCGGGATCGCAGCTTGCCTGCCCATCCGTGAGGCCGACACGCCCCCTAGTGGTTGGCTGCATTTCCCTCAGCTGGAGGAGCTGGGAAGAGAACAGGAAGGGGCTTCTGCGGTAAAATCAGGGGTCCTGGGAGGCAGAACCAGACAGCCAGCAGGAGATGGTGTGGAGAGGGGGAAGCCCCGAGAGGAAGCAGAGTGTCCCCCACGCTGTACCCAAATCAGGCAGTCCTGTGTATAAACCTAGAGCCCAGCCTGCAACCCGTCTGAGTAGAGCCCCCTCCTGCGGAGGGCGGGCCCCTCACTGGCTCCCCCACGTGCTCAGGACAAACCCAAGGACACCTCCTCCTGACCTTCAGTCATTGGGGGGGGGGGGCCCACAGGACCATTCCCCAAAGGTTTTGGCATTTCAGACCCCCGACCAGGATCCTGAGGGTGCCCCTTGACAGGAGAGGGCAGCAGCAAACTCAGGACCACGGTGGCCCCCAGCCACCACTGACAGCTCTAAGTGGAGATCACACCCTGTAGGACAGCGTCCCCTCCAGGATGCTGCACCCAGATGCGGCAATGTCAGGTGCTGTGTCCCCACAGGTAGAGCACCCAGGTCCAGGAAAGCAGAGGTGGGCGTGGGGGAGGGCTCTACTCCAGCCACCCATGTGGGGAACCAGTGGTTCCTACTCCACAATCTCAGGCTCCTGGGTCGAGAGGGGCAGGAGAGTTCCATCGGACCGAGCTGTGGCCTCATCACACTCACTCATCCTCAGGAGACAACAGCCTATAGGAAGCTGACTCATCACGCCGACAGGAGGTGGCAGGACACAGAGGGGCATTCTGCGACCGGGCCACTTTTCACCCCCCCACCCCACCGTTCAAACTGGAAGGCAAATGGGGCTCAGACCCCTGGGGAGGAGTGCCTGGACAGCTGCACACTTCCTCAGTAAACCCTCTGCTAACTCCCCAGAGCTGACACCCTCCTTCCCACGCTCTAGGCCCTCCTCCCTGCCCTCGGTCACCCAGTCCCG
The DNA here is from genome assembly GCF_007474595.2 of Lynx canadensis. Classification (NCBI taxonomy): domain Eukaryota; kingdom Metazoa; phylum Chordata; class Mammalia; order Carnivora; family Felidae; genus Lynx; species Lynx canadensis. The sequence continues at coordinate 3,982,524 of NC_044318.1, forward strand.
TCTCCAGTCCCGGAGGCCTGGCACCTGCACTGCCCCCTCTCCTAGGGGCTGCAACAATCCTCATGGCCTCCCCATGCCCCCCCGCCAGCTCCACCCCCTCTTGCTGGATTCCCCCCTCCCCCATGCCCACTGCTCTCAGCTGGCCTCATACTCGCCCTCGCCCCACCCGCCTCCCTTCGCCGGCGGTCGCCCGCAGCTCCTTTTGCTGGCACTCCTCACCTGGCTGCCTCCTCACACGGCAGAAGCCCTGGGAGACAAGCCTGCATCCTAATCCAACTCTTTGTAGCCTCACGGAAACCAGAAACCACCGTGCTGGGCTGTGAGCTCTGTGGAGGGGAGGGGTCTCTCTGACTGCTCCACAGGAAGTGACCCATGTCAAGCCTCTAGACACCTGACTCTCAGACATCCTACCTGCGACTGGGCTGGGGGCCTGGAGCTGACACAGGGCAGTGGATGCAAGACCGAGAGAAGCCACCTCCCTCCAGGCTGCAGCCTGGACTGGCCTTGTGGGCCGCAGCTCTTAAGTGAACGACCATCCAAGTCACACCTGCAGGCCATGGGTGGACACTGGCGGGATCCCCCTCACCAGGAAGCCATCCAGCCTTGTGGCCAGAGAGAGCTCTAAGAGAGGTGGCCCCGGCTTGCCCTGAGCCCCACAGCCATACCCCAGGCAGGCCGGTCCGGGCGAGGGCCGTTAACATCAGAACATTCATACTGGTGGAGACCACACCTGCACCTCCCGTGAGGATGCTGCCCTCATCTGCTCAGGGCCGCTCTGCTACTGGGGAAGCCAAGGCACCTTCCCACTATCCTCTGTCACAGCTGCAGATCTGAGCCCTTCAGGCACCCATTGGAGGAGCTCTAAGGCCAGAGAAGGGCAGGGGCCCAGCGGCAGGGCTTCCGCCTGCGGGACCGGTGCTCCTGCTGCCCCGCGTTTCGGATGAGAAGCGGCAGAGCAGCAGGTTCAGAGGGCGGAACAGACACCCAAGTCCCCTCCCAAAGCCCAGGCTGGAACCACAACCTCCACACACAGCCCCAGGAGGCTGGCATTACTCCTCTGGAAGACAGCTAGGGAAAATCTACCAACCAGCTGACAAACCTTCACAACCTCCAAGCCAGCAATGTCCCTGGTAAAAATCTAGACCCGGGGTGGCGGGTGGGGGGAGAGGGAGCTAAGGCCCTCAGGCCAAGTCAGCCAAATCCAACCCACAACCCGAGATCTGATTCTGCAGATACAGTTTTACTAGAACGTGGACATGCCCACCATTTACATTTGTCTGTAGCCGCTTCCTTGTTACAAAACGGCACCGACAGAGACAGTGTGGCCTGCAAAACCCAAAGTATGTACTATCTGGTCCTTTATAGAAGTTTGCCGGCCCCTAAGCTTTCTAAGCTAAGAAAGTCACATTGAGGGGCGCCTGGGTGGCTCAGTTGGTTAAGCGTCTGACTTTGGCTCTCACGGTTCGTGAGTTCAAGCCCCTATCAGGCTCTGTGCTGATAGCTCAGAGCCCGGAGCCTGCCTTGGATTCTGTGTCTCCCTCCCTCTCTCTCTCTGCCTCTTCCTGGCTCATGCGTGTGCGCTCTCTCTCTCTCTTTCTTTCCTCCTCTTTCTCAAAAATAAATAGATGTTAAAAAAAAATTTTTTTTAAAGTCATGTTGAGCGGCACCTGGATGGCTCAGTCGGCTAGGCGTCCAGCTGTTGGTTTCGGCTCAGGTCATGATCTCACGGATCGTGGGTTCGAGCCCCACGTTGGGCTCTGTGTTAACAGTGCAGAGCCTGCTATGGATTCTCTCTTATTCCATCTCTCTGCCCTTCCCCCATGTGTGTGCACACAGTCTCTCAAAATGAATAATCTTAAATTTTTTTTTTTAATTTAAGAAAGTCACATTGCAAACAAAAAACAAAACCCCTCAAAAAATCTGTATACAAATATATTCAGATGTTATAACTTGTAACAGCATAACTCAAGTGAACTCGTAAATCTGAATGATAGAATATTTTCTGTGATGTTCATTCAATTACTGATGAACTGGAAAACATACATATTACACAGAACGTAAAACACAGGGTAGAGTAACGTGGAGAGTGCGATCTCAACACATACAGGAAAACATGCCCAAGAAAAGTTCAGAGAGAAAGATGTCAAGATGGTGACAGACATCGCCCCTGGGGGGGGAGGATTACAGGTGATTTTTTTTTACTTTTCCACTCCTGTGCCAAATTTGTAAAACAGGCACAAACTATGCTCCTCTGGTAACCATAAAGTAAAAACTCCCGGTGGTGACTATCTCCTACCACTCTCCTCCTTCCCTCCCTCTCGACCTCACTCTGTGAAGAGCTAAGGGCATGCAAATCAGGGCAGAGAGGGCTTCTCATTGGAGGGGGAGGTCACAGCCCCAACCCAGAACCCTGTCCAGCTGGTGCTTCTGCCTGGAACGCCTGTCCCCTCCTCCTCAGCGAGGGAGGCCCCACCTCGCTGTCCCTGGGAAGGGGCGTGCACCAGCGGAGACGGAGCAAGCCAACCATGCCCTGCTGCACGACCACCTTGCCCTCCAGCAGGGGCTGCTTGGGGTCTAGCGGCCCCGCTGACTGCAGAGCACAGGCCAACACCTGGAACTTACTGTCTAATGAACCAAATGGGAAATAAAACTTGACACCAAAAAAACAAAAACAAAAACAAAAACCCACCTGGAAAATGGGTCTTCCAAGAAGGCAGAGAAAAGAATTTTGGAAAGAGGATCTCCCAGGTATGCAGACCCCACATTTTCTCTTTCAGAGAAGCCCTTGGTCCCCCTGGTCCCCCCACGGAGCCAAGTCTCACTGTCCAGCTGCTTACCTTGCACGTCGTGCCCACCAGGGCTCCATCCCGGCTCCAGACAGCACCCTGCACCAGGTCCCCATGGGCCGCCAGCTCTGTAGAGAAGCAACCAAGGTCAGGAGGACATCTAGTGTCTCCCCACCCTGCCCTGGGCAATGGGAGCACCAGGGAAGCGGGTGCAGGAGGACCTAGCTGGGGATAACTTCCCAGGGCGCAGGCCGGAGTTGCAAGGGCCCCTCTCCTGCGTGAAGAGCACGAGGTGCATGTCCTCCCAGACACGCTGCACTGCACCCAGGACTTCTCCCTTTAGCCCTGCCCTCAGCAGGCCACGCTTGCACTCAAAAACCTTCTGAGGCTCCCTGCTCCTCAGACGGGCTCTCACTTCCCACCCAGGGTTACTTCCAGTCACTCACCAACACACCCCACCTAAGTGACACCACCCCGTGGCTGAGCCACATTCCCACCTTGGACTCTGCTTGGGCCACCCCTGCTCCTTCCCCAGTGTGACAGTTTTGAAATATGTCCACATAGGCATAGGGGCTCAGTCAGTTAAGCATCCAACTTCGGCTCAGGCCATGATCTTGCGGTTCGTGAGTTCGAGCCCCACATTAGGCTCTGTGCTGACAGCTCAGAACCCGAAGCCTGCTTCAGATTCTGTGTCTACCTCTCTGCCCCTCCTCCACCCTCTCCCTCTCTCTCAAAAATAAATAAACGTTAAAAAATTTTTTTTGAAATATATCCACAAATTCTTTGATGCTCCTCCTATTATAGGTTGAATTGTCTCCTTCACGAAAAGATGCTGGGACGTCTGGCTGGCAATATTGAAAGAGCATGTGACTCTGGATCTTGGGAGTCATGAGTTCGAGCCCCTGTGGGGTGTAGATGTTACTTAAAAATAAATAAACTTAAAAAAAAAACAAACAAGGATGCTGACATCCTAACCCTCAACACCTGCGCTATAACTTTATCTGGAAATGGGGTCTTTGCAGATCAAGTTAAGCTGGTAACATTACGGTGGACCCTAGTCCTGTATGACTGGTCCTCATGAAAAGGGAAATGTGGACACAGAATTGGACGTGCACAGAGGGAAGACGATGCGAAGACACGGAAAAGACGCCACGTACAAGCCAAGGGACACCTGAGGCTATGGACGCAAGGAGAGAGACCCAGACGGTCCACCAGGGGCAGCCAGCCGCCATGCTGTGGGGGCACTCAGGCGGCCCGGGGACAGGCCCCATGGCAAGGACTGAGGCATCCTGCTCATAGCCAGCACTGTGTCCATGAACCCTCTGAGAAGCTGAGCCTCCTGCCCCAGTCACGTCTTCAGATGACGAAGCCAGTGTCTCAACTGTAGCCTCGTAAGAGACCCTTAGCCAGAACCACCCGGCTAAGCAGCTCTCAAATCTTGGACCCTCAGAAACTGTGACATAAACAGATGCTCCTAATTGTTTTAAACCCCTAGGTTTTGTGATCACTTGTTCTGCAGCAGCAGAGGACCACTATGCCAGGGCTTACTGCCCCGAGATCAATCCCAGCCCTGCCACCCACTTGCTCCTTGTTCTTGGTCAAGTTGTTTAATCTCATCTGCAACATGCAAGGCCCTCAGCACAGTGGCAGCACAAGAGGACCTGAGATGCAGCAGTTACAGCTGGGTGACCCCCTAGTGACATCCTGCCTGGTAACCTTCACCTCTGCTCCAAAGGTTAAGCTGGTCTCCTTGACTGTACCAGGAGCTCTCTGTGTGTAGTTTATGCTACTGGGGGCCCTTGGTTGGCCCCTGGGTCCCAGCCCCAGAGATGGGGACACCACCTTGGTGTCCTGCCCTGGTCACCCTGCACAGTTCTAGAAGGCAAGGCTGTCCTTTAACTCATTGAGCCTCGCGTCTTTTCCCTAAAAAAGGGGATGAGTGTGTCAGGGCTTCGGCAGAAACGACTCAGTGGCATCACCAGAGAACGCCAGGGCTCCGTGGGGGTCACAGTGCAGGGTCGTAACCATTCACTGAGCAATCGGGCTCTAGACTGTCATCATCTATGCGTAGTCTGAATGTTTGTATCGCCCTACGAGTTGAAGCCTAACTCCCACTGTGTTTGGAGGCAGGGCTTGAAAGAGGTGATTAGGTCACAAGGGTGAAGCCTCCCAAACCGGATTAGTACCCCTAAGAAAGGGGCCCTGAGAGTGTCCTCGTCCCTTCCACCACGTGAGGACACACCACCAGGACGACCATCTGTGACCCAGGAAGTGGGTTCTCACCAAACACGGAACCTGCCGGCACCCAGATCTTGGACGTCCAGCCTCCGGAACCACGAGAAATGAGCGCCCCGGCTGTGGTGGTGTGTTAGAGCAGCTGGACTCGGGATGGACTAAGACAGGCTAGGTCGTGAAATCGAGAGAATCGTGGGGGAAGGGGCTGTAAGAGAGCAAAATCCCCGCCTGGCAGAGAAGCAGCCAGACGTTTGTTTTCAAAATCGAAGTGACATACAGTTCGAGAAATAACAGTATGAGGAAGTTATTTAGACATATGGAAGAAAAACAGCTACATGAAATGAAAACAGATGCCTACAGGAAGTGGGGACGGATGGAGCATGTGTAATACGTCTGCCGGAATCTTACCACCTTTCAAACCACGTACACATGAAACTTTAACACAGATTTTAAAATTCACGTTAGCAAAAACATAAAGCAACAGAGTGCCGTCCAGCCGGGGGGCCGCCCAGGGTGGGCAAGGCCAGCGCGGCCCGTACCTGTGAGGGCCTGCTGCTTGGTTACATCCCAGACCTTCACGGCGGTGCCCGCCGCACTCACCAGGACACCGTCCACGGTGGGGTGGAACTGCAGTACCTCCACCTGGACGCCCTCAGGGCCCAGCACCAGCCCTGGCACCGAGGGCAGCGCCTGGCCAGGGGCCGGTAGTCGCCACAGCTTCACCTACGGGAAACAGCAGGTCGGTGAGCCCAGGGCTGGGGAGAGCCTCCAGCTGGTCTTGCTCAGGGCTGCCCCCAACCCCAGGGGTTGTACCTGGACATAGAGGCTGTGTATCCTGTGTTAGGAAAGCCAGGGTAATCCAGCCCAGGATCATAGGGTGTAATTAGAGGCAGGGGTGGGGGAGACAGGAGCCACGGAGTGGGGCTCTGCTCTGTCTCCTCAATGTCCCACACCACCCCAGCCCTGCTCTCCTTAGGCAGCCAAGCAGCAGAATGGCAAGTCAGGGCCACAGCTCCCAGCAAGCACACAGAAGCTCACGGGAGCTGGTGTAGATCAAGGAACTGAGAATTTGGGCTAGCCCAGCCCTGGAGGCCTGTGGAGGGGCTGAGGGCCCTTGAGGGGAGGGGGAGGCGCATTGAGCAACTTGTCCGGCAGCTCCACTCACCGTCCTGTCGGCTGAACCCGTGGCCAGAAGAAAGTCATCAAAGGGAGAGAAATCCAAGTCCGTGACCAAGTCTGTGGGAGAGCAACGACTGACATGGGCCTCATGAGAACTCACCAGAACTTTGTTTCCAGCCCGATGTGATGTCTCCCCAAGGCAGAGAACCGCAGCCTAGGGTTTCACAGGGGACACCTCTGCCCACACGGTGGCGGGCTGAAAGCCCACAAGGAAAGGCACTTCTGGAAACCCCTGCCTGTGATATACATGCCCCAGAACGGGCAAAGCCCTGCGTCAGGAAGCTAGCAGGATGACAGACACAAAGCTCCTCAAACTACTGAGCACCTGCCTTTGCTCAAAACCCAGAATGCAATGCGGGGTTCAGCACATCAGCATGTGAATGAATGCGAGTACCAGCCCTGCTCTGGGCCCACGAGGTATTCACAAACCAGACAGTTGCCACCCAGCCCTAGGAGACCCTCACCACCTCACACGTCTCTGCAGACGTGGCAAAACATGGACTGAGCACGCAGGGGGACCCCAAGGTCAGGGGTCAGGGCAGCTTCGTGGAGGAGGCACGGGGAGCCCTGGGGAATATGAAGGACCAGAACAGGTTAGAACATCTGGGAGGCGGGGCCTGGATGACGGGCCTAGGCTAGGAGCTCTCTGCTCCTCAGGTCCCACCGGGGCTGACACTTGGCTTGAGGGCACCTGACACGAGCCGCAGAAGCCAGCTGCTCTCATAAGGCAATTAAACCAGGAAGTGAGGTCTGGTGACAGGGTGCCTCAGGGACTAGCCTTGGGGGGAGGGCAGCCAGCTGGGAAGGAGCCGTCAGGTCCTAGCCAGGACCCTCCTAAGGCCTGTACATCCAGCTGCTCCTTCAGCTCTGGAAGCTCCCCAGGCTTTCAGTTCTGGAAGCTTTCCTCCAAATCCCTTTTTGGCTAAAGCAAGTTGGAGCTGGCCTCAGTTCTTTGCAATCTAAGAACCTGAACTGCTCAGCTCCGGAAGGCCAGGAGAGGGAGATAGGGGCACGCAGAGTGAGCCACAGCGCAGAGAGGAAACCCACAGTTCCTGAAACCAGCAGGGGGTGTGAGCATGATGGCCAGGCTTGCATCACCAGAGCAAGGCGCACGGTGACTTTCCCTGCTGCCTGCCGCCCCAGTGGGGTCAAGCAGGTATGCTTTCCTCTCAGGCCAGAGCCAGACTCTGGGCACCCCGGCCGAAAGAGACAAAGACAAGGAGCAGTGAAGACAGGGACCCCGTGGGACAGCCCTGGCCCAGACTCCCGGAACACTGCCACCCTGCTTGTGGGCTCCACACTGGACAGGGCAGTGGCCAGCGAGAGCCACCTGGCATTCCCAAGGGGATGAGAAGCAGCGACCGGGTCGACCTGAGTGCGCAGCTGAGCTGACAGGCCAGTGTTCCGTACGTGCATTTACCTCACCGAATCCTCACAACCACCCCTCGGGATGGCACTGTGGCATCATCCCCAAGCGGAGCATGGGGACAGAAAGGTTAAGTAACCAGCCCAGAGTTACACAGCTAAGAAAGGGCCAGGCTGGTGGTTGTGCGGGCAGTTTGGTTTCAGAACCTACATCCTCAGCATACCACCGCACTGCCTCTCCCAAATCGGAGCAAGCACCCAGCCGCCCCACAGCGAAGAACGCAGGACTATTCTCTCAGCGCTTCCCAGCCGTCTGCTCTCCTGGGCAGCTGGGCTGGAGGGCCGCTTGGCCTTGAACCAGGAGGCAGAAGGCACCCCCAAAGGCAGGGAGGCAGCCAGAGGCCAGCCCACCGCACTGCCCCCCACCACCGCACCTAAGAGGACAGAGTGTGCCACTGTCTCCAAAGCAGGTTCTCAGGAGCCAAAGTTATCCCGGGAGCAGTGTGCTGGCAAGGTCAACAGTTGAGGCCTTCTGTGAGGCTACCAGCCCTCAGAAGAGGCTTGGTCCAGCTTCTCCTCAAAGCCCTCCCAGTAACGGGGCCTTACAACCTACAGACACCGGCAGCCGGGGCAGTTCCCCCATGGGTCAAGTGCACCAAGCACACAGGGGTCTCACAAGACCCGGTTCCGAGTCTGGCTCCGCCAACCGCGGTGCCGGTGTTGGCAGGTTCCCGATCTCTTCAAGCCTCAGTTTTCTTAGCTAAAAAACGGTTAAAAATCTACTTCAATAAGGTGTAAGAGTGGATGAGAAAGCAGACTTCTTCCACGTGTTACAACACAGACGAACCTCAAATCACGAAACTCAGTGAAAGAGGCCAGATTTTAAAGACTACGTGTGGTGTAATTCCATTTATGTCAAGTGTCCAGAAAAGGCTGCGCTGTAGAGCAAAAGCTGGCGAACGTCTTCTGCAAAGGGGGAGGCAGTAACTATCTCAGGGTTTGAGGGCCAGACGGTTTCTGTCACAACTACTCAATTGTGTAGTTGCTGGGAGAAAGCAGTCACAGGCTGAATGTCAATGAAGAGGCGTGACCACGTCCTCACAAGACTATTTACAAAGACAGCAGCTGGCCGGGCAGCGGAGGGAGCTCCAAGACCCTGGCAGCAGGGGCAGGAAGAGGATCCACTGGCACCAGAGGTGGAAATGAAGTAACTGCAAAGGGGCACGAGGACCCTTTGCGGAAACGTCCTAACACTGGGTTACAGATACCTACCTCTGTAACTTTATTTTTTTATTATTTTTTTTAATGTTTATTTATTTTTGAGACAGAGAGACAGAACATGAACAGGGGAGGAGCAGAGAGAGAGGTAGACACAGAATCTGAAACAGGCTCCAGGCTCTGAGCTGTCAGCACAGAGCCCGACGCGGGGCTTGAACTCACGGACCGTGAGATCATGACCTGAGCCGAAGTCGGACGCTTAACCGACCGAGCCACCCAGGCGCCCCTACCTCTGTAACTTTAGTAAAAGTAATCACACTATTAACTGAAAACAAGTAATATCAATGGAATATAAATGATACCTCAGTAAAGTTGTAAAGAGCTTTAAGAAAGAATTAGATGAGAAAACATGGACGAGGTTCTTAGTGCATAGACGGCTCCTGACCCATCTTGGCCACCGTCACTCTGTTAGCTGCCGTCATCATCATCTGGACCCCTATGCTGAGCTGCACACTCAGACTGGGGAGCCAGGGTCAGCCCCATTCTGTCAGCCGAGGTCGCCGGCCAGGCGGCCAGGAACGCCAGCAAGCCAGGGGGACTGGCCCACAGCCTCCGCCGCAGCTGCAGAGGGACAGACGAGGCAGCTGGGCCAGGGCTGCCGCAGTCCGGGGAGAGCAAGCCGTTCTCTTGGAGTGGGCGGACTGCCAGGCGGGCTGCCGGGCGCCCCCAGAAGCAGCTGCAGCAGACAAAAGCTCTCTTTGTGAGGGCCTGTCTGCAGCCCTGCAGCCCAGCCAGACCCCTCCCTGAAGGGCCCCAAGCAGCCCTGCTGGGGAGGATGGCTGGTGGTGAGGGGTGGCCTCCTGGGTTCCAGGAGAGCACAAGGGGCTAAGAACTCCACAGGGTTGAGTCCTCTACAGTGACTGGGAGCCAGCATCAGCCTGGAGCCTGGGCTGGCCAGTGCATAACCCCCTTTCTCAGCTTAACCACCTGCAGCACTCAGCTTCCCTTCTCTCCACCCAAGTGGAATTCCCAGCCAGGACCCAGCCTTCCAATATGGACACCATCTGCACAAATGCACAGTGAAGACAGCAAGAGGGACTGGGAACCCATGGGACCGTAGGAGTCCCTGCACCCAGGGAGGGAGGAGCAAGTTCCAGACCTCCTGGGTCCAGTTTCCACTCACCTGAATGGCAGCCCAGGTGGGCCACCTGTCTCTTGTCCTCTCCTTGGCCATCCAGAGGCACAATACCCAGCACACCTGTCAAACACACATGGAGGCTCCGACATCAGGCCTGCTGCCCAGGGCTCCCAGAGGACATGAGACCCAAAGCTCAGCCTTGGACCTTCCCAGAGCCTCCACCAATCATAAGATCATAACCCTCTGGACACAGTCAGTCCAAAGTTAGGTTCTTACCCCCTACAAGAACCTTCTGTGACATCAGATGTACAGAAGACACTGGGGAAAAGGTGGTCTTTTTAGCATTGTGGGTCATACGAGGCCAGCTTAGGGCCACCGGTTGCCCCTTTTCCCAGCTTTACCTGAGAAAGAAGCTATCACTCAAGGGCACCGGGGGCGAAAGACAGGACACAGGTCAGGGCCAATGGCATATGTGAGCCTCTAGAGAAGCCTCTGGACCTTTTACTTATATGAGCTAAAGAGGTACCCGATTTTTGTCAGTTTGAGGTCTGAGTTAACGCTAGCAACAAAAAAAGTCCCGAGTGACATAGGGAGCTTTTCAAATCTTGGTGTTCTTACTGACCTGAGCCATTCTCAGGCCCCCAGATGAGGAGGGGGCTGCATATGGGGATCAGCTGAAAACAAAGGGGACAGTCCCCTCGGTGTCTTCCTGGCCAATCTCTTAAAAACCACAGCCAGGGGGAAAACAAACAAACAAAAACAAACAAACCCACAGCCAGTGTAGTTTATACAAAGTATACACACATGCCCTAATCAAAATCAATCTGATTACTGCACTTGAGCAGTTTGTAGGGGTTGAAGGCCCTTCATGGTGCTGACCTCTGAGCCCCATGAGGATCCCCTAAGCCTCCAACCTGAAATGAGTCTGCCCTTCTGCCCCATCCTAATTAGGATGATAATGTATGAATCTATGTCCACCTTCCTACCTGGACGGTCAGAGTTAAACGCAATCAAGTGGCAGCTGGATTTGATATGGTTCCTACACGAGGGTGTGGTTCCTGCTCGAATGTCACCGATCCAGGCCTGAAAATAAAGAATAAGAATTGAGATGGACAGGCCTCTGATAGTAACTAAAGCAGGGGGTGTGTTATAATGCAGGGAACTCGACCTTAAAGCTGCACCACTAGAAATGCATTCCTTTAGATCCAACCCTGTCCCCATTCACGCACTCCCTTAGAATATTCAAAATGTTCCTGAAATAATAACCTAAGTCATGGAGGGAACAATTTTGTCTATTAAATCAAATCTCTAATAAGGGTGAGAAGGCTGTCAGAAGTGACCTCAGGCTAAATGAAGTCAAGAAGGCAACTGAACAGTGTGTGTGGTCAGGGGACTGTTTCTGTTAAAAGGGAGAGAGAGAAGCAGAGAAAGCAGAAGTGAGCACCTAAGACAGAAGATAGACTCAACTTCCTCCAGGGCACTGCTGAAGGCCTCCACCAAGTACAGGGGGTGTCTCCTACGAGCCCCAGGAGATAACACTCAAGCTCAGAAAGGGGAAGAACCAAGGCCTCTCCACAAAGTCTCATAGAAAGGTGAGCAATGCACCTCCACGAAAAGATGATAATGTTAACACCCCCACAAACGGGGGGCAGAGGAGCACTTTTTCTGAAACTAAGACCAACAAGGCCCACATGTTTTCTCTGTTGGTATCAGAGCACTGTACAACACTCCTGCCTGCTTCCTGACACCGGAGCGGCCTTGTTTTCCAGCCCACCCACCCACAGCATGCCGGAAACCACCCCCATCGTGCAAGTTTCTATTTCAGTGTTCACCTGCCGTGGGTAGAACACTACCTTCTTGCATTATTTTTTCCTCCTGATTCATGTTTACTGTTCAGAGTGACGGGGAATATCTCTGAAAAGGAGAACAGATCACCTGTCCTCCCCTCTCCCTAACCTAAAGTGTTTAAAGCTTTCTCTGTAATCCCTGGTCCCATGCTTGACTGTTTACATTGCTGGACTAAGGCCCACCTGGGACAAGCCCCAAGGCCCATCAAGTATACTCGAGACCCTTTCAAGGAGCGCTGATGGCACTCAGAAAGACGGTATTAATGCAAATCTGAGCCAATCTCTACCCAATGCTCTCCACTTTCAACCTTTTAATGGCTCCCAACCGCACTCAGAAAACACCCAACTGGGGGGGCCTGGGTGGCTCAGTCGGTTAAGCATCTGACTTTGGCTCAGGCCATGATCTCACGGTTCGTGGGTTCGAGCCCCGCATCAGGCTGGGGACTGACAGCTCAGAGCCTGAAGCCTGCTTCAGATTCTGTGTCTCCCTCTCTCTGCCCCTCCCCCACCTGTGTTCTGCCTCTCTCTCTCAAAAACGAATAAACGTTTTTAAAAGCTTTTTTTTTTTTTTTTAAAGAAAACCATCCAACTTCTTCCTGTGGTCCTTGAGCTCTGCAGGACAGCTCTGGACTCATGTGACACACCCTGCTTCCCCAACACTGCCCCCCATCCACCCAGGGCTCACCTTCCATTCCTCTGCTAGGTTCTCTTCCACCGTACTTTTCTTGTATCTGGCTGCTTCTCACCCTTCTGGTCTCAGCTTAAATGTCACCTCCTCCCTGCAGCTGACCCTGACCACTGTACTGAGAATGACCTCCACGTGGCCATTTAGCTCCTGTGTTCTTCAGGGCACTTACTACAACTTGCAGAGCCCTTGAAGGCCTGTCTGCTTGCTGGCTGTCTCCCTCACAGGGGTGTAGGCAGTACAGAGGAAGGAAAGTGCGGTCGTGTTCACAGTGGTGGTTTCAGGAGCAGAGGGGAAGTACAGAGGAAATATCGTCCAGAGGATGAAAACTGGGCTTCTGCCCCAGGCTACCCTGCTGTGCTTTTGCTCCTGATGGGGTTACTAGAGGTCAGTTCCTAAGCCTTCCAAATAACATTGGGAGCAGCAGACCAGGGCTGGCATCTCTAAAGCATACCTCTCATCAGGCCGGCTGCCCTTCCGGGGGTCTGAGACGCCCCCTAACACCTGGCTCAGCTCTTCCTCTGGGCTCCACCTCCTTGGGCCTCCCCAGACCCCACCCAGCCCCTGGCAGCATCACCCCAGTAAGAGAAGAGCTGCTCTTGCGCCAGCCACGAGAGAAGGAAGCGCCGGCGGAAGCCCTAGGGAGGGGCGCGCCTCTGTCTGAGGGGCTCCTGTTCTTCAGCTGACACACCCGGACTCGCGGAGGCCAGGGGAGAGAGAGGCATCCCTTCCACACCCCAGCCCCGGGCAGGGCCGATCGGGGCGGCAGGGAGGAGCTCGTGCCAGCAGCGCCCGGCCGCGGCTCCCCAGTGAGGCCAACCGGAAGCGGAGAAGGCAGGCAGCCTCGCAGGCCTCAGGCCTCCGCCGGGTCGGGCTGGTTACACCAGTTGGGGGTCCCAGGGCGAGGCGGGGGAGCTGGCGAACCGCGGGTCTCTCGAGAGGAGAGAGAGAGAGAGACCGGGTCAGGCAGCGCCGGACTCTGCCCTCCGGGTGCGACGGAACAACCCGGACGCCTGGCCCAGGCCTGAAGGGGGCGCCCCGGGGCAGGAGGGCTCGGGGGTCCCCGCGCGGGTCTGGGGAGGGGGAGGGGCAGGGGCGCGGGTCCTGCGGGCAGGGCTCACCTCGCGTCGGGACGGCCGGGCCTCCATGTGCCGGAACTTGGACACCTTGAAGCGGCTCATGGCGACGGGGAAGGCGGCGGGCGCAGCTTCGAAGACCCGGGCGTCGGCTCTCAGGTGCACGGACAGCCAGCCGTGACTCCCGCCGCCTCCGGCCCCGCCCGCGGCCACCCCTCTCGCGGCCACGCCCTGGAACGCCCCCGGCCAATCACAGCCCGCTCCGGTCCGCCTGGCCCCGCCCCCGACCAATCGCCGCAGAGCTGTCCTGTGAGGCCACGCCCCGATGCCGGCGGGCTAGCCGCGCGGGCGAGAAGGTCACGTGCCGCGTGCGGGTCTGGTTGTCCCCGGCTCTGCGGGGCGTGCTCCCAGGCGGGGGGCAGCGTCCAGGTTTTGCAGTCAGGGGTTTGTCACGGGAGGCTCCGGGGTATGCGGGGCGCGGCCGGGGCGGAGAGGGGGCAGACGTGGACCAGCTCCATTTCGGATACTGGGACCGTGCTCAGGACAGAGCAGGCGCTGGCCGCGGTCACACAGCTAACGAGTGGCAGTTGGGGGAGGAACGGGAACCCGGGTCTGAGGCATATCCCAGCCGCGGGGCCCTCTCTAGGCCGGGTGGACTTGAAGGCCGGGCTGGGGCCTTCAGCGTCCCGGCAGTTAGGGCACGTCTTGGCTGCAGGGCGCGATGGGGCAGGACTGACCCCTGCAAGGAAATCAATGTATGATTTACAAATAAACCCAAAGGGAGAAAGATGAGGGAAATGGGGAATACCTTTAATAGCACATGCACCCCACCGGCGGCTTGCTTAGTCCCCGGGTCATTCAGGAAGACAAGAGAACAAGCTTCATTCCACCTGGGGCCATTCGTTCCACAAGCATTTGTTTGCGCTTTGAAAATCGAGTCCATGATTCCAGAACACGCTTTCTGCTTGCTAACAGACAGAACACCTGCTCAGGCCTGTCTGGAAAAGGGACTTTGATCTGAGGAATGTGAATGATTGCCGCGAAAATAACCTTTCCTAAGCGCATGTTAGAGAACGGCCTAGCCGCCTAGCTGGAGTTACAGGCCTACAGGGTGATTCTGAAGGCTTGGCCTGGTGGAGGGCACCAATGGACCCCACAAATGCAAGTTCCTTTTTACGGTGTTTACAGGTAAACTATGAGGACTAAAAGGCTACTTCCCTGTACCCTACCAAGGGAGTTAAAGAGCGACGACTTTGATCTCCATATACTAAAAATAGGATGCCAGTGCAGTTGAGGGAGGCCTGGAATTTGGAATTCTAAGCAGTCCGGCTGCTGCTGAAGTACAGCTTTCCCAAGGCTGCTACTCTTCAGACTCTGGAATTGCAGCAGCTTTGGAAAAGGCACCAGCAGTGCAGTCTTGGGATGGCTATGGTGTTCAATTACTGCCAATATTGCTTCTTTTTCTTAAAATTGTGGTGAAAAACAACATATAAAATTTACTATTTTTGACTGTATAGTTAGTTCAGTAGTGTTAGGGACATTCACACTGTTGTGCACAACCTTATTGTGCAATCCTGAGACTCTATATCCGTCAAACAACAGCCCTTCATTTCTTTCCCACCAGTCCCTGGTAACCACCATTCTACTTTCTATTAGTTTGACTTTATCTTTTATTATTATTATTATTTTTTATTTTTAAGTAATCTCTACACCCAGTGTGGGGCATGAACTCACAACCATGAATGAGATCAAGAGTCACATGCTCCTGGCACCTGGGCAGTTCAGTTGCTTAAGTGTCTCTTAAGTGACTCCTGATTTCGGCTCTGGTCATGATCTCAAGGTTCATGAGATCGGACCCCACATTGGGCTCTGTGCTTACATTGAAGAGCCTGCTTGGAATTCTCTGTCTCTCCTCTCCCTCTGCCCCTACCCTGTCTGTGCATGCATGTGCACACACACTCTCTTCCTCTCTCTCAAAATAAACAAACAAAAAAAGAATATAAACTTAAAGAAAAAAAAAAAACCCACACAAGAGTCATGTGCTCTACCGACTGAGCCAGCCAGGCAATCCCCCCCCCCTTTTCAAATCATTATTATTTTTTAGGATTTTTCTTTTTGAGTCTGATTATTATACCACTGTATTTACCACAGAATATATATCATTAATATACCACATTTTGTTTATCCAGCAACAGCCATTTGCGTTCTCCCTCCTCTTGGCTGTAGTGAATAATGCTGCGCTGAACATAGATGTGCAAATATCTCTTTAAAGTCCTGCTTTCAATTCATTGGGATATATACCCAGAAGTGAGGTTGTGGGATCATATAGTACTTACATTTTTTTGAGGTTCCTCCATACCGGATATTGCTTTTAGAATTACAATTATTAACAGCTTAATATCATCTGCTAATGTAGATTGTTTAAATCTATGGTATGCAGTAATCTCTTTTTGCATCAGCAGAATTTGCTTCATAGTCTCCTGGGAGGGGACATTCAGACATTATGCATTGTAGTTCAAATGTAAATCAACTATAGATCTAAAACTATAAAAATCTTAGAGGAAAACACAAGGCAAAAGCTTCACAACACTGGATTTGACAATGATTTTTGGTTTTTTTTGGATATGACACCAAAAGATCTAGGCAAAAAAGAAAAAATCATGAAAAATTTAAAAATCTGTTTATCAGGGTGCCTGGGTGGCTCAGTCAGTTGAGCATCCAATTTCGGCTCAGGTCCTGGTCTGCTGTCATGGCAGAGCCCACTGCAGATCCTCTATCCCTCTCTCTCTGCCCCTTCCTTGCTTGTGCACTCTCTCCCTCTCTCTGAAAATAAACAGTTAAAAAAAAACTATCATGGGGGCGCCTGGGTGGCTCAGTCAATTGAGTGATTCTTGCTTTCAGCTCAGGTCATGATCCTGGGATCAGCGTGGAGCCTGCTTGGCATTCTGTCTCTCTGTCCTTCTCCCCCTCTCCCCCACTCTCTCTCTCAAATAAATAAATAAATAAACGACTCAAAACCACTATGAGATACCACTTCACACCCAATAGGATGATGCTACTACCAACAAACAAAAAACCCTAGAAAATAACAAGGGTTTACAAGGATGTAGAATAATCAGAACATTTGTGCTGTTGGGAATCCACAGTGTGTTGATGGGAATGTAAAATGGTACAGCCACTGTGGAAAAGAGTATGGTGGTTCCTCAAAAAAATAAAAATAGAATTATTGTATGATCCAACAATTCCACCTCTGGGTATATACCCAAAATACTTGAAAGCAGGGTCAGAAAAAAACACATTTGTACAACCACATTCATAGCAGCATTATTCACAAAAGCTAAAACATGGAAGCAATCCAAGTGTATGTTGATACATGAATGGATAAGTAAAATGTGGTATATACATATAATAGAATTTTATTCAGCTTTAAAAATGAAGGAAATTCTGACACATGCTATAACATGGATGAACCTTAAGAATATTATGCTAAGTGAAATAAGCCAGTTACAAAAGGACAAATAGTGTATGATTCCACTTATATGAGGTAGTTAGACTAGACAAAATCACAGAGACAGATGGGAATGCAAGCTGGTGCAGCCACTCTGGGAAACAGTATGGAGGTGCCTCAAAAAACTAAAAATAGAACTGCCCTACGACCCAGCAATTGCACTACTAGGTATTTATCCAAGAGATATAGGTGTGCTGTTTCAAAGGGACACATGCATCCCAATGTTTACAGCAGCACTATCAACAATAGCCAAAGTATGGAAAGAGCCCAAATGTCCATCAATGGATGAATGGATAAAGAAAATGTGGTATAGGGGCATCTGGGTGGCTCAGTCGGTTGAGCGTCCGACTTCGGCTCAGGTCATGATCTCACAGTTCATGAGTTCAACCCCGCGTTGGGCTCTGTGCTGACAGCTCAGAGA
The DNA here is from genome assembly GCF_007474595.2 of Lynx canadensis. Lineage (NCBI taxonomy): Eukaryota > Metazoa > Chordata > Mammalia > Carnivora > Felidae > Lynx > Lynx canadensis. The sequence continues at coordinate 3,999,982 of NC_044318.1, forward strand.
CTGGAGCCTGCTTCGGATTCTGTGTCTCCCTCTCTCTCTGCCCCTAACCCACTCGCATTCTGTCTCTGTCTCTCTCAAAAATAGATAAACATTAAAAAAAAATTTTTTTAAGAAAATGTGGTATATATATATATATATGATGGAGTATTACTCGGCAACCAAAAAGAATGAAATCTTGCCATTTGTAACTACGTGGATGGAACTGGAGGGTATTATGCTAAGTGAAATAAGTCAGAGAAAGACAAAAATCATAGGACTTCACTCATATGAGGACTTTAAGAGACAAAACAGATGAACGTAAGGGAAGGGAAACAAAAATAATATAAAAACAGGGAGGGGGACAAAACAGAAGAGACTCATAAATACGGAGAACAAACTGAGGGTTACGGGAGGGGGGATGGGCTAAATGGGTAAGGGGCACTAAGGAAGCTACTCCTGAAATCATTGTTGCACTATATGTTAACTAGTTTGGATGAAAATTAAAATAAATAAATAAATAAATAAATAAATAAATAAATAAATAAATAAATAAAATCATAGAGACAGAAAGTCGAATGGTGGTTGCCAGGGGCCTAGGGAGAGGAGGGAATGGGGAGTTTGTTGTTTATGAGTGTAGAGTTTCAATGGATGGTGGTGAATCAAAATCAAAATTTTGAATCAAAAATCAAAATTTTTGCAAGAGGATAGATGAGGCCAGATTCAGTGCAAACAAATTCTTAGATCTAGTTATCTGCCCCTGAAATGACTGTTTATTAAGATGCATGTTGGGGGTACCTGACCAGCTCAGTTGAAAGAGTGTGTGACACTTGATCTTGGAGTCATGAGTTCGAGCCCCACCTGGGATTTAGAGATTACTTAAATAAATAAAACTTCAGAAAAACAAGAAAAGATTTTTAAATGTCTATTTATTTTTGAGAGGGAGAGGGAGAGAGAGAGGGAGAGAAGGAGAGAGAAAGAGAGAGAAAGAAAGCTAGTGAGTGGGGGAGGAGCAGAGAAAGAGGGAGACACAGAATCTGAAGCAGGTTCCAGGCTCTAAGCTGTTAGTGCAGAGCCCGATGTGGGGCTCAAACTCACGAACTGTGAGATCATGACCTGAGCTGAATCGGACACTTAACTGACTGAGCCACCCAGGTGCCCCCCCCACCCTCCCAAAAAATGTTTTTATTTTCTTATTTATTTTTTAATTAAAAAAAATGTTTATTTACTTTTGAGAGAGAGGGAGACAGTGTGAGCGCATTGAAATGTTTTCAATGTGCAAAATACATCACAAAAATTGGGAAAAACACTCCATATCCCATCCCAGAGAGACAGTGCAACCTGCATTATTATTTCGTTGTGTCTCAAATGGAGGTGCACCCATGTATTCTTGGAGCTCTTAAGTTTTACTATACCTAGTGATCTGATTTTTTACAGTGACACGTGAAATATTTTGACAGACACAAAATTTGACTTTTGTGGTGATAATTTACAACCAAAGGGCGTTTTCATAGAAAAGACTGTCATTTGCTAAGGTGATGTTTTTCACATTGGAGTCCACTGATTGCCAGAGGATTTTGGAGCTTTATTCTCCATGTCTGTGATCTTTGTTTGTCTGTTTCCTTTAAAAGAGTCCCTTTCCGGGGGCGCCTGGGTGGCGCAGTCGGTTGAGCGTCCGACTTCAGCCAGGTCATGATCTCGCGGTCCGTGAGTTCGAGCCCCGCGTCAGGCTCTGGGCTGATGGCTCGGAGCCTGGAGCCTGTTTCCGATTCTGTGTCTCCCTCTCTCTCTGCCCCTCCCCCGTTCATGCTCTGTCTCTCTCTGTCCCAAAAATAAAAATAAAAAACGTTGAAAAAAAAATAAATAAATAAATAAAAAAATAAAAATAAAAGAGTCCCTTTCGGGAGCACTGGGGTGGCTCAGTCCATTAAGGAGCCGACTTCGGCTCACATCATGATCTCGTGGCTCCTGACTTCAAGCCCCACAACGGGCTCTGTGCTGACAGCTTAAGTGCCTGGAGTCTGCTTTGGATTCTGTGTCTCTGTCTCTTTCTGCCCCTCCCCTGCTCCCACTCTCTCTCTCTCTCTCTCTCTCAAAAATAAACAAACATTAAAAGGGCCCCTTTCACTTCTCAGGTTTATGAAACATTAAGTTTAAGCCTCATTTGGGCAGAATAATATTTAGCTGCGAGCCAGAGACACCTGTGGTTTATTTAAAAGGTCGTTTAGGAAATTATCAGCATGGAGGTCCCACTGAGGAACACCCAGGTGATCAAGGCGAGGACGCCCCATCCCCCATCCCAGTGTGACACTGCACCTCGATTATTTTGTTGTCCTGTAAGGAAACTGCACCCACACGGATGTCATTCGTGCAGGGTTACACATCTGGGTTACACATTGCACACCTCCTTGGAATTGTCCCGTATCCTCTTGGAGAGGAAAGGAAATGCTACAACTAGAGAAACAGCTGCCTCTTGTTGCCTCCGAAGAGACTGGCTCAGGCCCTTCTGTCTTCCCTGGAAGGGACCCTCACTCACCAGGGGAGGAGAGCAGCCAGCTCATGGGGTAGCCATGGACTCTAGTCCCATTGTGGTTTGGATAGTCAGAGTCTGCAGGAAATCACCGACTAGACCATACTTCAAACTCCCTACTAGCTCTCACTGATCTCACTGCCTCAGGAGAGTGGCAAAGAGCCCAGTGGGACAGTGTAGCGACAAGTGCAGAGGGGGAGTGAGTCTTGTGCGCCTTTTGCAAGTAGCATTTGTTTCTCCTCAAAGCTACGGCTTTGGCTTTAGACTGGAGAAGGGGGGGTGGGTGGGTGATGGACACATGACACACTCTGCCTGGGGCCATGGGGAGGCGTGGCCCGCCCGTGTGCTCATTCTAGTTTTTGGCAACAAGCCTAGGATGGGTCATTTTGTGTCCTTTAACAGCTGAAGTCCTTGGAAGGCAGTGAAACATCCTGTAGGTGGGGTGGTAGTAAATACTCGCCCTGCCCCGCTTTTGTTGTGAGAAGCAGAGGAGATTCAGCATGAGAAAGTACATTGTAAACTAGTAAGGGCTTTTCTTTTAAAAAAAATTTTTTTTAACGTTTATTTATTTTTGAGACAGGGAGAGACAGAGCATGAACGGGGGAGGGTCAGAGAGAGAGGGAGACACAGAATCCGAAACAGACTCCAGGCTCCGAGCCGTCAGCACAGAGCCCAACGCGGGGCTCGAACTCACAGAGTGCGAGATCGTGACCTGAGCCGAAGTCGGCGGCTCAACCGACTGAGCCAACCAGGCGTAGTAAGGGCTTTTCAACCAGAGTTATTGATCACAGTGACAAGAAGGTGCATTGTTTAAAGGGAAGAGCTCCGGGTTTTGTTAGGGGCCTGAGTGTAGATCTTGGCTCACCTATACACTGGCTGTGTGACCTTGGATGAGTTCCTCATCTTTCAGAGTTTGTTTTGTTGTGTGTGGATGTTTTTGTTTGGGCAGGGCTGGGGGGGGCGGGGTTGCGCAGAGATGCAGGGGTGGGGCAGGAGTCCATATCTAAACATGGGAATATTCGTCTTTGCCTTACCTCAAAGGATTGTGATCAAAATAGAAAATATGACAAAGTTCTTTGTGAACTGAAAAGAGAATGTTCTTTTTTTAAAAAAATTTTTTTTTCAACGTTTATTTTATTTTTGGGACAGAGAGAGACAGAGCATGAACGGGGGAGGGGCAGAGAGAGAGGGAGACACAGAATCGGAAACAGGCTCCAGGCTCTGAGCCATCAGCCCAGAGCCCGACGCGGGGCTCGAACTCACGGACCGCGAGATCGTGACCTGGCTGAAGTCGGACGCTTAACCGACTGCGCCACCCAGGCGCCCCATAAAAGAGAATGTTCTTAAAAAAATTGTTTTTCAGGTTTATTCATTTTTTGAGAGACAGAGCATGAGTGGGTAGGGGCAGAGAGAGAGGGAGACACAGAATCCAAAGCAAGCTCCAGGCTCTGAACTAACAGCACAGAGCCCAACGCGGGGCTCAAATTCACAAACTGTGGGATCACGACCTGAGCCGAAGTCAGACGCTTAACCGACTGAGCCACCCAGGCACCCCTGGAAAGAAGATGTTCTTAACACAGCTAAAGTTTTCAGATCTCTCCATAGCCACCAAGTACCTGAAATCGGTCCCACAGACATTTCAAACATGACACGTCCAAACAACAGTGACTCACCATCTTTCTCCCCAAACCAGCTCCTTTCCTGGGTTTTTCAGCTTAGCGGTGGGGGAACATAAAGACGCTTGCTTATTCACTGGCCCCCAACAACTATCAAATCAAGGTGATCCAGGTACCATGGACGAAGGACCTCTGTTGTGAAGATTTCCAGAGGCTTGTAACTTACCCATGTTTACTAACTGTATCATCTCCGGCTTCTCTATAGTGACTAGCAGTGAAGGGGACCTCGTACAGACCTAGGCTGCTCTCATCAGGGAGTCTTTCCGGAGGCCTCCCAAAAACCTGTCTTCCTCTCCTCGGGTAGCCACCAGCACCCACTCCATTTCCTTGGGGTTCTCCGCTTCCTGAGAGGGCATGTGGGTCCCCAGCAATCAGCCTTCCTGTGATCCCCTAAAATAAGAACGCACACCCCTTTTTAGTGTGGAAATAGATGGGGGGGAAAACTAAAATACCAAAAATATGAGGAAGTTACAAAGCTGACAAAAGTTTTCATATTAGTGAGCTCTTCTCTGGTTCCTAACTCCCTCTGATGTGGTAAATGCAAGTCTCTTTGCCTCTTGCTGTCAGCATTTATTCCTGAAAGTTGTACTTCTCAACCAAAATCCTCCCCCACTCTTTCCCCCTAGGTTTTGGGCTCCCTGTTGGTAAGTAAAGTGCCTGAATCCTGCTTGGTATTCTCAGTGCTTACCACAGAGCCTAGTACATACAGCTAACATGTACTGAGTACTAACTATATGCCGAATACTGTATGAAGCCTTCACAAGGACTATCTCAACTCATTCCTCAGATGGTCCTTTGAGGTAGTTACCAATATGTCCCCATTTTACCGAAAGGCAACTGAGACACAGAGAGGTAAACTAAGTTGTCCAACGATACACAGCCAGTGGGATTCAGTCCCTGGCAATCTGACTCCAGGGCCCATAATCTTTTTTTTTTTTTTAATTTTAAAATTTAAGTTCATTTACTTATTTTGAGAGAGAGAGAGAAGAGAGCACATGAGCGAGTGCGTGCACACAAGGGAGGTAGGGGCAGAAAGGAGAGACAGAATCCCAAGAAGGCTCTGTACCATCAGCGCAGAGCCCAATGCAGAGCTTGAACTCATGAACTGTGAGATCATAACCTGAGACAAGACTGAGAGTCAGACGTTTAACCAACTGCACCACCCAGGCACCCCTCTTTTTTTTTTTTTTTTTAGAAGTTTATTTAAGCAAACTCTACACCCAATGTGTGGCTTGAACTCATGACCCAGAGATCAAGTGCCACATGCAGGGCACCCCCAAGGCCCATATTCTTAATCACTATGCTGAAAACATTTAAGTATCGATTGAATATATTCAATGAACTCGTTTCTCCACTTCTCACTTCATGACAAGCTTTGCCTTCTCTAAAAGGCCTCCCTGCTAGCTTCCCTAGCCCAAACTCTCAACTTCTCCTTATATTTTACAATAGCCTTGTAACTTTTTCACTACACAGGTGGTTTTTAAACCTTTTTGAATCTCAGAGCCTGTGGGGAATTTGATCAAGGAAAGCTATGGCTATCTATGCAGATTAACATCCACCTCCACAAAAATTTGGGTACAATGGGTAGAAGTGGCAAAGAGCACACTTCATCTTATACCCATCAGTGAATCCTCAGGTTTCCTTCTTATTGTTTGGGGTGGTGGTCGGGGGTGTGTAAGCTGAAACTCCTTAGTAACGCTTACTGGGCCAGATTCCCGCCTCATCTCCAGTCACACACCCTAAATTTAGGGTTTAGACAAACAGGGAAATCACTTTCACACCTCTGAGGCATGCTTTTGAAGTGTCTGCTGCTTGGAATACTTCTCCCCTCCACCTCTATCTGACGCACTTTTCATCAAAGTCCAACTGGAATGTTACCTCTCAGATGTCTTCCCTGACACTCTAGTCTCCGCAACTTGTTCCAGAAACCCCTCACCTCCGTGTCTCTAACACGGTTTATATCTACAACAGCACTGATCACGTTATGTCAGTTGCTAAGGAGCCGGTCTCTCTCGATTCAGAGTTTGCTCCCCTGGAGCAGGGATGGCATGTCATTCACCGTTGTATCCCCAGTACTCTACAACGTGCGTGAAACACAGTAGGTGCTCACCACGTTTATTAAATTCGTTTGTGCGGGGCTCGGCTCTCCCTTGGCGACTGGCAAGTTTATCACAGGTTTGCAGGAGCCTTAACACGCTCAGGACAGAACCGAGTGATCAAAGTCAGCCCCGCGGAGAATCAGCTAGAGAGAAAGTGAGCTTGAGGCCAGGCTTCGGAAGTAGGGCAGAGGCCCCCACGAGCTCACGCTGACACAAAGTGAGCAACACTCACGCAACACTTACAGCATCAGGTCAGGGGAAAAAGACCGCGCACTGCATGCTGGGACTGCGCGACTGACGGCAGCATTGCACGCCGGGACATGTAGTCCGGCCCTTCGCGGGGATCCTGAGACCAGTTATACCTGAACACACTCAACCACGTCTCTACATAGATAAGGTACAATATTGGCCATCCATCACAGAATGACGAGGTCCTTCACGGCACGCATACCTAGTTGCACTCCTCAGAGGAAGCCTCATTTCGGTGTTGGCAACCAGAAAGTCGCATTGGGTGCTGCTGCGCATGCGCAACGCTTGCGCTTGTGCGTGTGCGCGCGCTCGGGCCCCGCCTCCGGAAGCGCCATCGCAGCGCCGGCGCGCTGTCTTCGCGACGCCTCCTTGAGCCGGGTGGCGCAGGCGCAGTGTCCCTGGGCCAAGATGGCGGCGCGGTGCCCCACACGCTGGTTGCTGGTGGCTGTGGGGTCCCCGCGGCTGCCGGCTACAGCGGGGAGAGGAGCCCGGCCGCCCAGGCGGGACGTGGTGGGGGCTTCACTGGGCCACAAGCTGAACGTCACTGCATTCTCGCCTTCTCTGAGAGCTCGAGGCTCCGGGGCGCTGCTGACATTGAGAACTGGTGTCAGCTTCAAAGGTGAGGGCAGGCTCCAGCGCCCGAGTAGGGGCTCTAAGGCCCAGAAGGGACTGACTCGATTCGGCTACGGGGGTAGCGGGGTGGACGGTATCTTCTGACCTGTATGCAGAATTGCTTGGAGAGACCGGCGAACAGGAGGCAGAGAGGCCCAAATGGCTACTGAGAAATGGTAAACCAGGGAGAGTTGCATGGAGCCCTCGGCGGCAGTAGTGAAATGTTCTGTAGGCCTACAGTCTTCTCTTCTTTATCAACATTTCTAGAAGCCTCTTTCCAGCCTGCCACTGCTCCCTTACCCTATTCCAATCCCGTCTCCTCCTTTCACCTTATAGCCGGAAGGGAGGAGGTAACTGCCATTCAGTGAGCACCTGTTATGGTGCTAGGTACTTTGTGCCCCATCTCACTTGGTGGTAACAACCCTGCCAGAATGGAGTCGTCATCCCCATTTTAAAGAACGAGAAACTGAGGTTCTAGCAAAAAGAATTGACCCGCCCAATGTCATAAAGCTAAAAGAGTAGAGTTGTCCTTTAATAGCTTACGCCCTTTCCGTCACGTGGTTCTAATTGAAGGATACACTTAGTAGTCTTTTATAAGTTCTTAAATTGGCAACTGTAATAAAAATACAAACTAACATTTATCGAGCGCTTTTCTGTGTACCCGGCATGGGTCATTTCCATGTGATAGATGCTATTACATTTTACAGACAAAGAAGCTTAAGCCTAGATATTAAACGACTTGTAGAAAGTGACAAAGTGAAAAGCTGGTAGAGCCCTCATTCAAAACCAGCTTTCTTAATTGATGGAGGCGATACAGAAGTGATATGTATTAAGCCTTTAGGTGCTTGTCTGTGATGGTTCTTCTGCTCTGTGTTGGATGACTTCTGTTAGGAGGAAGGAGGAAACACTGAATAACCAACCATGTGTCTGAATTGTCTTATTGGTTGTGTTCCCTACAATTTGTGCAAGTGATATTTATCTATATATTTACAAAGGTAATTAATTAACAGGCCCTGACAAGATAACCCACACAAGATAATTGCCTGTTGGGGTGCAATTTTGTAATGCTTGTGTAATAAGGGAGTCATTAAAGCATCAGTAATCGTTATTCTTTTGTAAAGTGAACAAACTCACCTCTACTAGTGTGTGTGTGGGGGGGGGGATCTGGGTGAGTTATTTAATCTCTTTGAACCCCTGTTTCCTTAACTGTGAAAATTTGTTCATTGACTCAGGTATTTATTGAGAGTCTGCCATATGCTGGCCACTATTCTAGTTACTGGGGATACAGCAGAGAACAGAGAGATTGGATGAGGTTTTGGTCAAGTGATCCCATTTTTTAATTCTGCTCTTGCCACCAGTATTTCCTCACGGGTAGAGCAGTAGTCTGTTCAGGTTTCTTCAGGGTTATTCGGAGCGATGTCATGTTGTATTTCTCAGTATGAGCAAAAGTGGTAAGTTTCAAGTTTTGCTAACTTTTTCTAATGTCAGTGTTGTTTTAAATAGAATTTGGTTGCATCTTTGTGTTCATTTATTCCTTAGGTAATTATTAAGCTATTTCTGTTCATAGTACGTTTGTACAAGTTTGGGGAGCATTTTTGTTGATTGTGTATATATGAGAGAGATAGGCAGGCACCGAGTACTGAGCCTTTGGGGGACCCTTACTAAGGAACCGCAATCAGCACATAGCCCAGAATGGGCATGTTTTGTATCACATGATGAATATTTTTGAGAGATAACATCCTTCAAGACACACTCTTGTTATTACATCTAAAGTCATCAACTCAGCTCCCAAACATGGGTCTTTGATCTTCTCTCAAATCTAGTAATACAATTAGAGGGCATAAAACAACACTTTAATTACAACTTTTCTCCCAGGGCAGAAAAAAATGTAGTTATTTGACTCTGGGTTAGTCATTCTTGGAGTGACTTGGAGGCTGATCCTATTCTGGGTTCTAAAAAGGGCAAGACGTTGTTCTTGGGGGAAAGTTTGTCCATTAAATGAACTTTATTTTTTTTTTAATTTTTTAAATGTTTATTTATTTTTGAAGGAGAGAGAGACAGAGTGTGAGTGGGGTAGGGGCAGAGAGGGAGGGAGACACAGAATCCGAAGCAGGCTCCAGGCTCCGAGCTGTCAGCACAGAGCCCGACGCGGGGCTCGAACTCACAAACCGCGAGATCGTGACCTGAGCCGAAGTCGGCTGTTCAACCGACTGAGCCACCCAGGCGCCCCAAATGAACTTTAATTATTGTTAACCATTGGTGCTTTTTGGATAATGTCAAAAGTCATCAAATTTGTAATAGTTAAATGTGATTTGTCTTTCTTCGCATGCAGTTTTGCACGTTACGTTGTTACATCCGAGTGTTTCTTGAGTCCAAGGTCTCTGCTCACGTTCTTGGAGCTGCCACTACCAGTCTCTTCCTGGATTGGAAGGAGCCTGCGGGTAGTGGGGGCTGACAGGACCAGGGCAGCCCCTCACGCCTGAGTGAAGAGGGACTGAGTGTAGGAGCGCTAGGCCGCTAGCTCTGTTTCTCTCAAATCTGACCACAGAAAGACCTCTGTGGTCGCCTAACTCCCACTGCTTCCACGCTGTCTGCTCCTTGTGTTCTGGGGGGTCTAGGGTGCGGGACAGGAAACAGTATGGGGATACTGAAGGTCGAGATTGACTTGCTGCTTCTGATTTCTCATCATTCTGACTCTTTCCTACTCGTCTTCCTGTCTGGTTACCTTGGCCCCCTTCCTAGATATCCCTCAACACTCCTGGTTGTGTTTTGTGCTCAGATTAATTTTAAGTAGTCTCCCAGTCCTCCAGTTGTGGGTTGTTTTTGAGAGCTCTTTCTCATGCAAAGGCGTTCCCTTCCCTGTTTAACACTTGCAGTGACTCCCTGTTGCCCTCAGGATAAAACCTTGACTCCTTAGGATAGCTCAAAGGCCCTTTGCCATATTCCTAGGCCTCATTAATCAGCATCATTATCTCTAACCACATCTCTACTTGTATAAAATGTATACAAGTTACATCATGCAGTTATTGGGTGCATGTGAACTTTCATGTGAACCAAAGATGATCTATGATTTAGCAGCCAAATGAGGCACTTTTGAAAATATAAGGGGAATCTGTTGCAAATGACATAAGGACTACAGGTGTAATTCTGGGCAGATTCAAACCTTTCCTTAGCCTAGCTAATTTCTACAGTTTAACAGCAGCTGCCTTAAAAGGCCTTTCCTGAACTTCTTCAGTTGGGTTGTCAGTGCTTCTCAACTGGGGATGATTTTGCCCTGCAAAGGACATTTGGCAATGTCTGGAGACATTGAGTTGCTCTCTTGTGACAGGGGTAGAGGGGCAGTAGAGTGTACTACTTATAAGTTGTTGGTGCTGCTGAACATCCTTTGACATATAAGTTGTTTAGTTTGCCAGGGATGCCATAAGAGAGAACCACATTTATCCTCAGGTTTCTAGAGGCTAGAAGTCCAAGATCAATGTTTTGGCAGAGTTGTTACACATCCTACCTCCAGGGGCACCTGGCTGGCTCAGTCAGAAGAGCATGAGACTCTTGATCTCAGGATTGTGAGTTCTAGCCCCATGTTGGGTGTAGAGATTACTTAAATAAATGAAAACTTAAAATTAGGATCCTACCTCGAAATACCAGTCACACTCTGAGGCACTGGGGATTAGAGCCTCAACGTATGAATTAAGAGACATAGCCCATAACAATAGGAAAGCCCCTTCACCAAGAGGAATCCAATACCATCCTCAACATTGTGAGGTTGAGAAACCCTGGTTAGGTGACCCTATGTGTGTTCTCACTGTGCATGTCGTTGTGTACTGTTTGTTTGTACACTCTCTCCCACGCTCCCATGTGGACTGTAAGCTCCTTGAGGGCGCTGGCTTTGGTCTTGTCTTCACATTGTATCCTCCCTGCCGCTACAGTATTAACATCTTGAATAATGTAAGCTCTAGGAAGGCAGTGTCTGAATGGTCTGCTGCCTATTCCCAGCACAGAACTCAGTGCCTGGCAAGTAGTACATGTTCAGTGAGTGTTTACTGAATGAATGAATGGTGCATCCAGAACCTTCTCTGTAGGCTGAAGTTCGACTTAGAAACCTGGAGCTGTCGTGATCTTCATGCTCTTTCTTACTTGGCTCCCTTCCGCTCCCAGCCCCATGTCTTCAGTTGTCACGGAATGGGTTGGAGGTTAGGCAGGGCTCAAGTTGTGGGGCAGCTCCCCCTGCTTCACTTGGTGACAGACCAGTCCAAGTTAGTTCTCTGCTCTGTGCACAGAGGGCAGTTGAGTGGATGTGTCCGCCAGCGGACGTTCCTCCTACTGCTGATGCCAGAGGCATGAAGGGGGGCAGGGCATGTGGCTCTCTGCCTTGGGCTTTGACCCCAGTTAGCTGTTAGTTTCAGGCATAGGGCCTTTTAACCCCGTGTGTCTATTAAGGTGTTTTTTTTTTTTTTTTTTTTTTTTTTTAGGAGAGGGGCAGCACTTTTATCAGATTCTCTTAGATCTGTGACCTTAAACGCTGAGAACCATTTTTTCTTCTTTTCTTTTTCTTCCTTTCTCTCCTTTCTCTCCTTTCTCTTCTTTCTTTCTTTCTTTCTTTCTTTCTTTCTTTCTTTCTTTCTTTCTTTCTTTCTTTCTTTCAGAGAGAGAGTGCGAGTGGGGAAGAGGGGCAGAGGGAGAAAGAGAATCCCAAGCCGGCTCTACACTCATCACAGAGCCGATGTAGAGCTTGATCCCATGACCCTGGGATGATGACCCCAGCCAAAATAAAGAGTCAGCCTCTCAGGGCGTCTCAGTCAGTTGAGCGTCTGACTTCGGCTCAGGTCATGATCTCGTGGTTCGTGAGTTCGAGCCCCACATCAGGTTCTGTGCTGACAGCTCAGACCTGGATCCTGCTTCAGATTCTTTGTCTCCCTCTGTCTGCCCCTCCCCCATTCACACTCTGTCTCTCTTTCTCAAAAATAAATAAACGTTAAAAAAAAAAATAGGGCACCTGGGTGGCTCAGGGGGTAAGCATCCAACTTCGGCTCAGGTCATGATCTTGTGGTTCGTAGGTCGAGCCCCGTGTCGGGCTCTGTGCTGACAGCTCAGAGCCTGGAGTCTGCTTCAGATTCTGTGTGTCCCTCTCTCTCTGCTCTTCCCCCACTCATGCTCTGTCTCAAAAATAAATAAACGTTGAAAGAAAAAAAAAATGTTTTTAATTAAAAAAAAAAGTCGGCTGCTCAACCGACTGAGCCACCCAGCACCCTGAGTACCGTTTCTTAGTTCTTTAGTTCTCAAATTGAGCATGTGGCAGAATTGCTGGAGGGCTTATTAAACACAGCCTGCTGGACCCCACCTCCAGAGTCTCTGATTCATGTCAGGGGTGGGGCCTGAAAATGGACAGTCCAGGGACCACACTCTGAGAACCACCCCAGAACCACATCCCCAAGGTTGTATGGTGGAGGCAAAGAACCCGGAGAATTGTTTAGCATTAAGGAAGACAGCATATGAAGGTACGTGGCACATGGCAGGTGCTCAGGTAGTGTGACAGTGGGGCTAGGTCCCTTTCTAGTCATCCCCCCCCGGTGTAGCCCCCATCCGGGGTGCAGACATGAGGGTACGACCTCGTTGTGTCGTGATCCAGCAGAATTAGCCCTGCCCAGTACTCTTCATTTTATGTTCATTGTACACAGTGGCCTTGGGCATCTTTGAAGTGCAGTGAGTTTGGTCTCCAACGGGCTTGGGGGGAAAGCTGACCCTAAGCTGTGACGTCCGTTCCTTCACAGGTGTAACCTGGCTGGGTGTTTACTCACAGCTTCCTTTTGTTGAGCACATTCCCAGAGTGATTGTCTTTCCTTTTTTTTTCTTTTTTAGGAGTAAAAAGTTACCCTTTTGTTCGTACTGCATCCTTCCACACGAGCTCCCCTTTGGCCAAAGAGGATTATTACCAGATACTAGGAGTGCCCCGAAATGCCAGCCAGAAGGAGATCAAGAAAGCGTATTACCAGGTCTGTATGGAAGCCAGATTTTAGGGACAAGACTGTAGAAGGGATGCTGTCAGTCTAGTCTGCTCACCAATGCAGCATGTATGCCCATACGTGTAGGTGACATGTGGCTCACAGTGTAGAATGAGGTGATGGGCTTTGCTGGACTGTCCCTCAGGTGCATAGTGTCCCGCTGGTTAACACTTCAGAAAAAGAGGCAGAACCCAAAATTTTTAAAAATCTTTTTCCAAAGCTGTTTTCGTATTTAAAATTATTCTGTGCCTTGTAACTTGTATGAAAATTCACTACAAGATTCTTGATTTTTTTTTAAATTTTGTTTTCCTTTGTGTGTGGGGGCGGGGGAGGACGGCAAAAACTTTGAACCTAATATTTGTGAACTGATACTGATCAAGACCAGACCTAACAGCCATGGCTTGGATAGCTAATCCCTTCCCTTATGTTTTTTCAAAGCGTACAATTCACTGGTTTTTAATGTATTCATAGAGGCTTTACAACCATCCCCACAATCAGTACATTTTCAACTGCTTAAAAAACCCCATACCATCAGCATTCACTCCCCAGTTTCCTCTTTCCTCTGCCTTTGCAATTACTAACCTGTTTTCTCTTTCTATGGATTTGCCTGTTCTGGGCATGTCATAGAAGTGAAGCCGTACATCGTGTGAACTTTTGTGATGGCCTCTTTCACTCTGGAAAGAAGCTTCATCAACGCTGTGGCATGTATCGGTTCTTCATTCCTTTCAGTGGTCGAGTAATGCGTGGATAGGCTACGTTTTTATTTATCCATTTGGACATTTGGATCGTTTCCACTTTTTTTTTTTTTTTTTTTTTTTTTTTTGTGGCTGTTATGAGTAGTGCTGCTGTGAACCCCAGGTATAGGTTTTGAGTAGACTTATGTTGTAATGGAATGAGCAAAGGCACGGGGTTAGGAAACAGAGACCCTGGCTTGGGAACAGTGAATATCATGTCCCTCCTCTTTGAACTGGAAGGTAAGGTACCTGACGTAAGGGTGGGAGAGCAGTGAAAAGATGGAGGCCGGGACCACAAGGGAACACATGAGTCCCTCTGCAAGCACTAGAAACTTAATTTAAAAAAAAAATTTTTTTTTTTTAACGTTTATTTATTTTTGAGACAGAGAGAGAGAGAGCATGAACAGGGGAGGGTCAGAGAGAGGGAGACACAGAATCCAAAACAGGCTCCAGGCTCTGAGCTGTCAGCACAGAGCCCGACGCGGGGCTTGAACCCACAAACTGCGAGATCGTGACCTGAGCTGAAGTCAGACACTTAGCTGACTGAGCCACCCAGGCGCCCCTAGAAACTTAATTTAAGAGAGTAGGGAGCCATTCAAGTTTTTAGGTGTGGAAGTAAAAAGATGAGGTAAAACTGTGCAATTTAAAACTGGACATTTTTAAAGTAGTCTTTACAACGCAATTTCTGGGGTCAGGACTTGAAAGCTTTGTGTGTATTGCGTCATTTGATCCTCATGGCAGAGGCTTGGAGAGGTTGTGACCTACGCCCAAGGCCCCGTAAGTCACTATGTGTCACACATGAGACTAAAATACTGCAAAAAGGCCTCTCTTTTCCTTAAGCTAATCTCATGAGTACACCATTGTTTCTTGCCGTGGCTTTTGGGACCAGCCTTTGTGGCCCACCGTGATGTCCTGGCTGTGCCCTGAGACCCTGATCCGGGGCTTAGCACGCAGCCTCTGGTGTGCTCCCACGAGCTGCTGTGAGGACCAGCGTCTCCGGAAGCAGGACTGAGCTCAGAGATGCCAGTGGAGCCATACTCTGCCTTTCCACTGATGGCTCTTTTCATTCTGGATGGCTGGCGCTGCCTTCCTTCTGTCGGCCTGCCTTTGGGGAGTGGGTGGCTGTTTCTGGCCACCTGCCACCATCCTCATTTCTCCCGGAAACCAGAGTTGCATGGCACATGACCAGTTCTTTCTTTGCAGGCTTGGTGACGCGTATTTCTTCTTCTGCTCCTGTGGAAGATTGAGAGCTGTTTGTCTGGCTCTTAGCATAAAGAAAGGACTCTCTGGGATCATGATATCCAGCCTCCGTTATTTTCTGGGCTGTTTTGTTGAAGAGGATTAAAGTCACCCATGTAACCAAAAGCAGGGGTGGTTAGGCTTATTCTGATGAAGAGCTTTCTAACAGTGAAGGCTGTCCATCATGATACAACCCACCTTGGGTAGAAGTGAGTTCCCCATCACAAAATAATCCCATCATGTTTCTCAGATGTGGGTAATGTCCTGACACCCCTCCTTTTTTTTTTTTTTTTCTTTCTTAATTGTGATGGATGTTTAAAAATTGTGTTAAGGGGCGCCTGGGTGGCGCAGTCGGTTAAGCGTCCGACTTCAGCCAGGTCACGATCTCGCGGTCCGGGAGTTCGAGCCCCGCGTCAGGCTCTGGGCTGATGGCTCGGAGCCTGGAGCCTGTTTCCGATTCTGTGTCTCCCTCTCTCTCTGCCCCTCCCCCGTTCATGCTCTGTCTCTCTCTGTCCCAAAAATAAATAAACGTTGAAAAAAAAAAATTTTTTTTTTTAAAAAAAATTGTGTTAAAATATGCTCAACTCCCTTTCAAGCCATATTAATCTCATGTGATCATGTTTGTCTAAAATCCGACTGTTTCATGTTGTGGTCATTGTACTTGTTTCTCCAGCATGGGTCTTTGGGAGTCGGCCTGCCATCAGAATAAGCCTCACCACCCCGGCTCATCAGAATAAGCCTAACCACCCCTGCTTTGGGAGTACAGCCCTGTGATGTCTCCTTGTACTTTTCTGAATTTGAACTCCTATGCATCCTCGTTTGGCATTATGAGCCATGACACCGTTTCATCTTGTCTTGGCTCAAATGCACTATTTACATGTGACATCTCCTTTCTTTCTTTTCACCTAAGCCATGGACGTGGTATCTCGTGTGTAAGCTCTGAGGCTCTCTGCCTCAGTGCTGTATTTTCCGGTGGTCATCCTGGTGATTTGGGGTATACTGTTACTCAGTATCAGTGATTTTTTGGCTTGTCATTGAAAATTTGAAATTCCTGCCAGATGCCCCCACCTCCTGACTACATCCTCTGCTCCCTTCTGTGTCCTAATAATGGCTGATGTCGCCGTGGGCCGTGCTCTGTGTTCATTTTAGAATATGTGGTGTCTCATCTCATCCCTGCCACAACCCTGTGGAGTAGGTACCGTTTTCGTCATTTGACAGACGAGGAAGTTGTGCTTAGTGACATTCTGTCTGGGGTCTCAGGGCTACAGACAGTGGATCCGGACTCTCTGACCCGGAGGCTGTGCACCTAACTTTCTGCACCTTAACCGCAGCCAGCTGCTGGTGGCGTGGCGTCCGAGCCACATGGCTTCTCCGGTCCGCGGTTGGATTCCGTGTGCCTCCTTCCCTCACGTGAGGGACCTGTAGTGACCCAGACTTGGAAGGGGTCAGCAGCCGCAGCAAACAGTGAGCCAACAGTGAGCCACCTGCAAAGCACAGCACTGCTCAGAGTGCCCGGAGGGTAACCGTAGTTTTAGAGCGGCTCGGCTCAGCTGCGGACAGCCTAGTGAGATTTTACTCTTTTTTAATATTTAAACTAGTGTTTTGAAGAGGCAATACGTTTCCTTTGTTCAGAATTAAGCAAATACAAAAGAGTATATTCGGTAGAAAGTCTCCCTCCTGTTCTCTGACATCCCTCCTTTTGCAACCAATGTTACTAGCTTGCTATATGTTTTCCAAAATAACTTGTACAGCAGATACATCTACGTATCCAGTTATTTTCTTCTCTTTTTACATAGTTGATGGTATATCAGACACACTGTTTTCCACTGCTTTCACAAAGGTGCCCAAGTTCTAAAGCATTTGCTCTTTTTGGCAGAGATTTGTTGTGGTTAAAAAATGTGTATATGTGTCAGATTTGAAGAGATGGTTTATTTTATTTTACTTTTATTTACTTTATTTTTTAAAGACATTTTAAAAATATTTATTTATTTATTTTGACAGGGAGCAATCATGAGCGAATGTGGCTGGGGGGAGGGACAGAGAGAGAGGAGAGAGGATCCCAAGCACGTTCCATGCTGCCAACGCAGAGCCCGATGCAGGACTCGATCTCACAGAGCGTGAGATCATGACCTGAGCCGAAACCAAGAGTTGGTCAGACACTTAACTGACTGAGTAACCCAGTTGCTGCAAGAGATGGTTTATTTTAAAGTCTTAGGCCTTGTTTTAAGAATTGCTGTTGGTTGATGGGGCTCCTGGGTAGCTCAGTTGGTTAAGCGTCTGACTTTGGCTCAGGTCATGATCTCACAGTTCGTGAGTTCAAGCCCCACGTCAGGCTCTGTGCTGACAGCTCAGAGCCTCGAGCCTGCTTCAGATTCTGTGTCTCCCTCTCTCTCTGCCCTTCCCCACCCCACCCTTGCACTCTGTCTTTTTCTGTCTCTCAAAAAATAAACAAACATACATTAAAAAAAAATTGCTGTTGGTTGCAAAATCTCAAAACAGACCAATGCTGTAAGGGAGGTGAGATTATGACTGTTATTTGAGGTCCAGTGTTAGTAATCATCATGTGTCCATTGTAATTTATGGTTTTTTCCCTTAGCTGGCCAAGAAATACCACCCAGACACAAACAAGGATGATCCCAAAGCCAAGGAGAAGTTCTCCCAGCTGGCAGAAGCCTATGAGGTAATGTGACCTACCTGTGTGTGCAGTCACTGTCATTCAGCTGTGTGGGTACATCACAGTGTGCTGCCCAGGGTGACCTGACATGTCATAAGGTCCATTGTGAAGACTGTCCTCATACCAGATTACCTCCTTGAAGAAAAGATTCCCAGGTCTCCTGCTAGATCTCACTTGGAATCTCAGTAGGAAACGGTCTGATAATCTGTATTAACAGAGCTCCCAGGTAATCTGATTTATAGCCAGGTCTGGGAGCTCCTGGTTGGATTAATTAATTCCACACTTATTTGTTGACCCCCCTCCTTAGGGCATCTCTGTCTAGTGGGATGGTGCGTATTGTAAAAGTAGGAGGCCGCCCGTGAGGAACTTGAAATGTAGTCAGAGGGATGAAGCGCACACTGTGGCGGGCTGCTGAGCCGTTCCAGAGCGACCTTCCCAGACTTAGAGGGTCTGTAGGGACTCAGGATATGTAGAGTATCGTGTACCTGCTGTATGATTGTGCACATCCCCCAGCCATCTGAGAGTACGTCACAGACGCCGTATCTCTTTATTCTTCAGTACTCGAGTGTGAATTTTCTAAGACCAAGAACATTCTTTTACGTTAACCACAGTACACTTGTCAAAAGCAGGAAATTTAATGCTGATCCAGCACCCTTACCTGTACACACGGTGTGAACTTGTGCCGTGTCCTGGGCCTCGGGAGACCTGGTGGCGCCTGACCGCCGGGCCTTTTCCGCTAGGTGCTGAGTGACGAAGTGAAGAGGAGACAGTATGACACCTACGGCTCTGCGGGCTCGGATGCCGGTGCCTCCGGACAGAGCTACTGGAAAGGGGGCCCCACTGTCGACCCCGAAGAGCTCTTCAGGAAGATCTTCGGGGAATTCTCATCCTCTTCTTTTGGGGATTTCCAGAGTGTATTCAGTCAGCCTCAGGAGGTAAGCTCCTTGTTTTAAAGAATCATTCACATTTTAGCCGCTCATTGTGAGGCAAACATTTTATGTTTCTCAAAAAAAAAAAAAAAAAAACAACAGAAAAAACACAAAAAAACCCCCAAAGCATCTTCAATGGAATGATCTGGAGGCAGCCATTTTGGTAGGAAATAATTCCCATATTTAAGAAAAACCAGGTAGGTAATCCTTTTTAGCTGTACAATTGCTTAATCAGGCAGCCTGAGGCGAAGGCTTTGAGGGTCCATGATTCGGGTGCATTTTGTCTGGAGCTTGCTGCATTATTGTAGAAGAGCTTGGTGCCGGAACGGAGACACAACACCAATTCTACCTCTTGCATATTTATGTCCTAATAAGACGTTATCAGAGCTGAGAGAGGGAGCATGTTTTATGACTTAAATTATGTTTGGGGATCATTCGAGCTGTCTATAAGGACTGTGTACAAATATTATCTGTGAACAGTTTGTTGAAAAGTACATTTTCACTTAAAACAAGCATTCCCTCTTGAAAATCCTGAGATGTAGGGGAGAGTCAGTCAAGTCCCATCCATTCCTACTTGGAAGAGGACAGGTGAGTTAAAAAATAAGTAGCTGGGTGAAGAGATGAACAGGTGGGGCATGGAGGATTTTTGGTGAAATTTCACATTTAGTGAAAGTCCTTTATGATTTTGTAACGACAGACCTGTGTCATACATTTGTTCGGGCCCTTAGGAAATACACCACCAAGGGTGGACCCTAAAGTGAAAGACGAGCTTTGGGGGACTCTGATGTGTCCATGTGGGTTCATCCTTGATAAAAAATGGACGTTCCGGGGACAGATGCTGACCCTGGTGGGGGCTGTGCATGTGTGGGGGCAGGGGGAGATCCTGATACCTCCCTCTCAATTTTATAAACGTGTAAAACCATCATAAAGAATAAAGCCCAGTTTAAAAGAAGAGGTAATGTGAATGAAAACCGCTGACCATTGCCCTCCTTTACTTTCAAAGTGGAGGATCACTTTGGTAATTAACCAAAGATGACAGGCTGCCCTCTGACTTCTTTAGTACATCATGGAGCTGACGTTTAATCAGGCTGCCAAGGGGGTCAACAAGGAGTTCACCGTGAACATCACTGACACCTGCGAGCGGTGTGACGGCAAGGGGAACGAGCCTGGCACCAAGATGCAGAACTGCCATTACTGCGGCGGCTCCGGCATGGTGAGAGTGTGGCAGAGCCCCCCCCCCCCCCCCCCCGCCTGGGATCCCCCGCCTCTGGCCCCCCCACACCCCTTGCCGGCTCTTTTTCTACGCTCCTGTGGATAGCCTTGGAGAGTTATCTGGCAGTGCTTGGTGCTTTTGAGTGTCCGTGACTAGGTGGGACTGTTTTATCTAGATCTTTCTTTTCCCAAGAGTACTCTGTCTTGGTCAGTGATCCTGTGCTGTCTTCCCTGAAAATACATTTCCCTGAAAATTTTGGTAATTTGAAACCGTTGCTGGGGGGCGGGGGGTTTAAATTTTGCTTGAAGTGTAATCATTTTTTTCTTTTGGTAAGTTTTTATATAATACAAACATACAGAACAGTATAAAGAGCCACTCCCTTATTCCTTACCCAGATTCACCAGTTGTTAACGTTCTGTCCCACTTGCACTGTCATATCTGTTGTGTATTTGCAAGGAACAAGAATGTTCTTTTATGCAACCACAACACAGTTGTCACTATCAGGAAATTTAATGTTGCTAGAATACCATTTTCTGTACTCATTCTCATGTGTTCACTTGTCCTTACAATGTCCTTTTTTTCCTGATCCAGGATCCATGCTGGGATTTTGCATAGTGTTTGGTTGTCATATCTTTTGTCTCCTTTAATCTGGGAACAGTTTCTCGGCCTTTCTTTTTCTTTATGACCTTGACATTTTTTAGGATTACAGGCCAGCTGTTTTGTAGAATGCCCTTTATTTGGGGTTCATCTGATATTTTCTCATGACCAGATTCAGATCACACATTTTTGGTGAAACGCCACAGAGGGGTAGTGCCCTTGACAGTGGATCACGTCAGGAGTCGTGAGGTGTCAGTTTGTCCCATTAGTGATGACGTGACATTGGATCATGAGTAGTTAGTTAAGATAGTGCCCACCAGGTTTCTTCACTGTAAAGTTGTTAATTTTCCCTTTGAGGTTAATGAAGAAGTTGTGGTGAGGCACATACTGACTCCTGAACTCCAGATCACCGCGTTGATTGTAGGAGACTGAAAAATGGGGTGTACTGCCTCTCTATAAGCGTTCCTGAAACCTCTGGGAGCTGAGCAGTTACCTTTTAAAGAGAGTAGTGCCCCTCTGATTACAACAGCGATTGCTGAGAAAAACAAAAGAGAAACCTGACCACCCAGAGCAGCTAGTCTGGTCCCTGAGGCCACTACTGCCCTGTTCTCACTGTACCTGAGGGCCATGTGGGAAGAAAGAGGGGGGCTGGGTCCTCCCTATCTTCCCCCGGCCCCCACCACTGGTGCCCCAGGAGCAAGGAGGCAGGCAGCCCCTGTTGCTGGCGTGGTCCTCATTCTGCCCTCCCCCCCCCCCCCCCCGCCGAGTGTCCTCTCCCCCATCCTCCCTGCGCACCCCCATCCTTCAGGGGCCTCTTGGCCCCCAGCCCCTCCCATAGCTGGCGGGGCCTTGTGGTCTGTGGCCACTACCCCCAGCTCCTCACTGGGTAGAAAGTGGTTACTTTTTTTGTTTAACCTAACTTCTTTGCACTGTTTGTTTGTTCATTTTTTTTTTTTTTTTTAGAAAGCGGGAAAGGGGGAGAGAGGGCGGGAGAGTGCGTGCATGAGTGGGCAGATGGACAGAGGGAGAGAGAGACTCCCAAGCAGGCTCCATACTCAGCACAGAGCCCAACAAGGGCTCCATAGGACGACCCTGGGATCATGACCTGAGCCAAAATCAAGTCAGATATTCACTTGACTGAGCCACCTAGGCGTCCCCCTGCCTGTTTTGTAAATTATCGAAAAGTACTTGTTCTGACACAACAGTCGGAGGAATACATAAAGAAAACATCAGTAATCGCCCCTTGCCTGGACTCCCAAGTTCATAACTTGAGGTGTTCTTTCCACAACTCAGTCTCTGTCTCCATACAAAAAAATTTCTTTTTAAAGCAAAAACTTTCTAATGAGAGTATATTACACATACTCTTTGTTGTGCAACTTGCTTTGGTCTTTGATGGATCATGCCCATTCCTCCAGGCTGATGCATGCAGATCTCATTTTCCAACTTAATACTTAGGTTTCAGTGCAACAGGAAAACCCTCTACACATATGGCCTTCCATCTGATGCCTCTACTTTCTGTGACACAGACCTCCAAAGGTGGAATTGCTGGGACAAATAATCCTTACATTTAAAATGTCTCTAATTTAAAATTTATCATGTTTAAAAATGTACGTGTTTGTATTTGCACACGGTACAGAATTCTGAAGGAAAAAACAAAAGTACAGTGAAAAGTTAAGTGTTCCTCCCCAAGCCCCACCCCCTAATTGTTCCAGGCATCCTCCTTAGAGGCACAGCTCTAGTGACCTTCTTGTGTATCCTGCTTTAGACGGACACGCACATTTCAAGCCATCTGTATGGAGGTTCCAGTAACCCAAGGTAGCACTCTGTACATGGTGCTGCAGCGTTTGCTTCGGTTTTTACAACTCTGATCTCAGAAAGCATTTCTCACCCATGTGCAGTGTTCTGTTAACGTGGTTACACCATGATTTTTCAGGCAGCTCGCTCCTGGTGGCCACCCAGGCTGCAAGGGACGTACGCTGTTGCACAAGTGTAGTCTGTAGGGCACAGCCCCACAGATGCACACACAGTTCTCATAGCTGCCAGAGTGTTTTCCACAAGTCTGTGACTGCATCATCTTGCATGACGTCTGCATCCTTTGTGAGAAAGGTCTGGGTCCCTGTGTTCTTAGGCAGTATGTTTTAGTGCGTGTTCACACAGAACACGAGTCTTTGATGAAATATTTCTCTGCCGTGCATTGTGTTCCCGGAGGCTTGGCCATTAGAGTTTACCTGTGTACTTAAGGGTTCCGTCTTTTTCGTCTCTTTATCAGGAAACCATAAATACAGGCCCCTTTGTGATGCGCTCCACGTGTCGGAGGTGTGGTGGCCGAGGCTCCATCATCACGACTCCCTGCGTCATATGCAGAGGAGCCGGACAGGCCAAGCAGAAGAAGAAAGTGGTGATCCCTGTGCCTGCCGGTGGGTCCTGGGCTCCTCCACGTACCGGGGCTGGGACAGCTGGGGCCTTTGTTTCCCTGTGATTGGGCTGT
This sequence comes from Lynx canadensis, assembly GCF_007474595.2. Classification (NCBI taxonomy): domain Eukaryota; kingdom Metazoa; phylum Chordata; class Mammalia; order Carnivora; family Felidae; genus Lynx; species Lynx canadensis. Next base: position 4,022,997 of record NC_044318.1, read on the forward strand.
TGTAAAAGCTGTGGTGAAGGATCTGGAGCCCGGATTGGAGGGGGAACTGGAATCTCCTTGCGTTTTCCTCTCTGTACTAGTTGTCCTTAAAATCTACCCTTGCATGCCGCGTGGGCAGAAGGTACCTGACACACCCGCTCTACTCCCCTGTGGAGCTCCTCTACCTTTGTTCAACGAGGCCAGCATTGTCACTGTGGCCAGCCCTGTCTGCACCACTACCCCTTCCTCCTAGCCCCCAGGGGCCGCCTGTGACTGCTCTCGCCAGCTGGGTCTTGTTCCCAGGATGGACTTTCTGCAGGGCAGTCTGATCGTGTCACTTGTCCTGAAGCCTGTGCAGTGACTCCTGGGGTGAGAAATGCTACCTGTCTCAGCCCCTTCTGGCCTCTGCAGCCTCTCCTCTTGTTGCCTGCCCTGCGGCCTTCCTGATGTTCATGCCAGCTCTTCGAACGGGCCGTAATGCCTCTAGACAGAGCCTTGCCATATGTCACTCCCTGTGTCTGAAGCTCACTTTCCACCTTCTTTTCTCAGCGGGTTAACTCTTCTCCCAGAGCTGCTAGCTTGAGTGTTGCCTTCCTAGAGCAGTTTCTGGAACTCTCCCTGTTCCTTAGATGTCCTTTGTCCTTGCTTCTACGAACACATTTCTGTTTGTAATGATGCACTTGTTAGTGTTGTTATTTGGGCGATAGCTGTCTCCCCTACTAAATTCTAAACTCACCGACATGCTACACGGACCTGGTAGGAGCAGGTGTCCAGGGAACTTGTATAAACGAATAGAAGGCGCTCTTGTTTGGGTATCACTTGCTGTACTTGCTCCTTTGAGAAGTTACACCCATTGGAGGTACTGTGGATAGTTGTGTTGTTCCTCATTAATAGGAACGGGTAAGGAAGTCAGTGGTTTGTAAATGGATTTAGGGCAAGAAACTCCATGGGAGGTCCCCAAATAAATGTTCCCTTTTGAACTTTTGTTCTTACAGGAGTCGAAGATGGCCAGACGGTGCGGATGCCTGTCGGAAAAAGAGAAATTTTCATCACATTCAGGGTGGGTGCTCTGCTCATAGCTTCTTGGGCCCTTGCCCTTTTTTTTTTTTTAAATTTTTTTTTTTCAACGTTTATTTATTTTTGGGACAGAGAGAGACAGAGCATGAACGGGGGAGGGGCAGAGAGAGAGGGAGACACAGAATCGGAAGCAGGCTCCAGGCTCTGAGCCATCAGCCCAGAGCCCGACGCGGGGCTCGAACTCACGGACGGCGAGATCGTGACCTGGCTGAAGTCGGACGCTTAACCGACTGCGCCACCCAGGCGTAGCCCTTGCCCTTTTGCAGGGAGGTGGGCGCTCATGGGGGCATGTCTAAGGGAAACAGTGACCACCTCGGTGGGGTTATGAAACATGTATCACGTCAAGCCTTTGTGCTACGTTTGGACAGAACAGTTTCCTCAAGATTTTTATAAGTTGGAAAACATAGGACACATAAAAATATAGAATGCATCTCTTTGTGATTTTTTAAAAAATTTACTTGTTTTGAGAGAGACAGAGACCACACAAGTGGGAGAGGGGCAGAGAGACAGGGAGAGAGAATCCCAAGCAGGCTTTGCACTGCCAGCACAGGGCGCCTGATGCGGGGCTTGATCCCACGAAGCCATGAGATCATGACCTGAGCCGAAACCAAGAGTTGGATGCTCAACTGACTGAGCCACCCAGACCCCCCTCCTTGTGATTTTGAATTTATGTATCAAATTGTTCTGGGGGGTGGTAAGGGCCAAAGGTGCAGATTTTCCTACTGTGTGCAGAGACAGACCTGGTGTCTGAGACAGGAGATGGTAAAGGAGATACAGTTCTTGTCCCCACATTTCTGCCGGGTGCCCCAGGAAAGCCATGTGAGCGCAGCAGGGGAAGGCACAGGCTGTGTGCAAGATACCCTCACTCATAATAGCAAGACACTGACGACAGTCTGCTGCCCTCGGACAAGAGAGTGAATGAGAGAACCGTGCTGTGGCCAGAGTGCCTCAGAGCAGCCACGGGAAGAAACCAGAGCCATACGTTCAGCACAGCTGAGACTTCTCAGTTACTTTGAGGGAAAGAAAGCAGATTGCGAGTGGATGCAGGGAGGGAGACTGTCTATAAACACTTTTAAAGCACGTGAGAGGGTGCTACATATTATTTGGGGACACGTACATATGTGGGAATGAGAACTGCTACATTCAGCATGGGGCCACCCTGGAGGGGGAGGAGCCAGGGGCTTCACTGCATCGCGATGTTTTATTACCTCCACTGGGTTGTGGGTGTTCTGCATGTGGGATGTAATTTACTTTGCCTGTTCAAAAATTTTTTTCTTAGTGTTTTATTTATTTTTGAGAGAGAGAGACAGAATACCAGTGGGGGAGGGGCAGAGAGAGGATGTGTCCATCGTGAGACACAGAATCCCAGGCAGGCTCCAGGCTCTGATCTGTCAGCACAGAGCCTGACACGGGTCTCGAACCCACGAACTGCAAGATCATGACCTGAGCTAAAGTCTGACGCTTAACCTACTGAGCCATCTAGGCGCCCCTACTTTTCCTGTTCATGCGTGTGTGAAATATTTTGTAATTTAAAACACAGATAAAAATACTGCAAAGCATGAAGTGCTAGACGAGGAATCAAAGACAAAGGCAGCCAGCTGTCAGCCAGGCTCTCCAGTGGGCTTGGTGGGGGTTTCAGACCCTGCTCCCACCTGATAATAGACAAGAACAGAGAGAGGGGAAATCACTGCAAGGCAAGAAGTGTCTTTGAGGCCCCAAAAGTAGTGCTTGTGCATCAGAATCATTCCACTGCTGCCTGTCTGTCTTGAAGGTGGTTTGTACCAGATGACTGTTTGGAAAATAAACTGTGCCTTTGTAGATGTACTAATCTCTGTTTCCTTATACCTGCCAGTGGAGTAAGCTTTTTTTTTTTTTTAATGTTTAATAAGCCAATTTTACTTTTTTTAATTTGCCAATTGGGACGGCTTGATCTGAGACAGACACTCTTGTGTCGCTATGTAGAAATGAATCTGACCTGTAACTCCCGGAGCCTGGGGTCATGTTCTGCTTTGGCGAAAGTACATCCTCTCCCTTGATACTGTGCTCTTCCGCAAAGAAGCAGCGTAGCGCACGCCGGACCCTGTGCCCAGGCTGCTGAGATGGGCTGTTGTCCAGTCTCGAGAAGGACTTCTGCACGCCTAACCACATCTCTCCTGCTTGGACCGTAGGTGCAGAAAAGCCCCGTGTTCCGGAGGGACGGTGCAGACATCCACTCCGACCTCTTTATTTCCATAGCTCAGGCTCTTCTTGGGGGGACAGCCAGAGCGCAAGGCCTGTACGAGACAATTAACGTGACGGTAAGAGGCCGAGAACGTGTTTGCCACTCTTGTCCTTCGTTGCTATTTTTTTTTTTTTTTTCCCTCTGTGAACCGGCTGAGAGGTGGCTAGAACCTGTGACCGAGCAGCCTGTTGGAGACTCAGTGATGGGGTCTGGGGGAAGTAGAGGAATGTTAGGCCATTCCTTGGGTGTGAATCACAGACTGTAGACCCTGATGAAGGAATCACCAGTGAAGGCAGGTCCTGGGTCACATCCACGCCTCTGCTGGCACCAGGGAGCAGCCCCAGCACTGTGCCCCTGTGTTGGCTTTGCCCCCTCCCAGGTCACACTCTCTGTGCTCCCTCACTCCTGCTGTGGGCTCAGCTTCCCGAACTGCCTGCCCCCACATGCTTGTTTTGGGCTCTGCTCCAGGTGGACCCCGGTTTAGCCAGCTTCCATGTGGATGTCTGGAAACCTGAATGGGAGTTCTTTCCAAGGAGTGAGTCTTAGTGTAGTGAAATGTTTCCATTTGAGCAACTGTAGACCACGGAAAACCACAGATTTCTTTGCTTTATAGATTCCCCCTGGGATTCAGACAGACCAGAAGATTCGGATGAGTGGGAAAGGTATCCCCCGGATTAACAGCTACGGCTATGGAGATCACTACATTCACATCAAGATAAGAGTTCCAAAGTGCGTGCCCACGTAACCATGGTGAGGTCCGCCCAATCCCTGCATTTTCCCCACCCAGCAGGACCCGGTTTTGAGGGCTTTTTACCTGCCAGGCCTTAGGCCGAGCCAGACCGCCCGGCCCGTTGTGGGTCCGCTGCCGTAAGCACTGAGACTTGTGCCAGTTATTTCTACCTTACAGTCAGATGTGTCCTGCCCAGGTTCTCCATCTGCAAAGTGGGCATAATAAGGCCAACCTCATTAGTTGCTGGAAAATTGAATAATACCTAAGGAACACTTAGCCATAGCTGCTGTTGTTGATTTTATCATTACTGCTCTGAGGGCACTGGGGGTCTCGTGGGAGACACTAATCTGTAACTGGATCATAGCACATGACGTCTCCGTTCTTTGGGAGAAAGGTTTGAGTCGAGTGCTGTGGCATCCAGGATAGGCATGGCTCACCCTGTTGGGGAGGGTGAGCAAAATTTCTGGCACTACTTTTTTAATTAAAAGTTTTTTTTATTTTGAGAGAGAGAGAGAATGAGCAGGGGAGTGGCAGAGAGAAGGGGACAGAGGATCTGAAGTGGCTCGCGCAGACAGCAGAGAGCCCAACGTGGGGCTCGAACCCATGAACCATGAGATTATGACCTGAACGGAAGTCAGACGCTTAATCTACTGAACCACCTAGGTGCCCCCTGGTGCTCCTTTTAATTAGTTAACTTTCTACATACGACACTTATAAGAGCCCCTCCCCCCTCAACTTAAGGTATTTTAGGAGATTTTTGTCTTTTGTTTTTTGTTTTTTTTATCACGGTGCTTGGGTAGCTCAGTTGGTTAACCATCCAACTCTTGATTTTGACTCACGTCATGATCTCACAGTTCATGAGATCAAGGTCCTCGTCGGGGCTCTCTCTTTCCCTCTCTCTCTGTCCTTTTGTACATGCGTGCACATGTGTGCTCTCTCTCAAACTAAATAAACAAAGAATTAAACATTTTTATTATCAAAGTATAATCGACTTACAGTGTTATATTAGTTTCAGGTGTACAACATAAAGATTCAACAGTTTGATATGTTATGCAGTGCTCACCATGATCAGTGTAATTCAGGTTTTCTTTATTGAAGCTTTGAGGGGGTGGCTCTTAGGTTCGGGGTGTGTGCCTCTGCCTTATTGTGTCCCCACATTTTCCACATGCTTACGTGGAAACCGGCCCAGCCCATCATTTAAAGGGTTGCCCAGAGGAAGCACTCAATTTGTTTGCTCCACAGGAGACTCACAAGCCGGCAGCAGAGCCTGATCCTGAGCTACGCCGAGGACGAGACCGACGTGGAGGGGACGGTGAACGGTGTCACCAATACAAGCACGGGTAAGGTGGCCACACGTGGAAGGCCTCTCAGTCCTTGGAGGGTGCACGGCTCAGAAACACGTTGGGGTCTGCCCTTGCGGGGAGCATGACAGAGGGGTGCTGGGAGCCAGGAACAGCCTCCTGCCGGCCACTCTAACTTGCCCCGTGTGTGCAGAGGTCAGAGAGTGTCAGCTCGCCTCCTGCCGGAGGGCAGCTGTGTGTCTGCGAGAGCTGTTCTGAGTTCTATCCGTGGTTCTGCCGCTCGCCCTGTGACCTTGGGCACATCCCCACATGAGATTCCTTGTAACAGCTTAAGGAGGAGACAGATTGGAAGGCTTTATGCAGTCCTGACCCAGAACGCCTCCCCAAGATTTCAGAGTGTCTTGTAAGTGACAGCTATCAAAGCCGTAAAAAAGCCAGTCGACTGAGCGCAAACCTGCCTGTGCACAGCACGTCTAACTTTGAGTTCGTCCGGCAGCGAACAAATGCTGCGTTTACCCTGAGCTCGGATGTCAGGCTGTATCTATAGAGTGTTTTTAAATACTAGCTATTTGATACCAAAATGCTGGCAGGCACAGGCTGTGGTGATGGCCGCCTCTGCTGCAGCGCCTCTTCCCGTGGGAGGTGGGGGCCCTGCGGAGGAGATGCTGGTCCTCCGCTGGTGGGGACTCGGCCCGGGATGGGGCGAGCTGTGTGGTGAACTGGCCTCAGCTGCACAGGTGTTCCCCTCTTATATCATTCTGCTTGTGTGGGTCCTGGATGCCCCTCCCTTGTCCTCAGAGCCTGAACGGCACTAGGGAGTGTGTGGTCACTCGGGGCAGGCGGTGGATGTCCCCCGTGTCCTCAGAGCCTGAACGGCACTGGAGAGTGTGTGGTCCCTCAGAGCAGGTGATGGCAGCCAGGGGTGGGTTTCCAGGGAGGGAGGGCTGGTCTTGGAGCCTAGGGCTGGAGGTCCCAGCAGCAACTGCCTTTGCATGGACTTGCTGGGCTTCTGTGGAGTCCAGGGGGCCAAGTCGTCTGTGACAAAGCAGCCACCAGGAAGCCTGTCGGGAGCCTGACCAAACATGGAAAGGTTTGGTACCTGGATTTCTTACACTCTTGTTATAGCCCTTGTACTGAAAAGTGGAAATAGCCGTTCCACGTAATTGTAGTTGTGCTTCCTGAATTGCAAATGTTCCCAGTCATCTGGCCGGGGAGATTTTCCTCCTCTCCCAACCACGGGAGAACTTGAGGTCGGCCCTGTGAGTCGTGACGCGGGCCTTGTTCACTAGATTAGAACATTGGTGTTTTTGTTAAACTCTTTTCTGGTAGTTTAACTTGAGAGTTGATCATACAGTCAGCTTATGAGTATCCTTTGAACCCTCGTGACTTCTGTGGTTCTTTGTCCTCATAGCTAGTTCCCCGCTCTCATTCAGCCTGGATTTATTGGGAACCTGTGGTGTGCCAGACACTTTGTCACTTCTTCCTTTTAAATTTTTATTGACATAGTTTTGTTGAGTATAGTTTAACTTTGATGCATGAATTGAGCGCATTTCTGAAAAGTTGTTGTAAAGTGACGTAGTATGCCAAATTATTTTTTCCCTACTCACTTTTTTTTTTTTTTTTTTTTTTTTTTTTTTTTAATTTTTTTTAACGTTTATTTATTTTTGAGACAGAGAGAGACAGAGCATGAACGGGGGAGGGGCAGAGAGAGAGGGAGACACAGAATCGGAAACAGGCTCCAGGCTCCGAGCCATCAGCCCAGAGCCTGACGCGGGGCTCGAACTCACGGACCGCGAGATCGTGACCTGGCTGAAGTCGGACGCTCAACCGACTGCGCCACCCAGGCGCCCCCCTACTCACTTTCATTGTCATTTCAGAGCTGTGTTCTCGTGGGAAATTTGGCTCCCAGACGTAATTTTTTTTTTAATGTTTATTTATGAGAGAGAGAGAGAGAGGCCGAGTGTAGGTGGGGGAGGAGCAGACACAGAATCTGAAGCAGACTCTAGGCTCTAAGCTGTCAGCACAGAGCCCAACTCACAAACTGCAAGATCTCGAACTCACAAACTGCAAGATCATGACCTGAGCCGAAGTCAGACGCTTAACCCACTGAGCCGCCCAGGGGCCCTGGACATAATTTTTTAAATAGCATTTAAGAATCTTAGAATTGGCTTCAAAGAATGCTGCCCAGACATGGTTAAATTTCATTATACTGTGAAGACAGTTATTTTTGCAATCTGCGTGTGAAAATATGACAGTACTTATAATTCTCATTTCCTGACAACCTCACTAACAGTGGGTCATATTTATTTAAGTAGAGTCTGAATCTCTTATTTCAAGCATTTAACAAAACTTAAACTGAAGTTATGTTAGAAACAGTTATGTTCAGGGGCGCCTGGGTGGCTCAGTCGGTTAAGCGGCCGGCTTCGGCTCAGGTCATGATCTCGTGGTTCGTGAGTTCGAGCCCCGCGTCGGGCTCTGTGCTGACAGCTCAGAGCCTGGAGCCTGCTTCAGATTCTGTGTCTCCCTCTCTCTCTGACCCTCCCCCGTTCGTGCTCTGTCTCTCTCTGTCTCAAAAATAAATAAAAGTTAAAAAAAAAATTTAAAAATAAAAAAAAAGAAACAGTTATGTTCAGGTATCATTGCTTCGTGGAATAAAGTGTTACTCAGATCACTTTTTTTTTTTTTTTTTTTTTTTGAGACAGAGACAGACCATGAGCAGGGGAGGGGCAGACAGACAGGGAGACACAGAATCTGAAGCAGGCTCCAGGCTCTGAGCTGTCAGCACAGAGCCCGATATGGGGCTCGAACTCACGGACCATGAGATCATGACCTGAGCCAAAGTCGGACGCTCACCGACTGAGCCACCCAGGAGCCCCTCAGATCACTTTTTTAGTAGCCTCCAAATACACGTGAGTCAGGGAGCCCTCAGAACCTGACAGGAGCTGTCAGGTACAAACTGATTTCTGGGTGTCTATACTTTCATTAGGGAAAAGGGCACCTGAAGGGCATTTGGAGTAGATATAATTACATAGGAAACCGACCCAAAAGGTTTGGGGGATTTAATATCCCTTGCTTATTTTTGGTCCCTAGTACAGCTGGTGAAAACCTTAACAGCTGACCCTTGCTTCTTCCCCATTCTGTGAATCAGAAAGTCCAGAAAGACACCGTGCACTCAGGGACTCTCAGTACTCAGGGCTGAGCATAGAAGACACAGGGAGTCGGCAAAGTCTATTATTGCGAGACTGAGTTAGAGACAGTGTGGCTCAGGGTTTGTGCTTCTGGGTCCTCATTAACTCTTGGTGACAGTACACATACATTTACCTGGAGATGTAGAAAGCAGTTCCAGAGCTCACTGTCTGGGAATCCCACCTGCCGTTTCTCCTCTCCGACAGAGTTGGCAGCGTTGACCTTCACAAAGGGTGCTGGCAGGAGGAAGATGAAGGAAAGGACAAAATTTTAGTAGAACGAGAGGTACTTTGCTGGCTCAGCCTGTGTGTGTAGTCGGCTCAGGGAGTCAGGCTGTGTGTATAGACTTGCACCTCCACCTGCAGGGCGGCCCCGGTCCCCAGAAGTCAGGTCCTGGAGTCCTCTCGGTCTCTGTTTCTTCAAACATACGTTCCTTTAGCATTTGTTACGTGCTAAGAGATGACACACAGAGAGACAGAGTCCGTGCCGTCATCCAGCTTATAGATAACGGGAGAAGACAGCAAGCATTGAGCCCCAGATACGTGCTGAACCCTTCTCTTAAGAGAAGCTTGTGCCGATGGAAAAAACATTTTGGCCCAAAAAGGTGGCCCATATTCCTGGGATGATTGTTACTCTTCCCCTGGGATCACAGTATAAACAGCTATCAGGCAGCTCTAACTTGGAATCCCTGCCTAATAAGTTGGTGTGTTTCTTCTTTGAATCCCCCAACACTTTCCATGGCACCTGGCACAGGGCTGGTTCACAGGAAATGTTGACTGAGTTTATTTGAATTCGTTTTTCTCATGTCGCTGGGAGATACTCTGAGAGATGGGAGTACAAGCTCTTCCCCAGGAGAGAAGAGACCTGTGGCCTCAGGCTGGACCTCTGTGTTGGCTGAGCAGCCCCTCTGGGTGTGGTCACCTTCTGAAGGTGTAGACTAGAAATGGTCATGTAGTGCCCATTCAGCTGGAGTGGGCATTTCCTCTTTATTCTAAAGGCACAAGTGACATGCTGGCTGTATTTAAAGAAGCTTTAGAAGCACAGTGCCTTTGTTTGTATCCTGTCCTGAGACCAGAAGGCACCTGAGTGTCCGTGACATCCGTAAGGACACATCCCTCCTCCTGTCCTAGGTTAGAAAAACAGTGTGTATGTAGACTTTGTCATCTATGTGTGTAGTTTATTCCTGACATTTGGTTCAGAATTTTAAATTTAGTGCTTATAGCCTTTGATGTCCCTGCCAGTAAACCTTATTCCTGAAGGAGTCCTTTTATCCAAATTTAAAATAGAGATAAGACCTGAGTTCCTGGTGGTAGGGGGTGATCTGGCATGTTTGCGTTTTGTTGTTTTATTTTTGTTGTTGTGAATCATTAAGCTGTTAACTGGTTGCTTATTCTGGGGCCTTTGGCCACTGTGGCTCACATACCTATAGCCATGGGGGCATCACCGTTTCCCACCTTCTGGATGATGATGACAGCAGAGTTGCAGGGAAGAGGGTGACGGCAGTCTGAGTTTCTGTGCCCTGTTGTGACTCGTAGTTAACAGCTTGGCAACGGACGAGGCAAGGCCCCACTCTGCCCTTATCATCTGTAAAGGCTTGGGCAAATTACTTCAGCTCTCCAGGCCTCAGCTTTACCATCTGTAAGTTGGAAATGATAGCAGCCTGTATTTCATAGGGTTCTTACGTGATTAAATGAGATCACGTAAGTAAAGCATTTGACACAGTACATGGCACACATTAAAAGCTCCGTCAGCTATAACTCATAGTGATGCATGTGCACGCACAAAGGTCTGCCATTCCCAGAGCAAGGGCACGATAAAATCAGTCCGTACTCTCCTCTCCTGTGTCCAGGGAGGCCCAGGAGTGATGGGAAATTTCTGGTTTGCGGGTTGCTTTGTGTGAGGAGGCTCTTTGTTACTTAAGCCATCACGTCAGAACGGGGGATGTGAGGGACTAAGGGAAGGCACACATGGCCTTGCAACCTGTGGCGGTGGGCACCTCTCACGGGGATCTGCTCTGGTGACTCTGCAGTGCCCGGGGTCCTCTGCTGGGGAACCCTGGGAGTCGGGGATCACTCAGCCACCTTGACTTTGGTGATAGCTCACACCTTGGTTAGCACATCCTTGTTTGGGGCTATTGCTCTCTCTCAAGACGTTTCTGAGCTCTGAGAGCATGCCAGGTCCACGAGACTGCCCAGGGTGCTGTACCCAGGGGCGACTCCACCCACCCCTACTTGGAGCCTGGTGCCCAGAGCTTTGGGCCTCTTACTGATGAAGGCATCTTTTTTCTTTTTTCAATTAAAAAAAAAAAATGTTTATTTATTTTTGAGAGAGAGTGCGAGGGGGAGAGGAGCAGAGAGAGAGGGAGACACATAATCCCAAGCAGGTTCTAGGCTCTGAGCTGTCAGCACAGAGCCCGATGTGGGACTTGAATCCACGAACCATGAGATCATGACTTGAGCTGAAGTTGGACGCTTAACTGACTGAGCCACCCAGGCGCCCCTCACTAATGATGGCATTTTAGACTGAGATCTTGGGAACCGTGATCCTTTTTTACTGCGCTATGCACCGTACTTGGCATATACAACCTAGCATGTTAGAAACGTGCCCTGTGCTGAGTACAGGAGCTCATGGCAGAAGCTTGTCCTGCCTGCCTAGTGGTTGGCAGATCTTGAAAAGGACAGATTTATGCAGCAGAGTTGATCTCCATAATCTCAGCTTGGGCCCTGAAAAAACGGCCAAGTAGCTTCCCTGTTTCTAGGGCATGTAGGGTCACATGCCCTTGAGGGGGAGTTGCCCAGGGACGCATAGGGTGCCCAACTGCTGTTGTTACAGGGAAGAAGTGCACGTGTCGTGGGATTCCACAAGGCAGCGAGTCCCTTCCCTGGGTGTCCCAGAGACCCCAGGTGCACACGTACAGAGCGTGGAAGCTGGTCATTTGGTCTTGGTACGTGTTCTTCACCTGCTTGGAGTCAGTGACTTGGTTGTTAGGAGCTTGGGCTCTGGCCCTCGCTGCTTGTGTTTGAACTCCATTCTCCCCACCGCCTACCGGCTCTGAGACCTTGGGCAAACTATCTAATATAACTCTCTTTCTGCTTTTGTGGTTTCTGTTGTTGTTGTTTTGTTTTTTAATATGTGAAATTTGTGTGTAAAGGATTGAGTGAGCTACTGTGGGATCTGCGTGGCCTGACCTGGAAGGCATGTGGCACTTGGCAGTTGTTACAGTTGTTCAGGTGGAGTTAGCTGGTCACTGTCCTCCTCTCTGTCTTGTTTCCCTGTTGTGGGTCAGTGACTCGAGGAGCAGTTGGGATACACTAAATAAAGCACTGAGCGGCCCTTCTGCTTCAGTCATCTAACAGGCGAGGCCGTGTTGGCTGACCTGGGAGCCGCCCCCTCCCCTCTCTGGGTGGTGCTTGGTGGCTTCTTGAGTGGCAAGCCCCTGGGTGGCCAGTGTGGGTAGGCGGGACCAGGGATGGGACTCCTGGAGGTGGCTCCCTTGACCCCAGTTCTTTCTGCTGTTTGTGCCCAGGTGGCAGGACCATGGATAGCTCCGCAGGAGGCAAGGCTAGGCCTGAGGCTGGGGAGGACAAGGAGGGATTCCTTTCCAAACTTAAGAAAATGTTTACCTCCTGATATCCCAGCCGAGGTAGGAAAACCCTGAGGTTTCTTCCCCCTTTGTTTCCCTCTGTGAACTAACCCTGTTTTCCTTCACCTTAACCAGTATCATACCCCCGTCTCCCTGCTCCCAGGCTTGGAAGGGTTGCCAGTGTAAGTGTGGCGTATCTGGCTCCACTCAGAGCCAGGCCTCCCGGCCCGTGGAGAGGCCTGCATCAGGGCAGGGTGGTGGCGTTGGCCGGCGGTGCTGGGCGGAACCAGACTGCAGCGGCCGGCCTTCTGCCATGTCCGCTTCTGCAGAGGTTGCACGGAGGGCTGCCTCACAGTCCTCCTTCCACCAGCTTCCAGGGGGGCCACGTCCCACACTGGTGGGAAACCAGGCTGCCCACAGTCACAGAGGGCGAGTCACAGCAGAGCCAGGCCTAGAACTCAGACCCCCCTCCCCCCCCAACCTCCTGTGGAGTCATGTTCCCTGCCTGGGAGCCACAGGGCCGTGTAAACCTCAGGGGGCTGCCACGAGTCGTGCTTGCTCACTGTGGTGTCTCGGGACTCACTCTTCTCTTGTTCTGGTCCCTGGTGTCTGGGACTCCTCGTGCAGCTCCTTCCCAGGGATGACAGAAGCTCACCCGCAGGGCGCCTTCTTCGTGCAGTGCTAGTGAACCGTGACCATTTGTGTCTTGGCTCAGGAAAACGGTCCACTGGGAACTAGGCCGGGAGCAGCAGCCCCTCCGCGTGGCCAGGGCCCTGGAAGGATTCCGGAACAGCAACACTGCGCCCTTGCCTGCAGAGGCCCTGGACCACCTTGGCGACAGCAAAACCATGTGACAACACACCTCTCCACGGACTAGTCATAGGGGACAGCCCCTGGGCAGTAGGGCGTGGCACCCATAAGGGATGGTGGAAGTTTCCCGTCCATGGGTAGGTAACTTGGCCTCTTCTAGCTCAGGCAGAGTAAAACAACTGGACATTTCTTGCAGAGCTAAAACTCTAATTTGGAATCAAAAGTGGTGGAGATATTAGTTAAAGAATTAAAGGCCATGCTTACAGCTTAAAAATGAAGCCTTAAGCTGCACTGAGTCATGAAGTGATTAATTTCCCTCTCAGCAAACCTCCGGGAGCTTCTGGAATGAGTCTTTTCTGCCAGATTGTCTTTTTGAGGAACCTGGAGCTTGCACACCCCACAGTGTCCTCCACCCCTCAGCCAGGACACCCTGTGCTCTTGTCGGAGTTTATGTCCCAAAGATCCCAAACAGCTGGAACGTAGGCGCCTTGGGGCCTGGGGACGCACGTACCAAGGGGGTCCCCAAAGATGTCATTCCTGACCATATGGGCCGAGATCTTTATCAGGACGGATAGTCCTTCCTTCCGCCCTGTGTGGGGTGGCTTCTCGTCCCTGACTGTTGAGTTCTGTTGTCCTGGGGCAGGCGTTAAGGGGGACTCTTGCCCTTCTGCTCAACCCCAGCTGGTCACAGCTACAGCCCAGGGCCGACTAACAGCCTGTCACCCCAGAGGCCTGCCCCTCTGCCTGCCAGTGGCTTGGTTCTCACCACTCACATTGCTGACATCGGTTTTTAGAAGTGTGTGTAAACTCCTCAGTGCCGAGAACTGCTGTCGTCTCTATAAATGTTTGTTCAGAAAAGGAAAGCACAGTCTGAGAGGTTGAAGGTTTCACCGTCCAGCCAGAGCAAAACACACTGTCCCCAGTCTCAGCTTGTAGGGTGTGCGGGCTCCACATGCTTCCAGATCCTCCCACTGGTAAGACAGGCTAATGGAGAAGGCTTACAAATAGTTTCCTTTTTGTTTTCCTTCATAATTTACAAAATAAAGCATCTATTACTGTGATCTAAGAATGTAAAATGATTCTGTATCCATGTAAATAAGATTACTGCAAAAAAGTTATTTAAAGCCTAAATTGTGGTCATATTCTTCTTTGAAAGAGTTCAAACTGCTTTTCACAGGGGGCTCAGCAGTGGGGTTGCTGATGTTCGTCTACACATGGGGGCCATCCCGCGTCACCTCTGGCCTTCCTGGGGCCGCCCCCATCCACTGAGTCACTCCAGCCCAAGAGCACACGCGCCATGATGGCCACATGGTGCTCTGACAAATGCTGACCCTCCAAGGTCCCAGTGCGGGGGGGCTTTCCATGAGACTATGCTTATTTGATTGAATGTTCTGGAATTCTCGGCGTGTAACTTTCTTTGGGGGCCACGAGAAGATGTGCAGTGTTGGCCTACTTGGGGCCCTGCATGTCACTGTCTTCCTCACTAGATTTTTTTTTTTCTCCTCCATTATTTTCAGAGGAATGTTGTTGTTTTTTTTTTTGCATTGAAGTTTTTGCTGATTGTAGTTTAACTGGTTTGGGCTCCCAGCAGAGGCTGTCCCACAGAAGCCCTGATGGCTGCACAGCTGCAGTGACCCTGAGCACATAGCTCAGATCCATCCCAGGGTTCCAGGCTGTGCACATGAGGTGTGAGAGCACTTGCTGGGCCGGGTGAAGACGTTGGGGAAGACCTTGTGGGCACAAAGAGGCTGCGCGGTGACTTCGTGCCAGCATCAGATGCTTCTCCCTTCACCAGAATGGGCCCGGCACGGTCCTAGATCCCAGGTCCAGCGGTGGGACCTGGGCAGTGCCTCATGACAGCTTAAGTTTTCTTCCTGGAGAAGTCCAGCCAAATCCCATTCATGTCCTGTCTTTTGAAAGCACAAGTCTGGAGGGAGACTTTGAAAGAGAAAGGTGGTTTTCTTGCTGGCCAGACACCATCCCTGCTGCACCAGGCCGTCCTTCCCCTGCTGGCCGGAAGGGGGCAGTGCAACACCTGCCCAATCAAGTCCCACTCAAGACTCAGATTGGGCTTCTTCCCACAGGAGGGTCTCGAGGCGTTGGTCTCCAGACTTTGCAGCCTCTGAGTTGAGGCTGGAACGTGAGACGAGGTCCTCAAAAATATGAAAAAGTAACTCTGCCCCTGAGCCTTTGGGGACTGAGAGGAGTGGAAAGGTAGGTGGGTAGGGAGGATGGGGGAAGGCACGGTCACGTGTGGGTGATGAAGACCTGGGCGCCGGACCTTGGCTCTGTCACACCGGCGGGTCTCTGCTCTGATATGTTTCTGACCTGGGCCATTCTCCTGAGGCCTCTGGGTTTAGGTGGACTTGAACTCTGCCTTCCTTGTCATGAAGACCCCCCTCAAAGACGAGAATCCTCTCCAGTCCCACAAGCTTCTTGGCTACCGTGTGTCCAAGGATGGCCCTGCCCTCACTCTGCTTTCCTGCCACCCTGGGGCCTGTCCCCGAATTAAGTGAACACTCGCACCTCTTGCAGAAGGCGTGTTTTAGCACTGGGAAACCCGCACTTTGTATCTTGTAATTATTTATCTACAGAAAGATTTTTAAGTAATCTCTACACCCAACATGGGGCTCGAACCCACACCCTGAGATCAGGAGTCGCTTGCTCTACCGACTGAGCCAGCCAGGCGCCCCAGATCTTTTAACCAAAAGTTGTATTTATTTGGCATGATCCTCATGAAGGGTCACAGATGAGCCAGCCGGCAACTTTACATAAAGCGAGTGGGCCCTGACGTGCTTCCCAGTTGTGCAGAACCCAGGAGGCGGTGGGGGTGATGGACACTGGCTGCCCTGTCTCAAGGGGGTGGCTGTTCGGCTCCACCCGAGGGGGCCATGTGGGAATTCAGACCCTGTGCTACCAGACCGTCTGGTGCTCTGCAAGAGAAGCTGGGCATCCAGATTCTTCTGTGGAGATTTTAGTTACCTCATTTTTGGGGTTACCTATATTGTACAATTCACTCATTAAAGCATACGGTTTAGTGGATTTTAAGTCCAACGTTGTGCCTCCACCACCACAGTCCATTTTATTTTTTTATTTTATTAAGAATTTTTGGGGCACCCGGGTGGCTCAGTCGGTTAAGCGTCCGACTTCAGCTCAGGTCATGATCTCACACTCCATGAGTTCAAGCCCCGCGTCGGGCTCTGTGCTGACGGCTCAGAGCCTGGAGCCTGTTTCGGATTCTGTGTCTCCCTCTCTCTCTGCTGCTTCCCTGCTCATGCTCTGTCTCTCTGTGTCTCAAAAATAAATAAAAACAAAAAAAAAATTAAAAGAATTTTTTAGTGTTTATTATTTTTGAGGGGGGGGGGGCAGAGAGAAAGATACACACACACAGAATCCAAAGCAGGCTCCAGGCTCTGAGCTGTCAGCACAGAGCCTGAAGCAGGGCTCAAACCCAGGAGTTGCGAGATCATGACCTGAGCCGAAGTTGGGTACTTAACCAACTGAGCCACGCAGATGCCCCAGTTAATATTTTTTTAAAATGGGTTTCTTATAGACATTTGATTGGATCTTGTGTTTGTTTTGAGAGAGAGGCAGAGCAAGCAGGGTAGGGGCAGAGAGGCGGGGCAGAGAATCCCAAGCAGGCTCCACACTGAGTGTGGAGCCTGACTCAGGGCTCGAACTCACAAACCATGAGATCGTGACCTGAGCCCAAACCAAGAGTTAGATGCTTAGCTGACTTAGCCACCCAGGTACCCCACCACAATCCATTTTAGAACATTTTCATCACCCTGAAGAGAAACCCCAATTCCATTAGCAGTCCCTCCCCATTTCCCCGGGTCCCTCAGACCCTGGCAGCCACAAACCCACTCCCCGTCTCTAGGATTCATCTACTCTGCACATTTCATGTGAATGGGGTCATACAATATATGGTGGCTTGTTTCCTTCTGGTTTCACTTAATACGATGTCTCAGGCTTCATCCATGTTGTGGCACGGATGGGTACTTGTTCCTTTTTACGGCTGAGTCAATTCCATTCTGTGGATAGACCACTTTTGTTTTCCAGCCATTCACTGATAGACATTTGGGTTATTTCCAGCATTTGGCTATCATCAACAACGCTATGGAGTTGTCTCATTTTAAGATGTTGGCAGCGACTTACATAAGGTACTTGGGAGTCATCAAGCTCATAGAGACAAAGTAGAGTGGTTCGTGCTGGGGGAGGGGGAACGGGAAGCTAGTGTTTAATGGAGACAGTGTCAGTTTGGGAAGATGAAAAAGTCCTGGAGAGGGATGCTGGTGAGGGCAGCACAATACTGTGAATGTAATTAATGCCACTGAATTATATGTACACTTAACAATGACTAAAATGGTAAATTTTCTGTATAGTTCACCAGTTAAGAAAATGAAAAACGTTGGCAGCGAACTAATGTATTTCAGGTACCAAATTTCAGAAAACCAGGCACACGTGGCATCCACCCAGCTGGGGACGCCTCCACCAGCAGATGTCGTGGTGCTAGGAGTCATCCCCTCCGTGCGGTGCTGACCCAGACTCCCCAGGGCTCTGTGAGCTGTGATCCACACATGCTTCCTTCCTGTAGTGATGCACAGGCGGGGCAGGAGCACCCTGGGCCAGGCAGGCACCTCGACTTGAGTATCCAGGGTATGGGAAGGGCCAGTTCCGCTCCAGCCCCATTTGGGGATCGATGGGGGCCAAGGGAAGAGGATTGACATGAATGTCTATTACAGATCAGATGGTTTAAATACTAGGACTGTTGTCTTTTAACCCTCTGGCCCCACGTGCACAGCCCCCCCTCCTCCCGTACTATCAGCACCTCCACAAGAGTGGGACATTTGTTCCAACTGATGAACATCATTTATCTCCGAAGTCACGTTTTCATTAGGGTTTGCTCTTGGTGGTGCATATCCTATGGGTGTGGACAAATCCATTGTGACGTGTGTCCATTGTAATATCCTACAGAATAGTTCTACCACCTAGGATCTGGTTTTTGTGTGCAGTGTGGACAGCTCATAGCACATGGAGTATCCTGACTGTTGTCTATTTATTTCACTGGATTTGGGCTGTTCCCACTGAGACCCACTGCTTTGGCCACACTTGGGATGGGGGCAGGGAACAGGATGAGGGCACTGGAGGCTAGCAGGGCTTGACCATGTGTCTCAGAAGGAGGGGGAGAGTGACCCGGGGATGTCAGACGCTGCTCTGCACGAATGATCTCATGGCATCCTCAGAACAGCCTGGCCAGCTAAGCGGACTGGCGAGGCTCAGCAATGTGCCCAGCTCCTATCCCTTTGGGCGAGGCGCGCCTGGAACCCGACGCAGGCTTGCTGGTTTGCTCTGCTTCTGGGCACAGTGGACTCCTCCCAGGCTCTGTACTGACCACAGGCCACTCCAGGATCTCATCACAGTGACTCAGCCCCAAGCTGGTGAGTTTCCCAACCTCGGGTATGGGAGACTTGGGCATCACATAGGGCTGGACGCAGATGGCCTCTCACATTCTATTGCTGATGCTGCTTGCCTTCCCGCCCCGTCTAGGGGCTTGCTGCCCTCCCCTTATACCTCAGTCTGTCCCTGTCCCCCAAAAGTAGGCCCCCTCCTCCCATTACTATTTGTGTTTATTTAAAAAAAAATTTTTTTTCAACGTTTATTTATTTATTTATTTATTTTGGGACAGAGAGAGACAGAGCATGAATGGGGGAGGGGCAGAGAGAGAGGGAGACACAGAATCGGAAACAGGCTCCAGGCTCCGAGCCATCAGCCCAGAGCCTGACGCGGGGCTCGAACTCACGGACCGCGAGATCGTGACCTGGCTGAAGTCGGACGCTTAACCGACTGCGCCACCCAGGCGCCCCCCAAAAAAATTTTTTTTAATGTTTATTTCTGAGAGAGAGAGAGAGAGAGAGAGAGAGAGAGAATAAGTGGGGGAGGGACAGAGAGAGAGACACACACACAGAATCCAAAGCAGGCTCCAGGCTCTGAGATGTCAGCACAGAGCCCAATGCAGGGCTTGAACTCACACACCACGAGATCATGACCTGAGCTGAAGTTGGATGCTCAACCGACTGAGCCACCCAGGTGCTCTCGTGCTTCCCATTTTCTGCAGCCCTATGTCAATCTATAACTATTCATGCATATCTGTATCTGGTTCTCCCACCAACCAAAGCTCTTCAAGGTAAAGACCATAACCTTTTTGATTAACATTGTGCACCTGGCACAGTGGTAAGCTGTCAGATGCTTTTTCAAGTCATCAATGAATGGATCAAATGAATTTGGTGGGACTGCTGTCAGTCTTCATGACTGCAGGTACCAAGGCTAAGGTAGGGTAGTAAAGAGCTGTGACAGACGATACGCAAATCCGTACAGGAAAAACATGCCTGCCGTGGGACCTCGGGCATTTGACCTGTGTTCTCTGGGTGTTCCTCCCTCTTCTGTAAAGTGAGCAGGAGAGGGGAGGTTGAACCACCCCTACCTTCCCGGTCCTATGTGGACACTACAGGCGAGGCAGTGCTTTCCCTTCCTTGGCTTTATTCCCCAGCCTTTGCTGTAAGCAGCGTGTTACTTTTTCTCAGTGGTGTGCAATTATGGTGACCTCTGGTCCGGTCTGTCACTGCCCTCCAGATGTTTTGCCTGGCCTGTTTTGAAGATGACCTACTTAGGGCTGCTGCCACTGGGGGGAGGAGAGACAAAGGGAGAAAGGGCCGGTCTTGCCGCCTTCAAGCTTCAAGAAAGAATGTGTGGTTGGCCTCACCAGCTCTCTGGAGATGAAGGCTGTATTTGCCTCGATGTCAAAAGGCATTGCTTGGGGCGCCTGGGTGGCGCAGTCAGTTAAGCGTCCGACTTCAGCCAGGTCACGATCTCGCGGTCCGTGAGTTCGAGCCCCACGTCGGGCTCTGGGCTGGTGGCTCAGAGCCTGGAGCCTGCTTCCGATTCTGTGTCTCCCTCTCTCTCTGCCCCTCCCCCGTTCATGCTCTGTCTCTCTCTGTCCCAAAAATAAATAAACGTTGAAAAAAAAAATTTAAAAAAAATTAAAAAAAAAAAAAAAAAGGCATTGCTTATGGTTGGTATGCGGAATCCCCTCTGTCCTCAAACGTAGTACAAACAGTGGTCAGAGCCGCTCCTCTGGGCTGTGGTCACAGCACGGTCTCCCACGTGCCGGACTAAACTTAGAGTTGCGTTTAAGTTGTGTGTCTTCAGCCCTCGAGTCCCCTGCAAAGGGAGGGGGCTGCGTCTCCACCACTTGATGCTTCCTGTTGGGATATTCATGCCTCAGCAGCTGCCACCCCAACCCCAGTCCCTGAAACAAAGCCCTTTTCTTTTGGAAGCCATCTGTGAAAACAATGGCCTTTATTTAAAAAAATAACTTTTTGCAACACGAGAACGGATCACTGTGACTGTATCTCCTGTGCCCCCAGACGGGGCTGAGAGATGGCAGGGTCAGAGCCCAGCAAAGTCCCCTTTGTGCTGCTCCAGCCACTGGTCCAGCGTCTTGGCCTTGGGGTTGAGTCTCAGGGTCAGTTCGATGTCACGGTCAGGTTTCAGGGCATAGAAACGGAACATGTTGGCAAGGTCTCGGGCGCCAGGGAAGTCATACTTCTCGTAGTCCTCTGGGGTCGTCTGGAAGCAGAGGGGAGTCTTTTGGGTCTGTCAGCATCACTAGCACCCCGGCTGTTGGCAACTCAGTACCAGCCCAGGTCCTTACCAGTAAGTTCATGTGAAAACCCCTCTACTAAAAAGATTAAAGTTCTAGGGGCGCCTGGGTGGCTCAGTCAGTTAAGCATCTGACTTTGGCTCAGGTCATGATCTCACGGTTTGTGAGTTCAAGCCCCACATCAGGCTCTGTGCTGTCAGCACAGAGCCCATTTTGGATCCTGTCTCCCCCTCTCTCAAAATAAATAAATAAATGTAAAAAAAAAAAAAAAAAGATTAAAGCTAAAAAACCACTGTTCTAAGTCAACTTAAACCGTTCAAGGGGTGCCTGGCTGGTTCAGTCCAAAGAATGTGTGACTCTTGATCTCAGGGTTGTAAGTTCAAGCCCCACAGTGAGTGTAGAGATTACTTTAGAAAAATCATAAATGCTGTTCTTTTGAGATCAGAAGATGGAAACTTTTCAGCCCTTTCCAAACCAGAACTCTGCAAACATCACTTTATTGCTCAAAAACCAAAGCTGTTCCCAGTTCCTGACCAAACTGAACCTGAACTCCTCAGCTCTTGAAATCCTCCATGGTTGCCTCAGACTTTTGTTTAGATGTAATGCATGGCCATTTAGGGCACGTTTTCTAGAGCACCTCATTGCACTAAGGAAGTGCTTACCTCGATTATTCTGTTAAATTCTGACAACCAAGGAAGGGAATTCTATTCATCCACCCGTTTTACAGATGAGGCTACTGAGGCAGAGAGGGTCAGGGATTGTGCCCCGAGGCCCGCATGCTGGTGGGCCGTAAGGGCTGGGAGCAGGACCCCATTCTGGGGGTCTGACCCAACTGAGACATGCCCTGCCATGGCCTCCCCATCACTGCTCTGCTCGTGTCTTGGAACTCTATAGGTGGTTCCTGTCTTTTAATAACGTGGGAGTTTCTCAGACCTTAATAAGTCTTACTTCCATAATGGGAAGGACAAATAAGATACAAGGCACCTAAGGGGAAGACGGAGGGTCAGCGGGGACACAGCCAGGCCAGGAGGAGGCAGGGATGGGGCCCATCTCTCTGGCCTCCTTCCCTGCCCAACACGCCCTGTGTGTTCACTCCTTGCCTTGGCCCCTAGTGTCCCCTCTTCCTAGAAACCTTCCTTGCCACTTAGTCAATTGCCTAAGCCAAAAACTTCTCTCAGTGGCCACCCGTGGCTCCCAAGAACAGCATGACAAATGCTCACAGTGACGAATTCAGATTGACTTTGCCCAGAGAGTGGGGCAGCCCTAGATACCATACCACTTCCCTACCAACCATAGCTCCCTCTGGGGATCAGAACGACCAGACCCCGGCTGCCGGAGCACCCTGGTGGGAGCTGGGACATCACCCAGCCCGGGCCCGGGGGGCTGCAGGGGCCCACCTTGGCACTGCGCACGGCCTTGCCAGTGTGCTTGGAGAGCAGGGCGGCATACTCTTCCGCCGTGTGCCTGCAGGTACTGAGCCCGATGTTCCGGCCGATGTATTCTTCTGGCATCTTCAGCAGGCTTAGCACCACGGGACCCAGGTCGGTCACAGATATGCCGTCCATGGGCACATCACCCATGGGCAAGCCTGGGAGGGAAGTGGGGGGAAGAGGGATGTGCTGGGGTTGTGGCTGATGTTCCCACCAGCCCACCGCCCAGACACGTGCACACGGCAGCACCCTCCGGTGTCTGTGGCGGCAGCGAGGCAGTGCAGCTCAGTAAGGAAACGGGATCCAATCCGAGCTCTGCCACCCTGACGGTCCCCTGTTGACACCCTGAGCCCTTGTTACTCCATTTATAGAGTGGAGGGAACCCGGGACCTACGACCCCCTCAGGGCTAAGACCAGAACAGGAAGGAAATGGAGGGGCTGCTCCCAAGGCGCTGGACCCAGGGCACCTGGTCACATCTGGAATTCCTGCCGTGGAAAACCAAGTCTGCTAACAGGAGTGCTAGAGAGTCAAGGCCAGGGCCTGGACCAGAGCAGCACATGGCAGGTGCTCCATAAATGTGCTGAATTACTAGTGATTCCACCTGCCACGGTGGTCTGGTGGGGAGCAGGGCAATGTCTAGATTGGCGCCAGGAGCACGTGGGTCCTGCCACATTCCTCGCCCAGGCGAAGGGGCCACCGCAGCTGCCCGTTCAGGTCACCCAAAGACCTTGTAGGGACAGAGCTCCAACCAGAGACAGAACACAAGAGGGATCCCCGACCAACTTTGCAAACTATAAAGGGCGGTGCCAGTGTGCCAACACTAGGACCAGACTGCTCACCCTCCCTGCTGGGCAGGACTCAAGCGAGGGTGAGCCTGTGTTCATGCAGAGGGTGAGGGGTGGTTGCGTCAGGACACCGACCTCACTGGACCTGATCTTCCCAACTCTCTTACTTCTGAAGGAAAAGTAACAAGTGCGCTCTGTAAAGCATCGCATCATTGCCTCTTGGCAGATTTTCTCAACGCCCCTGCAAAGGTCAGTTATGCCCATTTCACAGAGCAGGAAGCAGAGGCCCAGTGTCACAGGCCTGACACTAGAGAACCAGGGCTTGGACCCGGAACCATCTGAGGACTAGCCAGCTTTCTCCAACACCCACTGCTCCCCTCGGTGACAGCGGATGCTCGAGAAGGGAGGAAGGACACTCACTCAGCAAGTAGCTCTTTCCATCCGGAGCTTTCTGGGGCAGGAAGTAGGAGAGCAGGTTCTCAAAATAGCAGGCCAGCCGCACACTGGTCATGGGAACTCCGATGTCCCGGAAATATTCCTCCACCTCCCCTTTGCCGTCAAAGTGGCCCGCTGCCAGCCTCCCGGCCGTTAGCTTCCTGATGTTCTCCAAGCCACTGTAGACCACGTAGCGAAGGCCCAGGCGCTTGGCCACATCGGCCAGCAGCTTTCCCTGGTGGGCAGGAAAGGAGAAATCACAGAGCTGAGAGGGAAGAAGTGTATCCCCAGCCACAGCCCTGGCTCTCCTGCCCTGGTTGCCACCGTGCCTGATGCAAAGAGGCCAACACCACTTCACCCTTGTCCCTCTCCTGGAACGATGCTCACACGTGGTTCCACACGTGGACTGTGAGCCTTCTACCTTAGCGTCCCTTCTCTAGATCATCTGGGTTGTCCTACTTCTCAATATGCTCAACTGCGGCCCACATGTGTGCATTATGACAGGAGGGGTGGAAGGTCGGGAGAGGGCCACACAGAGGTCTCCCAGCTCGGCCTACTCCGTGTAAAGCCACCGTCGATGGAAGGCCCCAGCAGTCCGCTAGGGAGGTGGTACAGCTCAGCAATTAGGCACACAGACTGCTCAGGTGCTACCCGGGGCTGTGATGCACTTAACTGTCAGTTAAACAGGGAGAGCCACACCACCTACTGCATAAGGATGTGTTGGATGGTGGCCTCCAGAAAGATGTGTCCATGTCCTAACCTCCAGAACCTGTGAACGTGACCTTACTTGGGAAAAGAAATCTGCAGATAGAACTAAGGATGATTCCAGGTGGGTTCTCAATCTGATGACAAGCATCCCTACAAGAGACCGAAGAGAACACACAGAGGAGAAGGCCCTGCGTGAAGGCAGAGATTGGGGTGAGGTGGCCATGAGGAGAGCCAGCAGCCACCAAAAGCTGGAAGAGGCAAGGAGTGGAATCACCCTTAGAGTCTCCTTCTGGAGGTTCCTGGATTTTCGACTTCTGGCCCCCAGAATGAGAGTAAATTCCTGTCGTTTGAGCCAGCTGGCTGGTTATGGCAGCTACGGGACATGAACCCAGGCCATCAGGATAATGACCTAACATTCCCTCCATCAACCAGAGAAGCTGTCCTTCTCTACTCTATGGGAAGGAGTACTCTATGTCCTACTCTACTCTATGTAAGTGGATTCAAAGAAAATGTCAAGGCTGAAAACAACTTTAAAGACCAGTGGGCCCGTCCAGTCTCCCTTTATTTTACAAAGGCCTTTTTTCCCCTAATAAAGCCCAGGGCAGGGAAGGTCCATGTCTAGAGCAGAGCTGCAGCTGGTCATGGACGAGGGAGGGCTGAAAGATGAAGTGACAGACAGCAGGAGCCTCTCCTCTGCCACCAACAATACGTCCCACAGATACCTGAGTCTATGTGACAGACTCTGTGCGAGTGTCCCCATCCTCAGAGTGAAAGATGGCTATGTCTCATGTTCTCCGTCCCATATCCCTCCCCCTGCCACCTGGGCTCCATAACTAGAGAGAATGTGGGTGGAAAACAATAAACAGAAACATACAACATACAAAGGGGACATGGGCTTTCTGGGATGATGGAAATGTATTTTGATTAGATTGGTAATATGTGGGTTTACTTAGGAGTGCTTGGGTGGCCCAGTCAGTTAAGCATCAGGCTCTTGATTTCAGCTCAGGTCATGATCTTGCTGTTCGTGAGACAGAGCCCCATGTTGAGCTCTGCAGTGACAGCACAGAGCCTGATTGGGATTCTCACTCTCTCTCTCCCCCTCTATACTCACCCCCCCAATAAATAACTAAGCTTAAAAATATATATATGAGTATACTGACTTTCAAATTCCATCAAACTATACAATTAAAATGTGTGCATCTTATTTCCAGGAAATTATGGGTCAACAGAGTTGTTTTTCTAGAAAGTGTAAAAAGTCAATGGATGACAAAGTAGATTATTGGTTGCTTGGGGCTGGGGGGGGGAGGAAGAATGGGGAATAACTGCTAATAGATAAAGGTTTCTTTTTGTGGTGATGAAAACATTCTAGAATTAGGTAGGTAACAGTGATGGCTGCACAATATATATATATATATATATGTATGTGTATATATATACACATATGTATACATACACATTGAATTATACACTTTGAAAAGGCATAGTGTATAGTACTTGAATGATATCTTAAAAAAAATCAGGGGGCCTGGGTGGCTCAGTTGATTGAGCACTCAACTCTTGGTTTGACTCAGGTCATGATCTCACAGATCATGAGTTCAAACCCCGCACTGGGCTCTGTGCTGACAGCGCGGAGCCTGCTTGGGATTCTCTCTCCCTCTCTCTCCGCTCACTCTCTCTCTTTCAAAATAAATAAATACACTTTTAAAATTAAAATAAAAACCACCAGAAAAGAAAGCAGCTGCCTCCTATCCTCATTCAAGTCCAGGTGGACTGCATGGAAGAGGAGGGGAAAGGTCTGCAGTGGTCAGTGGGTCACAGGCAGGGTCAGTCCCTTTCTAACAAGTTGGAGCTGCCTCCCAGGGAGCTCCTAGTGAGATGCCCTGCTCCTAGCCCGGCCTCCCCACGCCCTCCCCCCTGCCCTCACCTGCTTGACCTCCTGCTCCTGGCTGCAGTTTTCCCAGTAGTTGGTCACGATGAAGGTAGCATGGGCCCCGGTCAGGGCCAGCTCCATGCTGGCCTCGTCATCCTGGTCTCCCCGCACCACTTCTGCACCCTGCAGCCTCAGCTCCCTTGCTGCCCTCTGCCTAGGGTCTCGAGTGACCACTCGGACCCTGAATGTCCCATCTTCCAGGAGCGTCCGGGCCACCGAGCCTCCCTGAGCACCTGCGAAGAGTCAGAAAGGCCTGCGGGGATGGGCCTGCCTGGGAGTCCGGCTGAGGGGAAGCCCCTCAGGGAAGGCTCCATTACAGCCAGACGCCCAGGCCCTTTCCACCTGTGATCCTCATGAAGTGCCTTACACCGTTAAAAAAAATAACAGCTTTATTGAGATAGAATCCGCTCACCTTTTACAGGGTATACGGTTTATATTTATTTAAAAAATATTTTGGCAAATCCACACTAGTGGGCTGATTTTAGCCAGAGTAAACAGATACCTCTATGAGGCAGCTGAGACTTGTGCTGCCGTCCACACACCAGACTTGCCTGGAATTTCACCGGTAAGACTCACTGCTTCAAGTTAAATAAATAAGGAAAGTGTACAGTGCAGTGGGTTTTTGTTTTTTTGTATATTCAGAGCGTGCAACCATCATCCCCGTCAATTTTAGAATATTTCGTGCCCCCTAAAAGAAAACCCACACCCATCAGCAGTCACTCTCCATTCCCCTCCCTCTCAGCCCTGGCAGACCACTCACGTACCTTCTGTCTGTATTGATCTGTCTCTACGGATCTGACTATTCTGGACATTTCACACAAATGGAATCATATAACATGTAGCTATTGTGTCTCGCTTCTTTCACTCAGCATACGGTTTCCAAAGTTCATCAATGTTTTAGCATCAAACCTTTTGTAAAATGTTTAAAATGGGCACTTGGGTGGCTCAGTTGGTTAAGTGTCTGACTTCGGCTCAGGTCATGATCTTAGGGTTGTGAGTTCAAGCGCCGCAGCGGGCTCGCTGCTGACAATGCAGAGCCTGCTTGGGACTCTCTCTCTCCCTCTCTCTGCCCCTCCCCTGCTCACGCTCACTCTCCTTAAAATAAATAAACATTAAAAAAAAAGATAAAAAATAAAATGTATTACAAGGGCAGCTGACCGGCTTAGTAAATAAAGCATGCAACTCAAAGTCGGGGAGTTCAAGTCCCACTTTGGGAGCAGAGTTTACGTGTAAAAAAAATAAATCTATTATAAAATATTTAGCACATACACAAAGGCATGCCAACACCCATGTACCCACTGCTTAGCTTAAGAAATAAAGTATTACCTACATCTTTTCTCTAAAAGACTGAGGGGCGCCTGGCTGGTTCAGCTGGAAGAGCATGCAACTCTTGATCTCGGGGTAGTGAGTTTGAGCCCCATGTTGGGTACACAGATTACTTAAGAGAAAATTACAAAAAGTAAAATCATCAAAAGGAAGAAAATAAAAAATCATCCATAAATACATGTACGAGAAAAGTGAATGCAGTACTACGTGCAATAGTGGAAATTTGTAGAAACAAGATGTCCTTTGGTAAGAATCTGGTTAAGGAAGTGATCAATCCACGCCAAAGTAATCACTGGCAGATTGGCAGATCTGTGCATATGACTTGGACAGGTGAACGTGACCTATCCTGGAGTGGAAAAGGGAAGCTGCAGAACCACAACAACCTTCACACAGTACTGGTGGGAATAGAAAATGGGGCAGTCACTTTCGAAAAGAGTCTGGAAGTTTCTCAAAAACATGTTCACACAAAAACCTGTGCATGAACGTTCACTATATTGTTCACAACAGCCAAGAGCTGGAAACAAGCCAAACATCCAGCAATGGAAGAGTAGATCAACACAATGCAGTCTACCCATAAAATGGAATATTATTCAGACATAGAAAAGGAATGGAGTACTGACACCTGCTACAAAATGGATGAACCTCAAAAACACGATGCCGAGTCAAGGAAGCCAGGCATAAAAGGCCACAGAGTGTATGATTTAATTTATATGAAATGTCCAGAATGGACAAATCTACAGATTGAGAGTAGACCAATGGCTGCCAAAGGCTGAGGAAAGTTTAAGAAACCGAGAGTAAAGTAACTGCTGGTGGGTGTGAGTTTCTTTTGGGAGTGATGAGATGACCTTGTTCTAAAACTGCCAAGGATGAGCGTAAAGCTCTGTGAATATACCAGAAACCAGTGAATTGCACACTTTATTTTTAAGTTTATTTTGAGGGGCGCCTGGGTGGTTCAGTTGGTTCAGCCTCCAACTTCAGCTCAGGCCATGATCTCATGGGTGGTGGGTTCGAGCCCTGCAACTGGCTGTGTCAGCACAGAGCTCAGAGCCTGGTGCTTGCTTTGGATCTGTCTGTCTGTCTGTCTCTCTCTCTCGCTGCCCCTCCCCCGCTCACGCTCTGTCTCTCCCTCTCTCAAAGGTAATAAACATTAAAAATTTTTTTTGAATAAGAATATTTATAAGTATTTATTTTGAGAGAGCAAGTGGGGGAGGGGCAGAGAGAGGGAGAGCAAGAGAATCCTAAGCAGGTTCTGCACTGTCAGTGCAGAGCCCCAGGTGGGGCTGGAACTCACCGACCTGGGGATCATGACCTGAGCCAAAGTCGGAGGCTTAACCGACTGAGCCAACAAGGCTCCCAAAAACCAGCGAACTGCACACTTTAAATGGGTGAATTGTATATGTGATTTAGATCTTAAGCTGGTACACATATTTAAAAACATACAGTACAAAAAAGAACAAAACATGATGGCAAGACACTTTGCCATTAAAAAAAAAATCTTTGTACATATCTAATCTGGTAGAATACTCAAGAAACGATGACAGAGATGGATGGGGTTGCTGAGACAGAAGTAGGAGGGAGATTTAATTTTGGTATTATGTGCAACTGTCACTTTTTCAAGAAGTTAAAGTAATTATTATTATTTTTTTAATTCAAACAGAATGTGCTCCCAGGTCCTGCTCCAGGGTCCCTGGCCGGGTCAGGGGTCCGGGCCACAGGACCCTCCTTCCAGCCCTGCCCCACCCCCACCCCCCTCGGTCTCCCAGGCTCTGCGGGGCGGCGCTGGTCTCGCTCACCTGTGGCTCCAAACACCACCACCAGTTTCTTGTCCGCCATGCGGGCCGGAGCGGGAAGTGCGGTCCCTGAAGCCTGGGAACCGCGGGACGCTCGGGTTGGCGAAGAGGACAGGGGTCCCCGCCTGGGACCACCCCGGGAGCGCACTGCGTGGGCCCGACGGGCGGCCAGCCCGGGAGAAGTCGGGGCCCCGCGACCCCCGGCCCGCTCCGCCCCCTCTCCGCGCCGGACACCCCGGCGCGGTGGCCCGGGCCTACGGTACCTCCTCGCCTCAGACCAGGCGGGAAACTAAGGAGGAGGGAACAAGGGCCCCGGAATTTGCAGCCGAGTCCACCGCCGCGGGTGGGGGGAGGAGGGGTGGAACCTGAGAAGGCGGGTCCCGCCCGCAGCTCCAGCCTCGTCCTGGAAAAGCCACGCCCTCTAGGCCTTCCTGCGTGAGGGGACCCCAGGCCGCGCGGCTTCTGAACTCCCACCGTCCCGGCGCTGCTGCGCGCGGAGCTGACCCACCACCCCCTTGGCGGGCGCGGATGGTTCGTTCCACCCAGGCTAGAATTCTCGCCACGGGCGTGCAGAAACCGGATTTGCGGACCTCGGGGCTCTTTTGAGTTCACGTGCGGAGCGGGTTAGCGGGATGCTGGCGCTGAAGCCTGCGGAAGCCGAAAACCAAGACCAGAAACAGAAACGCACGTCTTTATCCGGCATGAACATCTGAACTTGCAGATATAGGTGTCACCTAAGGATAATTAAATCTGCATCTGGGACTCTCAACACCCAAGGCCTGAACTCATGTTTGAGGTTGCTTCTAGTTGTACGGATTTGAATTATTTTTTTACAGAAAAAGTGAGATTTCTTTGTGTTCAACTAAAACACTCCTCTCCTGTCGCTCCTCACCTGAAAATTTATTAATGGATAAGAGCTTTCATTTTTTTTTTTCATTCACTCACTCCTTCCAAAATGTATTGACCCGTCCAGGAATGTCATCTTCATAACATCAGGCACATCTCTGTATTCACTGCTAAATTTCCAGCATTTAGCAGAGCACCTGGCACGTAGACGCTCAGTAAATATTTGTTGATTGACCTGTTGTCTAAATACCCTGGCACTGGAGTTACCGGGAAACCCAACTAAATCTGCTGCTGTTTCCCCCAATCTACTGGTGGAGATAACTAACCCACAAGGTAATGTGCATTTTAGCCTTCCTTATGTTTTATCATTTTTAATTTTTTTTTAATGTTTATTTTTGAGACAATGCAAGAGACAGAGTGCAAGCGGCCAAGGGGCAGACAGAGGGAGACACAGAATCTGAAGCAGGCTCCAGGCTCTGAGCTGTCAGCTCAGAGCCCCACGCGGGGCACGAACTCACAAACCATGAGATCATGACCTGAGCCGAAGTCAGACGCTTAACCGACTGAGCCACTCAGGTGCCCCTGTTTTATCATTTTCAAATGTTTTTGTAATGTGTAATTTATATGTAAAATATCGGTCTTTATTTATTATAAAATGCATGTATAAAGGTTTGCCTGGCTGGCTCAGTCTGTAGAGCATGTAACTCTTTATTCCCAGGTCATGAGTTCGAGCCTCACGTTGGGCTTAGAGATTACTTTAAAAAAGGAAATAAATAAATAAAATTCAAATGAGATAATGTGGGGCTTAGCTTATGCCTGACACACAGGGGAAGCTCAGAGAAGGATTCCCACTGTTATCATTATGAGCATGTCACTGGGCTGGGTGATTTGGCAAGAGCTTTGCAGGAAGTCTTCCTCAGATATAAAGTCCCACAGGAAGCACAGAGTCTCAGCTAAGAACACCAGTCGGTAGCCAAATCTTTCCCCTCAGGCCTCAAGAGACCACTTGGTTGTGGGCTGGGTGGGGTTTCAAGAGACAAAACTTTTGCCCAGGCTACCAATAATGCCCGCTCACTTCCAGACAGACCCCTGGCACCTGCACCACTGACCAGAAGCCCAGGGGCAGAGACACCATTCTCTGCCACTCTTTCCTGCTCTGATTTCCAAGCTGTCGATTCAGCAAGGCCAAAAGGCAGTGGAGTTCCTTGTGTCCTACTGTGGCCCTGTGCTACTTAATTAAACCTGGGCACTAAGGCTGGCTTCACGGGCTTGTAACCTGAGCAGTTGCACAGGATCCCACTCTGAGAAGGACACCCATGCTTGGTTTAAGGCTCTGCTATTGCTTTCTTGAAATTCTTGATAATTTTTAAACAAGGAACCCTGAGTTTTCATTTTGCACCAGGTCGTGCAAATTCTGTAGCTGGTCCTACTGCTTGTTTGGATTTCTTTTCTTTTTAATGTTTACTTATTTATTTTGATAGAGAGCACGAGTGGGGTAAGGTCAGAGAGAGAGAGGGAGTTAGAGAATCCCAAACAGGCTTTGCACTGTCAGCTTGGAGCTTGACCTGGGACTTGACCCGGGACTTGAACCCATGAACCATGAGATCATGACCAAGAGTCTGACACTTAACCAACTGAGCCACCCAGGTGGCCCTGGGTTTATTTTCTTAAAGAAAAACATCATCTATAGGGGCGCCTGGGTGGCTCAGTCAGTTAAGCATCCAACTTCAGCTCAGGTAATGATCTCATGGTTTGAGTTTGAGCCCTGCATCGAGCCCACATAGGATCCTCTGTCTCCCTCTCTCTTTGTCCCCCGATTTCTCTTTCTCTCTCAAGAATAAACATTAAAAAACCCTCATTTATTATCACAGTAATATGCACTTGGGTTCCATTTAATAAGTATTTATTGAGCTTCTAGTAAGTGCTGGGCATTGTGCCAGGAGAAGAGAGATACAGAGAAACAAGACATAGGCCAGCTTTCAGGAAGCTCTCCTATTATGGTAGACAGTTATACCAGTGGGATGGAGATGAAAGTAGAATAGGAATAGTTAGCCTAGCTTAGGGATCAGGGAGGGCTTCCTGGAGGATGTGATGGTTATGTGGAGTCATAAGGAATGAGTAGGAGTTAGCCCTAATGTGGTGAGCCCTGTCCAGGCAAACTTTATAGTCTGAGCAGAGAGGCATAACATAACAGGGCATGGAAGAGACTGCAAGAGAGTTGTGCAAAATAAACACATAGATAAAAATTTTCATTTATAAATATAAACACGAGTGAAGTATATTAAAATAAATACATGCATTTTATTACTTTTTTATATTTTTAAAGATTTTAAGTAATCTCTACAGCCAGTGTGGAGCTGGAACCCACAATCCCCAGATCAAAAGTGTCATGCTCGCTCTACTGACTGAGCCAGCTGGGTGCCCCTTATTTTTTTTAAGATTTTATTTTTGAGTACTCTCTACACCCAACAAGCGCTCCCCCCCCCATTATCTCATTTGAACCCTCAGAGCAACCCCTACTTCATTCAGTGCCACTTGGTTTAATTCCATTTTTTGGTGTATGTGTTTGAGGCAGGGGACAGTACAGTGTGTACTTCCAATTTTTACTTTCTTAAAATTCATTATTTTTAAATTTTGGTTGCTTTAAAAAAAATTTTTTTAATGTTTATTTTTGAGAGACAGAGACAGAGACAGAGCATGAGTGGGGCAGGGGCAGAGAAAGCCGGAGACACAGAATGCAAAGCAGGCTCCAGACTCCCAGTTGTCAGCACAGAGCCCGACATGGGCCACCCAGGTGCCCCTTAAATTGGGTTTTGATAGCTAAGGAATGTATAATGGGTTTATGCATCTCATAAAAAAATGCAAATGGTACAGATAAACCACAAGTGACCCTCGACCTCCCTCTGTCATTCTAGTGTGTAAATCTTCCTGGCTTTTGGATGCATTTAGATACCTAAACGTGAACGTGTGGAGAGATCATTTTGTAGTTAAAAAAAAAAAAAACTTAAAAGAGATCATATTGGATATATTTTCCCCCAATTTTATTGTGAAAATATGTAGACATATAGAAAAGCTGAAATAACTGTATAATGAACACCCATACAAATACCACCCACATTCTACAATTCTAAGCATTTTGCTAATATTTATCCATAAGACAGCTATTATCCATCAACTTTCTTATTTTTTGATATATTTCAAGTAGATTGCAGACATCAGTGCTCTTCACCCTTAAACAGTTCACATACACACTAGAGTTCAATGTATTTTTTTAGGTTAAGTTTACACACTATCAAATGTTATTTTTGTATTTTCGTACATCTGGCTTTTCCTTTCTGCTGAACATCCTAAGGTGGTCTCTGCCCTTCCCTTTTTAACGGAGGCACATCTCCGTTGAACAGATGTCCCCCTGTCAATCCCCACCCCATCTTCCTTCAAACAACGTTAAGATGGTTTCCAGATTTTCACCCAAATGGCGCATGCATCCCTTTACATGGTGCAACGATCTTCGTTGTTGCGTCTCTTTGGGTTCTTGCACGCGTTGCTCTCCAATAGCTACCGAGAAGTGGAATTGTTTGAGCACAGAGAAGACCCATTCTAAACTCTAATAGATCTCAATAAATTGTCTCCCGTTCCCCAGTAACTCCCACGAACACCGCATATTGCGCACATCTTTGTCAACAGCTGACTGCACCGGTCATTTAATCTGCAGCCAGCCCGCAAGGTAAGGAAATGACGAGAAGCCAGTGTGGCTGGAACAGAAACGGCAAGGTTGGAGTCCAGAGGGAGAGGAGCCTGGAAGGCGGTGACACCGGGCATGGAAAGCTTGTACCCCGGATCATCGTCATTAACACCTGCTCTTATCAATGAACTCTCTCGGGAGGGCCCCGGTACACTAGCAGCCGCGGGCACCGCGAGAAGGGACGCGTGTCCGCCGCAGGGGCGTGTCCTCTGCAGGGCCCGCCCCCTCTGCGTGCGCACGTCGGGCCGCACTCGCGCCGCCCGCTTGGCTGCGGCGGCCGCGGCGCCTCGGGGAGTAGGTGACTGACGCGCGGACGCTGGGACCTACCGACGGCGGAGCGGACCCGCGGCGGGTGAGTGGCTGGCGCCCTTTCCGGCTTTTTTTCGGGCTCCTCAGCGAGTCTAGGCCGCCCGGGCTTTCGGGAGCTGGGCCAGGCCGAACGCGGCACTCCGCGTCCCCGGCGCCGTCCTGAGGGAGACCCAGTGGGCCGGGGCGGGGGGCGGCCGGAAGCGGGGTGAGAGGGGAGAGGGTTGGGCTGGGGGTCCCCGCTTCCTGCGCGTCGTTTGGGAGGGCCGAGGAGGCCGAACGGCCGGTCAGCGTTGGTCCCCGTTGGGCCCAGCCCCTCGCGGCGTCACGAGTGCGTTGGGCGAGGTGACCCCAGGGGCGCCGCGTGCGGACTGGGTGTCCCCGGCGGAGGTTGCAGCCTTCGTCCGCAGTGGGCCCGCCGGGACCCGGGCCTGGCCCGGCGCCGGAGATCCGTGTCCCGCTTGGCGGCTGCTGCGGGCTCTGCCCTTCCTCCTGACTCACCTCACTCGGAAGGGCGCATTGAGTCACTGTCATGACTTCATGGGTGACCCGCGGCCGCCAAGCGATCGGGAGGGATCCACGCCCGGGGCAGCCGGTTAGTCTGGGCAGGGAGTTTACCGGTCACCTCGTCGGCGCGGTAATGTAGGTGTATTGATTGCCTGCAGTTGCCAGGAACGCCTTGCACGGTCTTTTGCAGGACGCTGTCTGCCCGTGTGTCATGCTATTTAAATGGATTCTGAGGAGGGGCGCCTGGGTGGCTCAGTCGTTTGAGCATCTGTCTCACTCTTGATTTTGGCTCAGGTCACGGTCTGGCGGTTTGTGGGTTCCAGCCCCGCATGGGGCTCTGTGCTGGTGGTGCAGAGCCTGCTTGGGCTGCTCTCTCACCCCCTGTCTCTTTCTCTCGGAATAAATGAATAGACTTGGGGGAAAAAAAAAAAAAAAGGATTCTGATGAACCTGTTGTTGTGGCCGGTGGCTGTTCTTGTTCATGGCTCTGTGAACCAGACAAGGCAGGATGGGATTGGGGGACAGCCCCGTATAAGGCTCTGCTGTTTACTGTCATCCCCTTCCAAAACCTTGCGAATTGATAGGTTTTTCACTTATAAAATGGAATTAATGATGAAACTGGTTAAGTGACTTCACTTGCATCGCACAACTGACACGATGCCACACATGGGCTTGATCCTGGTCGTCTTGCCTACAAGATCTGACGCTCTTTCCTAAATAGTGTTGTAGAGGTTGGGTTATGTCATTTAAACTCTCTTCCCTCTCCCTGTTAACTGTCATTCCAAGTAGAAGGAAAGAGGAGCTTAGTGGTTTTGTGTATTTGAGTTTCTGGTATGGTGTTACTGTGTTTTTTTTTTTGTTTGTTTGTTTGTTTTGTTTTGTTCTAATATTTATTTAGTTTTGAGAGAGAGAGAGAGCGCACGCCTCGAGAAAGCGTGAGAGGAGGAAGGGCAGAGAGACAGGGGGACAGAAGATCCCAAGCAGGCTCAGCACTGACAGCAGTGAGCTCCACATGTGGGGCTTGTACTCCCCAATCGTGAGATCATGACCTGAATGGAAGTCAGACACTCAAGTGACTGAGCCACTCAGACGCCCCAACCAGTGTGTTTTGATTAAAATTTTAACTCCAGTAATAAAAATGTTAGTTTTTCTTTTGCAAGGAGTGGATTAAAGAATACACATTAGTAAATAGTAAATCTATGCTTTATTCTTTAAAAACATTTTTTTTAATTTTTTAAATTTGTTTTTGAGAGAGAGACGGAGCGAGTCAGAGAGGGGCAGAGAGAGAGGGAGAGGGAGAATCTCAAGCAGGCTCTGCACTGTCAGCACAGAGCCGGATGTGGGGCCTGAACCCATGAACCGTGAGACCATGACCTGAGCCGAAACCAAGAGTCAGACACTTAACCAACTGAGCCACCCAGGCGCCCCTAAAAAAATTTTTTTTTAACATTTATTCACTTCTGAGAGACACAGAGAGAGCGCTAATGGGGGAGGGGCAGAGAGAGAGGGAGACAGAGAATCCGAAGCAGGATCCAGGCTCTGAGCTGCCAGCACAGAGCGCAACGTGGGGCTCGAACCCAGGAACCATGAGATCACAACCCTAGCTGAAGTCGGACACTGAACCGACTAAGCCACCCAGGCGCCCCAGTATATGCTTTATTTAGGATCTTTCTTTCTTTTATTTATTTTTTAATTTTTTTAAATGTTTTCTCTTGAGAGAGAGAGCGCGCACATGCGAGCGTGAGCGGGGGAGGGGCAGAGAGAGAGAGAGAGAGAGAGAGACAGACAGAATCCGAAGCAGGCTCCAGGCTCCAGGCTCTGAGCCATCAGCACAGAGCACGATGTGGGGCTCGAATCCACAAACTGTGAGATCATGACCTGAGCCGAAACCAGACGCTTAACTGACTGAGCCACCCAGGTGTGTGTGTGTGTGTGTGTGTGTGTGTGTGTGTGTGTGCATGTCCTTCCTTCTTTCCTTCCTTCCTTCCTTCCTTCCTTCCTTCCTTCCTTCCTTCCTTCCTTCCTTCCTTCCTTCCTTTCTCTCCCTCTCCCCCCCTCTCTCTCTCCTTCTCTCTTTCTTTCTCTCTCTCTCTCTCCCTCAAAATCATCACAAGACAAAACATCACAAGCTTTCCAGAAGCTCATAGCTCATTTGGGCATTTAAAAGTTTACGTGGTGACATTGGAAAAACTTTCAAATACAGTACCTTAAGGCGAAACACTGGTGAGGGTGTGGAAATTAGAGGGGCCTTGGAAACACTCACTAAATAACCCCATTTAACTGGGAATGTGAGGAGGAAAATCTGTGGTTCTCTTTTTGTCTTAGTTGCTTTGCGTTTTTCTATTGCTTGGGCCAGTAAGGTGAGATGCTGTATCACCAGAGTCAGGAGTAGGAGCTACCCTAGAAATGACATTGCCTCGGGAGAAGATGGCATTCATTGCCCTTAGCTAGCCCCTTATTAAGTCTGTTGAAATGTATAACTGGACAGCTGGGGCCTTTGGGCTACCTTGATTTTTTTGGTTTCCCTTTTTTTTTTTTTTTTTTTTTTTAATGTTTATTTATTTTGAGGAGAGTAGGAGCAGAGAGTGAGGGAGAGAGAGAATCCCAAGCTGGGCTCCACAACGTGGAGCTCATGACCTGAGCCAAAATCCAGAGTCAAACGCTTAACCGACGGAGCCACTCAGGTGCCCCTGGTTTCCTTTTATAGCTGACTCTCTTCATAGGACAGTTGAACTCTGCATCAGTATTGTACCAAAAACTAGAATATCACTCCTTCAGGAGAAAGATACTTTTGAAAATTGGAATTGTGGGGGCACCTGGGTGGCTCAGTCGGTTGGGCGTCCGACTTCGGCTCAGGTCACGATCTCGCGGTCCATGAGTTTGAGCCCCGTGTCGGGCTCTGAGCTGATGGCTCAGAGCCTGGAGCCTGCTTCCAATTCTGTGTCTCCCTCTCTCTCTGCCCCTCCCCCGTTCATGCTCTGTCTCTCTCTGTCTCAAAAATAAACGTTAAAAAAAAAAGAAAATTGGAATTGTGTATTTATAATAAGTTTAGAATTCAGCTTGTAACTCCTTGGAGAGAAAAGAGATGAAAAATTATAAATTACCTACTGGTATGTTATTGGCCACAGTTAACTAGAAAGTTATAAATAGACATTTAATGCAATTTTTTTTTTTTTTTTGGTAAAGATTTTATTTTTAAGTTATCTTTACACCCATTGTCGGGCTGGAACTCACAGCCCCGAGATAAAGAGTGCTCGCTCTTGCAACTGAGCCAGCTGGACGCCCCCCAATATTTTTTTCTTACAGTAGTCAATGAGAGAATTAAGAGCTCTGGATCACATCTTCTTTTGTGTTCAACACAGTGTGAGTTATGTGCTTTTTAACTAAATGTATTGTATCTGTTAGGTTTGTGCAAAAACATAAGATGAAAGCTTTGTCTTTTGTAATCTGAATAATTTTTCAGGATATTTTTGCAGTACTGAGAAGCAGTGCCATTAGTGATTAGTTTTTGGGAAGGAGGGAAAAGTAGGAAGGGAGAGATGGAGGAAGGAAGAGAGGGAGAGAGAGAGAGGAGGAGGAGGAGGAGGGAAAGGAGGAAGGGAGGGGGAATTTTTAATTGGAACAGTTAATTGCTTGTACCAATGTCTTTCCTTTTTTTTTAAATGCTGGAAGATATTTCACTCTGGTGATCACTCAGGTGCCCTGTAATATTGTTCACCGTATGGTTTACTTTTTTTTTTTTTTTATTTTTTTAATGTTTATTTATTTTTGAGAAAGTGAAACAGAGTGTGAGTATAGGAGGGACAGAGAGAGGGAGACACAGAATCCAAAGCAGGCTCCAGGCTCTGAGCTATCAGCACAGAGCCTGACGCAGGGCCCAAAGTCACGAACCCCGAGATCATGACCTGAGCCGAAATCAGACGCTTAACCCACTGAGCCACCCAGGCATCCCTGGTTTACTTCTTTATATTGACTGAGTTTATTTACCATGAGATGTCTCCCATTGTATTACACATTTTAAAGCCAACTAACAAGGCAGCTAGGTCCCTCAGAAATTTCGTTTCTAAATTTCTAATAAATTTGACACACAGTGTTGAACTACAGCAGCCCATAGCTGATGATCTGGCCTAGGAACGTTATGTGTATTTATGAATATGCGGTTACATTTATTTATATATATTGCAGGAAATCTTTTCTGAATGACCATTGTGTTTCCATTTAAGAATAACACTGGTTATTGGAGTTCACTATAGATAATTTAAAGGTGTACACCTATTGTAAAGGGAATCCATTTACAAACAGCCCATCAGAGAACTACATCCAAATCGCAATCATGGAGGACTGAAATGGAGCCAACAATGCTTTCTGAGTCGTCATATCAACGCATCTGTATTCAGACCTTGCAAGGCAATATTCTAAACTCTGAACTCAGCATTTCAAAATAGCAATTAAATTCATAAGGCTCTTATCAGTGAACAGGTTTTTTCTTATTGCTTTGATATAATTTTCAAAGGCTTTTTTATCAAACATGGCTTTGTCTTTGTGATAGATTTCTTTAAGCAGATATTGTAATAGTTATCCAAGAGTTGTCTAGTCCATTTGTGGAGTAGGATTTTCATCAGAGTGCATGTATTCTTGCTGTTTAATGATGTGATGTTGAGGAAGGTTCTTTTTTCAAATGTGTGCTTGAATGCCTCACTCTATGAACATACACAGATAGACTGACTGACTGTTTGTACTTCAGAGTGGTTGAATTGTTGGGGTGCCTGGCTGGCTCAGTCAGTAGAGCACACGATTCTTGATCTTGGGGTTGTGAGCTCCAGGCCCATGTTGGGCTTAGAGCTTACTTAAAGAAAAAAAAAAAGTGATTGAATTGTTAAGCACAAAATTAAGCTAATCAATTGGTAACAATCTTTTTCACTCACAGCTGTTCAAAATTAGACAATTTTGTTTTGTATGTACATGTATATATCCAAATACATACATATTCATTTGTATTAGAGTGAAAAATAAATGGTTTGTTTCTCCCAAAAAAGGAATTTGTGATGATATATTTTTGACCATGAGAAAAACATTTAAATCATTTGAGCTGCAGTTTTTGTGTCTGAAAAATGGGGTTAATACCTAATGAAGTTAAGGTTAATATGTTAAAGTACCTTTTGTGCCTTGAATGCTGCTTATGGAATCTAGGGCAGGGGTTTTCACACTTTGCTATTTGGGTAAGTTTGGGGGCCCGGGAATCTGTGCTTTTTAAGGTTTTTCATGTGATTCTTGTTTAGGGCCACCTGTCACAAACACAGGCTGGACAGAAGTGGGAATGGACTGGCAAGAGGGTAGAGAAGTAAGTGAATGGGGTACATGAGGAAGGGGACAGCAGAAGAGGAAAGAAAGGGCTAATTGTTGCCTGGCGATAACTGCTGTCAGCTTGTATGCCAGAGGCCAAGCAAGTAGTCTCTTCTCTCTGCTTAGGGGAAAAATTAATTTTTGTCACACGAACAGATTTGTTTCTTTCCCAGGAGTATCATAGGCCTAATTATTGTCATAGTTCTCAGTAACTTTAAAAGGGCTTTGGAGAAGAATGGCATAACAGAGACAGGTGACTCGCACCCTGCGTGCCTGACTTTTTCTAAGGACTCCCAGTGTCCTGCCTTTCTCCTGATGAGCTTTCTCAGTCTCAGATGACTCAAGTTTCACGGTCTTATTCTGTGGGTCAATGCCACAATTACCTGAGGGCTGTGGGAAGGCACTGGCATGATTTAAACAATCTGCCATTATGTTTTTGCTAACCTGATTGATTGGCCTGCCTCATCACTTGCTATGATGGGCAGATTTTTTTTTTTTTTTTTAATTTTTTTTTTTCAACGTTTATTTATTTTTGGGACAGAGAGAGACAGAGCATGAACGGGGGAGGAGCAGAGAGAGAGGGAGACACAGAATCGGAAACAGGCTCCAGGCTCCGAGCCATCAGCCCAGAGCCCGACGCGGGGCTCGAACTCACGGACCGCGAGATCGTGACCTGGCTGAAGTCGGACGCTTAACCGACTGCGCCACCCAGGCGCCCCGATGGGCAGATTTTTTATGCCAAACACTGGGACCCATAGTCTGACCATACAGGTGCACTAAGGTACTAAAGGAACTGATGAGACAGGATATTTGATTTGAAGCAGAACTGTCCTGGAAAATGTGGAACATAAGGTTCAGGTTTTTTGTTTTTTGTTTTTTGTTTTTTTCTCGAGAGAGAGCTCAAGTTGGGGAGGAGCAGAGAGAGGGAGGGAGGGAGGGAGAGAGAGCGAATTCCAAGCAGACTCAGCACTGTCAGTGCAGAGCCCAATGCTGGGCTCTAATTCATGAAACGTGAGATCATGGCGTGAGCCGAAGTCAGACACTTGACAGACTTAGCCACCCTTAGGCTCCGCCTAAGGCTCAGTCTTTAGCACTGTTGTCTGCACTGTACAATTAATGTTTATACTGTGGTACACCTTGTGTTATCTTCTTTCTCTTTCTTGATTGAAAGGTACTTAAAGTTCAAAACAGGGCCTTAAGGCCTCTTAAGGTCTTAAGCCACAGAGCCCATGAGCATTATAAATGTTTGGTGATGATGCTGTGGTGTAACTTCCTTAGTTATTGGATCTGCTCTTCTCTATAGCAGGACCACTACACACTGCTGCAGAGGAGCTGTTGTCACCTGGAATTATTTCCAGGACAGGCTGGAGGAGGGTGGGCAGGTGAAGGGAAAGAATTGGTGAGCAGAATTGTGTTTGGGTTGGGAGAGGAATCTAGGTAGTATTTGAAGGCAGTTGTAGTGAGTTGTCATTGACCTTCACTCCCTTGGTTTTCCACAGGAAGGCAAGGGGAGCGTCAGGCTTTCTCTTTGTTTAGTAATAGGTATCTCACTAATTAGGAAATAACTTTTAAACATTTTTTTAGATTTTTTTTTTTTTATCTTCTGAGTAATCTCTACACCCAGTGTGGGTCTCAAACTCAAAACCCCGAGATCAAGAGTCACATGCTCCACCGACTGAGCCAGCCAGGAGCCCTTGGAAAGTAACTTTTAAAACACTCCATTCCTGTACCACACACTTGTGTTTTT
Source organism: Lynx canadensis (assembly GCF_007474595.2). NCBI lineage: Eukaryota > Metazoa > Chordata > Mammalia > Carnivora > Felidae > Lynx > Lynx canadensis. Next base: position 4,064,442 of record NC_044318.1, read on the forward strand.
GACAACTTCAGCAAAATTTACAGGTGTCTGTATTCAGTGTCATATTTGTCCTGCTTTTTGTGTTTGTGGAGTCATACTAGAGGACCTGAAAGGAGAAGAGGGGTTGATCAGGTTATTCTTTCTTGCTTTTATATTTGGCTTTTCCAGGGCATATGTCCGGTGTTAAAGAAGTTAACGTTCAGGTGCAAATGCCTAAGGTAGAAGGGCAAAGAAGCAGTGGCATCCGTCTCTTTGGCAGTATGTATTGCCTCTGTGGTATACAGAGAATTGGCACTGAGGGGGTGTGCAAAACAGTAACAAACCCAGCATAGTCCTTGTTCACATGGAGTTGGCTGTCACCTTGGGGAGACTCAAAACTGTAAAATTGTAAGGTTTATGATAGTCCCTTGCACACAGAATTTTGGGAGGTCAGGGAAGTGAAGGGCTGAGAAAGAGAAAAGACAGGAGAACTTGAACTGAACCCATTGGGGTTAGGTAAAAGAATTCGAACAGAAAAGAAGGGAACTAAAGAGAGGGGAAACCCCGTTTTAATAACTATTCAGGGCTTCCTTAAAAACATTACTCACAAAGGGAATGTCTCTCATAAAGAGACTCTACTGGGGTAGGGATTCTTAACCTGAATTCTGGGTCCATGGGTAAACTTTAGGGGCTTGTGGTTGCTCTGGAATGGCATTGACCACATTTTTTATATGCATTTGTCCTGGAGGATTTGAAGCTGTCATCTGATTCTCAAAGGGATTTGCAACCAAAAAAGTTACTGATTTTTCTATTCTGGCAAATACCCTTCCTACCCATCTTTAGAAGTACATGTCTCTGAATTTCTGTCTTCAGATGAGGAAGTAGTTGGGTGGAAGATTAGAGACAGAAACCATAGGATTCCTTTGTAAACAAACAGACATTAACTAAATACCAACTGTCATGGGACTTGCAAGAGTGCACATGGAAAGGACAGTGAGTTCTCACTGGTTCCCAGGAACAGGGCAGCTAAGCACTCTCACTTTCTAGTGTGGTTGAGACTCCAAGTCTGGCCTCAGAGACCTTACAGTCAAGTGTAGCTGATACAGAGGTACAGTTAAGTAGGAGTATTGGGGATGGAGTGAATTGAAGACACAGAAGCCACAGGTTTTTGGGAAGGTCAAAATGTTTTCAAGAAGCTGCTGGACTGCTGGAAACAAGGTGTGAAAGAGTATACGGAGCCCTGGCCCAGCAGTCAGAAAGCCATGGGCAGCTCTGAGAACAGTGGCTAATCCAGGGCCAGTTTCCTTCTGTTGCTTGGACACACAGAACCTAAGAGACTGTCCAAGAGCCACTGTCACTTAGCACATGTAGCAGGAAATGGAAGCCGTCTGTTTCAAAGCAAGTGACCTAGTTGCCCTAGACCACAGCCGGCAAACTAGGCTGAGCTCAGAATTCCTAAGGGTGATGGAGGAGCTGAGCTCCTGAGTACCTGCCACCAAAGCCGCTACCAAGGCTTTATTTTTTATTTATTTAAATTAAGTAAGCTCTGCGCCCAACGTGGGCCTTGAACTCATGACCTGGAAATCCGAAGTTGCATGGCCTACCTACCAAGCCAGCCAGGCACCCTGCACCACCACTTTAACTGTGGATGCTCCATTCACTATACAGTACTTGCTTTCCATATTGGCCTTTTGTGTAGGGTTTGGTTTCGAAAAAGGGTTGAGATACCTCTCAGAGCCGAGGAGCACACAGTCCCTGCCTTTCTTGGCCTATAAGCTGTTGAACATTTGCCCTCCCTATCTTGCCTACCTCTTTAACCTTAAAGTTATTCATTCATTATTGCCTAATCATGTCCTTGGGCAACAGTGGATGTTCTGGGCTATTTGAATTTCTTTTTGATAATGATTGATAGAGACAGTGATGTTTGACCAGTTCTTGGGAACTCTTCAGAATTATAGGTACCTACTTCATGTATCTTTAACTCATGTAGTTTTGGGGGCTGCCTCATGGAAGAGGAACTTACTCAGTTTTATAGTGGCACACTGCTGCTGTTGTTTTTTCAGTAAGTTGTGATCCCTGTAGCATTTTGCTTTATGCCCTGGCAATAATGATAACCTAATTCCTTGGTGTATTTCCTCCAAAATGTGCTTAGAAACAGGATATGGGCTTATTAGGAGGTTGTACAGCTATTGCCTTCTTTAGGTCGGCCCCTTTGCTGGAGTAACAAACATGAAGAAAATGCTCCTGTGCATCCCTTCTGTCTGAAGCCAGCTGGAGGAATAAAGCGTTTTTCTATGGAGGTAGACATCAGGAAGTTTCAGGTAGTTTGTGCTTGCCTGGGGTGGTGGAGTGCTGGCAAGTGTTTGTTACCTTGACTGTTAAAATTTTGCCTATCATTTCTTTAAAAAGAAGGTGGGGGAGGGGGTGGTGCGGTAAGGCCAAGTGCTCTGCTCCCAGTCAGGCTTTCACAGTCCTTAAAACAAAATCTAAAAGGTGTGTTCTCAGTATCTGTATCCGTGGCATGTAAGGAAGCCGCTTTGAAACCAGTGCAAACCCAACATTTCTCCTTCAAACGTGAAACTATTATTATTTTTTTAATTAAAAAAAATTTTTTTTATGTTTATTCATTTTCGAAAGACGGAGAGACACAGAGCACAAGCAGGGGTGGGGCAGAGAGAGAGGGGGACACAGAATCTGAAGCAGGCTCGAGGCTCTGAGCTGTCAGCACAGAGCCCGATGCGGGGCTCAAACTCAAGAACTGTGAGATCATGACCTGAGCCGAAGTCAGATGCTCAACCGACTGAGCCACCCAGGCACCCTGAAACTATTATTTGAGCACAAAGTATTATATGCTTGGTCTCCCCACATGGCCATTCTCATCTCTCACCATCAGTAGAAATTTCTCCAGTAAAAACACTGCTCAAAAATGCTTACTCACCAGCCATTTTTCTTATTTCCGGGCTTCATTTTTAACTGTCGTATTTGTCATCCGCTCTTTGAGAATAATCTTGATTTTGAGAATACCTCAAATTCTGGAAATCATTCATTGACTCAGCAAACCCTGATTGGGTGCCCTGTGTTGGGCAGTAGGAGGGAAAGATAAATGAACTATAATCTGGAATGGAAATAAATACTGTCATGGGATACAAGTGCTATGGTAGATTGTAAAAGGCTTGCTTAGGTCGCTGTTAATATAATATCGGGCCTCCAAGATGATCAAGTTCGTTGTTTTCTAGGCCTTATTTTTAGAAGTAGCACAACCCCATTTTGGGAGGAAGTATAGCAAGGAATAGGGGAGTTGCTCCAGCTGAAACAGATGGGGGAAGCCCACAGCTTTTCCTGCTATGGCTCATGTTAAATGCCATCCTCCCTGCAGCTTCCTGAGGAATGCCTCTCATTTTATAAATGAGGATGTTGGAATTCTAGGGAAGTCATAAAATGTAGTTACCCAGTGTGGGCCTGGTCGTAGAACTTTAGTTCTCCTCGTTCCTAGCTTACTTGTCAGTCACAGACCAGACCGCTAAACAGTCATTAGATTTCTTCCAGTTTTTTGTTCCATTCCACAAAGAAGTCAGTAAACACATTTCTTTCAGGAGCTTCACCTCTGCCTGGCTTTGTTACAGAGCTTTAAAGGTTTTGCCTCCTAGTGATCCAAATACAAATCAGTCCTATTCCCAGGAAGGTACTGTGACCCCTTTCATTGTGATCTGTGGACAGTGCCAAGTTGCCCCATTTGGTAACAGCCTCTTCTGTTTTCTTGAAATTCAGTTTCCCCAGAAATCTCTGTAAAGGATATTTGATAAAGGTGTGACAAACAGTGTGAAGCATAGTGCCAGAATCTCATATGTCTCTGTAAACTACTGAAGGGACAGGAAGAGTATTAGATGCATGTCCTTTCTTGAATGACCTTAGCACTGCTTCTGAGATTCAAGCAGAGTTCCTCGGCCTTGGTGCTGTTGACATTTTGGGCTGGATAACAGTTTGTAGTGGTGGTGGGTGTGTGAGTATGTGTACACACGTGTGCATGAATGTACTTGTGTTTGTGCTTTCTGTGCATTGCAGGATGTTGAGCAGCATCCCTGGCCTCTACCCACTTGATACCAGTTGAGTGGCCAAACCCCCTCCCCCTCCCACTTGTGATAATCAAACGTGTCTCCAGACATTTCCGGATAACCCCTGGGCAGGGCAGGGGGGGGGGCGGGGGGAGGGGGGGTGTTGCCAAAATGGTCCCCAAGCTGAGAACCATTGGGTTGGGGATTGAGTGTCATAAGATATAAGTGCAAATCAAATTGATTACAGAGTCAAGTAAATTTTTCAGTTATCTAAACCTTTATTTATAGTGATGAGCTACTCTAAAGAAATAAAACAATAACATGCCCTTGGCCTCCATCCTGACCCTCCACAGCATGAAGGGGCCTTTATCTAACTCATGTTCAGAGTGTCCCTGAAAGAGTTTGAACTTAGGAGATCATCTTCTTTTAGAGCCTTTGCAAAGTTTATTTTGCTAGAAATTCCAAGATTTTTGTGTTCCTTTCTTGGTATCTAGTGTTGTCAGAATGAAAACAGAGGTTCTTCACAGTGAGCCTTCAACTCAAAGTCTGTGACCCCAGTACAGATTTGACGTTGCCTGTAAGGGTTTTCACAGACAAGGGTATTTCCATTTCTTGTGTAAATGTATATGGGAACATGTGTTAACTTTAAGTGGCCCTTTCTTCAGTTTGTTAATCAATGCTATATGATATGTCACAGTTCTATAAGTAACTTATCATTTAATTCTCATTACATACCTTGCATAGTTATTACTATCAGATAAAGAAACTGACCCTCTGAGAAGTTAAGTACCTGGTCCAAGGCCACCCAGCTGGTATGTGGCAGAACCAGGGTTTGCTCTCAGTTGTGCCTGACTAGAACCTGTGCCATTTGTTTATTTATTTATTTATTTATTTATTTATTATTTTTAACGCTTATTTATTTTAGAGAGACAGAGCATGAATGCGGTAGAGTCAGAGAGAGGGAGACACAGAATCCGAAGCAGGCTCCAGGCCCCAAGCTGGCAGCACAGAGCCTGATGTGGGGCTTGAACTCACGGACCACGAGATCATGACCTAAGCCAAAATCGGACGCTTAACTTAGTGAGCCACCCAGGCGCCCCTATTTTTTTTTTAATATTTTTTATTTTTTTTTTTTTAATTTTTTTTTTTCAACGTTTATTTATTTTTGGGACAGAGAGAGACAGAGCATGAACGGGGGAGGGGCAGAGAGAGAGGGAGACACAGAATCGGAAACAGGCTCCAGGCTCTGAGCCGTCAGCCCAGAGCCCGACGCGGGGCTCGAACTCACGGACCGCAAGATTGTGACCTGGCTGAAGTCGGACGCTTAACCAACTGCGCCACCCAGGCGCCCCTAATATTTTTTAAATGTTTATTTATTTTTGAGAGACAGAGTGCATGTGGGGAGGGACAGAGAGAGAGGGAGACACAGAATGTGAAGCAAGCTCCAGGCTCTGAGCTGTCATTATAGAGCCTGATGCGGGGCTCGAACCTGCGAACCATGAGATCATGACGTAAGTTGAAGTCTGATGCTTTAACCGATTGAGCCACCCAGGTGCCCTGAGCCTGTGCCTTAACCATATCCCTACTCTACCTTTTGGCTTGTGTGCCAGTGTATTTTTTCTTGGCTGAGCTCAGTTCAGGTTAACATTTGTTAGGTGCCTGCTACAGGTCAACTCTGGAGATCATGCAATTCAGCCATTGCCTCACCTCCTTCTATGTCATGTCAGCATATTAGCATTGTGCTGTGTAGAAAGGACTTGTATGGATATGTCTGCTATTAGATGTGTTGAACCCATCTTATAGAAACTTTCAGGTGGAGGCATTCAGTCTCCATGTCATAGGATGTATACTGAGATACAGATACTTAACATTTGTGTCTAAATTAATAGTGTCAACATGGATGGGCCCAGAGGGTGTTATACTAAGTGAAATAAATCAGGCAGAGAAAGACAACGTATGATTTCACTTATATGTAGAATCTGAAAAACAAAACTAATAAAACAGAAACAGGCTTGTAAATACAGAGAACAAACTAATGATTGTAAGAGGGAAGGAGGAGAGGGGATGGGTGAAATAGGTGAAGGGGATTAAGCAGTACCAATTTCCAGTTATAAAATAAGTAAGTCATAGGAATGTACAGTATAGTTTACGAATTATAGTCAGTAACATTGTAATAACTTTGTATGGTGACAGATGGTAACTACACTTAACAAGGTGATCATTTTGTAATGTATATAAATGTTGAATCCCTGTGTTGTACCTGACACTAACACAATATTGTATGTCAACTATACTTGAATAAAAAGAAAAGAATTAACAGGCACATATGGCATTTATGCAGACATTGAGTTATTGCCACAACTGTTGCATGGGGAGATCGTGTCCTGGGAACTTCGTACTAATGAGGAAAAGAAACCTCATGGTTGTAGAAATTTCACAGATAAGGCAGAGTAATTAATGCATGATGATCTGTTACTTTTTCCCCTCTATGCTAAAAGGCTTTGTTGAACAGCTGGAATATCTAGAGTTTAAGGGCATTTTGCTAAGTAACACCCTGTATCACTTTGATTTTTCTGCCTTTTAAAAAAGCATGGTTTTGGGGCGCCTGGGTGGTTCAGTCGGGTAAGCGTCCGATTTCGGCTCAGGTTGTGATCTCAAGGTTCATGGGTTTGAGCCCCGTGTTCAGTTCTGTGGTGACAGCTTAGAGCCTGGAGTCTGCTTCGGATTCTGTCTACCTCTCTCTCTGCCCCTCCCTTGCCTGTGCTTTCTCTCTCAAAGATGAATAATAAACATGTTAAAAACTAAAGAAAAATAAGAGCATGGTTTTGAGGTTACAGTAAAGTTTATGACTGTCTTGCCTTTTAAGGATTATCCCTGTAAATTGGCTCTTATTCTGAGAGATTTTTTAGGATAGAAGAGAGGGCCACTGTTACAACTAACTGTGGTAATTTCACATTGCTTACAACATGTTTTCTCCATACTCTGGCCCCTGGCTACTCTTATGGGACTTAGTCATTCGTGTACAAATGAGGCTAGGTATACTGAGAGAGGAAAATAACTAGAGCCTCCATTCCAAGGAGCCCTTGTCACCTTGTTCACTAATACAGGGAGCCAGAGTAGGCAGCAGCAGGCTGACTGGTCTGTACCCCTTACCCTTCTACCAGTGGAGGTAGGGCCTGCTGGGAAAGCTGAACTCCTTACTGTGAGAAAGTCCTAGTAGCCACTGTTGCTGGTCCCCTGCTGCCATAGACCAAGCCTTTGTAGGATGGAACCAGCCTCTTGGAGTTAGCAATTCTGAGTCTGGGCTTGCTTCCTTGCCCCCCACTCCACCCACCCACCTCTTCCCCTGCTGTCAGAATCTAGACAGTCATTGTGAAAAAGCCTGGGAATAATATTTGACTCTGTAGGCCTGTGGAAACATGTTAAAATCCCTTATAGGTCCAAAGTGAGATTATAGGAGCCACCTTGTTAGATTGACCAATACCTTGGCCTATGGAGTTGCTAATCTTATATGAAGTTTATGTTGACACAGTTCTATCCATTGCACTACTTTTTCCAAGTAGACATATATTTTCAGTAGACAAAGATGGGACTGAATAGATTTTAAACACAACACATGGAGGACACACTTATAGATTCTTGAAACCAGGTCTCCTGTTTTTCTGTAGTTACCATGGCGATGGGTGCTATAGAGATGTGCAGACCTTACTGTGACCTCTTCTTGGTGCAGGGATGCCTGGCTTCATTGTCCACCTGGGCCTGGCAAGTCTGGCTGGTTCCCTCCATGCCCTGAGAGGTGGAGGTGCCGTCTTCCCCTCTGGGACCAGCTGTCTCCAGTCTTGGCCTGCCCTGCTGGTCCATTAAAAGCAGGGCTCGCCAGGGAACAATCTTCTCGGGTTGCCTGTAATCTGAGTGAGCCAAGGTAAGTGTTGTAGGATGGGCAGCAGCAGCTTCTGAAGCTTCCAGTGGGAGCCTGGGCATTTACTTCTCAGAAATCAAAGGATTGAGCTAATGTTTCATACTAAAAACAAAAACAAAAAACAAAAACCCAAATGACAATCAGTGGTTTAGAAAACCCCTCCACTGCACACATAAATGCAGTATAGTACAGCCTCATTTTCCATGATGTTAGTAGTCTGTGGTGACATCATACTGATTTCACATGCATGTTAGCTGGGACATAGGACGAATGACCTTGCATTCAGAAGGACTCCGGCTTGGTCCCAACTCCACTATTAACTTTCTAAATGACGTTGGACATATCACTTAAATCTCTCACTCTTCATTCCTTCATGGTCAATGGGACCCTGCTTGAAAGTGACTTAGCCTGGTGTGCCCAGGTGTGTTAGACTTCAGTCTGGTGCTTTGTCTGTATCACCTCCCAGGGTGAACTCAAGGACCTTCTGTGCTTTTTGAGGTTTTGAAGCACTCAAGGGGTGCTTTTGAGGTTCTGTTGAGTCTGTTTGTAGAGAGGGACACATCTGGAAGCTAGTAGCACTTCTAGGTTCTCCAAAAGGGGGATCCAGCAGAATGCACCCTATTGAGCCACTCTCTGCCTCCACCCCCAAATGCTGTTCACAGTCCTCATCCACGAGAGAAGCCGAAGCCACATGTGACAACTGTTGCACCTGAGTGAAAGGGAATATGATGACTCTACTTAAGCCACAGGACACATGCTTTCAAGATTGTTCCAAAGTTAGAATCATTTTCACTTGATAGTACCTAGGGGTGACCCATGGTCATGTCAGCATTTCCTCTGTTAACACCAGCCCTTGTGGGATGTCTGATGCCTGGGCTTTATTCTTACAAAATGTGGTCCTTCCCATTTCAGAATTCAGTCAGGGCTTCTGGTCCCACCCAGATGCCTCTCATGGGAAAGAGTCTTTTCCTCTCAGCCCTGAGGTCTGGTCTCTCATATGAGGTGAGGAGACACTCAGAACAGGGCAAGTCTTAATTTGTTTCATTTGTAGTAGGGAGTCTCTTTACCAGGACTTTGGCAGCATCAACAGTAGACTCCTGGCCCGTACTCTGAGCTCTTTTCAGTGCTTCAGGTGTCCTCCCTGGTGTCTGCTTTGAATGCTTGCTCTCTTGTATTTGGACATGCTACAGATGAGCACATCCCTGTCCTCAGTAAAAAGAAAGCCTGCCAGAGCAGTCTTGAACTTCTGAGCGATGTCAGTTGTTGGGGTTACTAAGAGGCCGGTACTCTTGGACTAATTAGTAGTTGTATTGCATTCTGGTTGCTTATTGTCCAGATGTGCAAAAATGTGTTTAATAAATCTGATGCAAGAATTTTGTGTCCCGAGAGTCTCTACTTTTCCAGGATTCTTTGTCTGAAACTGCTCTTTATCAAGAGGTTAATAGTCATCCAGTCAGTGAACTGTGGGATTGAATTCACCCAGTGATTAAAGTGAAAAGGATGAAGGTTGTGTGTTAAGATTTCCTGAGCAGCGGCAGCTCCAGGGTTCAGAGGAGACCTCAGGCCATGTATTGTATAAACTCAGAAGCTGTTGACCTAGACAACCTGGTTTCCTCAGAGTTTTGGGGAGGCCCCACTTGCATTCTAGCCTCCCTGAGGTCTGGGAGCAAAGCAGAGCCAGTTAAGTGGCTGTTGACCTGAGGCAGATAGCACTTCTCTGCCTGTCCATTTCCTGAGTGGCATGCAAAACTGGTGCTTGGTGAGGGGCTGGATTTCAAACAGTATTAAGGAAAACAAATTCTCCACACCACATCCAGGAACAGGGCTTCTTCCCCCTGTTGAGAGTTTCCTGGTGTCCTGACAAGGTTTGAAAAGCTCACTGGGAGTGTCTCCACGCAGACCAGCTGGTAAACAGTTCTGAGTCCGTTCTCAATTCCTTTTGTAACGCTTGTTAGGAAGTGGTTTCACGGTCATTATCTTATTTGATCCTCCAAATAGTCTTGTGGTATGGGACACTGGGCTGTAGGTGAATAATGTAGAGCTAGATTTGGAGGCTCTGAAGAGATTTGCCTTCCTGTGCCCGGTTTCTGCCCTCCATAGTAGCTCTACAGTTCTTTGTTCCCAGATCACATATAGGGTTTGTAAGGATGTTAGAATTTACTCTATTTATGTAGCACGTATCCAGAAAATAATTCCCCCCTCCCCCCCGAAAAGAACTTTTGGGTAAACAACCAGTTGATTTATGTCTCCTGAGGCCTGATGGGACTATGTGGAGCCATTAAGAATTGACTTGGCCTGGGGAGCCTGGGTGGCTCAGTCGGTTAAGCGTCCCACTCTTGATTTCGGCTCTGGTCATTGATCTTACAGTTTGTAGGATTGAGCCTCTCATAGGGCTCCACACTGACAACACGGAGCCTGCTTGGGATTCTCTCCCTCGCTCTTTGCCCCTCCCCCTCTCCCTCTCAAAAAAAAAAAAAGAAAGAAAAAGAAAAAAAGAATTAACTTGGCCTGATTATGGTGTTGCTTTTTAAATTTTTTTTTTTTTTCAACGTTTATTTATTTTTGGGACAGAGAGAGACAGAGCATGAACGGGGGAGGGGCAGAGAGAGAGGGAGACACAGAATCGGAAACAGGCTCCAGGCTCTGAGCCATCAGCCCAGAGCCCGACGCGGGGCTCGAACTCACGGACCGCGAGATCGTGACCTGGCTGAAGTCGGACGCTTAACCGACTGCGCCACCCAGGCGCCCCTTTTTTTTTTTTTTTTTAATTTTTTTTTTTTTTTTTTTTTTTTTTTTTTTTTTTTTTGCTTTTTAAAATTTTTAAATGTTTATTTACTTTTGAGAGAGAGAGACAGGGTGAGCAGGATGGGGGGGGGGGGCCGGGCAGGAATGGCAGGGGCAGGCAGAGAGAAGGAAACACAGAATCCGAAGCAGGCTCCAGGTTCTGAGCTGTTAGCACAGAGCCCAGCATGGGGCTCAAACTCACGAACCATGAGATCATAGCCTCAATTGAAGTCCGAGGCTTAACTGACTGAGCCACCCAGGCGCCCTTGATTATGGTATTGTTAAATGGAAACAGGTATTCTCCAGGTGCCTGGGTGGCTAGGGTGCCTGGGTGGCTCATTTGGTTAAGTGTCTGACTTCGGCTCAGATCATGATCTCCTAGCTCATGGGTTCGACCCCGCATTGGGCTCTGTGCCAACAGCTCAGAGCCTGGAGCCTGCTTCAGATTCTGTCTCCCTCTCTCTCTCTCTGCCCCTCCCCCACTTATTCTCTCTCTCTCTCTCCCCCTCTCCCTCCCTCCTTCAAAAATAAATAAACATTAAAAAGAAAAATTAAAAAAAAAAACAGGTATTCTCTCAAAGGTGAAAAGCCTTTAGGGCATATAAAGAAGGAACAGATCTTATAATCCAGGAAAGAGAGTCTGGGATTCTTGTATTCTGTGTTTATCTAAAATCATTTATGGGGCACACAATGTACATGGTTTCTGTAAGAGGTAATACATTATTTTTGAACTGTGACCCTCCTAAATGTCAAAAGATGTAAGTGGGTGAGGTGGGATCATAGACGAAGATGTATATAATTGAAAGGTATTTATTGAAACCAAAGAGTGGAAGACACACACACACACACACACAGAAAACCATGGGCTGCAGAAAAGAAGCTGCACCAATGACCAGAGGTAGACCTTTGGACAAAAGAAACTAGAGTCCTCTTTACTTCCAATGCTGGCTAAGAAAAGTAACCAGAGTCCAATGTAGTGCCTGCCCTTAGAGGCACATGGGTGAGGAGCAGCCTCCCTGGGCAAGGAGAGGATGGATGTGGAAATGGGCCTGTTTGGAGGGGTTGGAGTGGGGCAGGGAGCCAGTGCCCAGCTCTGATGTGGAGACAGCAGCCGAGGGCAGGGACTACAGGGGAGACCTGTAGGGAGGGGAGCAGCAGAGAAAACATAACACAGCCAGATAAACGCAGAAGCTAATCTCACTGGGCCCTAAGGGGTGAGAATGGTCTTGGCCAGCCTGAGGCATGGGAAATACAAACAAATCCTTAGTTAGAAAATCTAGACCCTAAGAGAGAGAGGAAGGGAAAGAAGGAGGGCAATCTGAAGAAAGATAAAACTAAATTTCATACCAGTTAGAGGCATAATACCCAACTAAAAATTTTTTTCCTGGGGTGCCTGGGTGGCTCAGTTGGTTGAGCGTCCGACTTCGGCTCAGGTCATGATCTCGCAGTCTGTGAGTTCGAGCCCCGCGTCCGGCTCTGTGCTGACAGCTCAGAGCCTGGAGCCTGCTTCGGATTCTGTGTCTCCCTCTCTCTCTGCCCCTCCCCTGCTCATGCTCTGTCTCTCTCTGTCTCAAAAATAAATAAAAACGTTAAAAAAAAAATTAAAAAAAATTTTTTTTCCTAATTAAAATTTTTATTGTATTTGGTATTTTATCTATTTAATTTTTAAAAGTAATCTCTAAACCCAACATGGGGCTCAAACTCAGAGCCCTAAAGTCAGGAGTTGCATGCTCTTACAACTGAGCCAGCCAGGTGCCCCTGGTATTTAAAAAAAGTTTTTTTAATGTTTATTTTTATTTTTGAGAGAGAGAGAGAGAGACAGAATGAGAGTGGGTTGGGGCAGAGAGAGAGGGAGGCCCAGAATCTGAAGCAGGCTCCAGGCTCTGAGCTGTCAGCACAGAGCCCGATGCGGGGCTGGAACTCACGAGCTGTGAGATCATGACTTGAGCCGAAGTCGGACGCCCAGCTGACTGAGCCACCCAGGCACTCCATGCCCCTGGTATTTTAGAATTTAACCAATATTTTCTTGTCCCACACCCATTTAAGTTAGCTTTCTCAGTAGGCATTCTGTTTCTGCATCTATAACAGTTGTAGTTCAGGTTGGAGACTCCCCAGGGTGGGTTCTAAGTGATTTGGAACGTGGCATTGGACTCTGAGAAACTGAGCCTACGGGAGTCTTGATGATCTGTCTTGTAGGAAGCTTCTGGTTTACCTGGGGAAACAAGATGACAGCACTTGTGAAAGCCAAAGAATCTCTTATTAATGTGATGCTAGTTCTATACAGGAGTAAACTGAGCTGGGAACAGCCTTCTGGTAAGCAGGCAGGGACTCCCGGTGCCCAACCACAAGCTGTTTAGTAGGGAGGGGTGGGAACTGTGGCAGAGCCATACAGATGTCTGAGCAGCCGCTTTCCTTTTCCCTGTGGCTGTTTCCTTCTCTGTGCATGGGAATAACAACACTAGCTCATGTTGTGGGCATCTGTAGCTGGTAGCTGGTCACTGTCAATTCCAGAGTCAGGTGGGAGAATTGTTCTAATTCCAGGGAGCTGGTTGCAGTGCGTTTTCTTCCCCCTTCCCCCACCTTGCTCTTTAGTGCTGGCTGAGCTCAGCAGTCTGCTCCCTTCTTCCTTGGCTTTCCAGGGCAAAGAAGAATCAAAATGAAAAAGAATTGTTATAGGTTAGGTCTTTTTTGTGCCTTTTTGAATCACCAAATGGGGAATGAGTGATAACGTAGTCTGTTCTGGTATCATTGCACTGAGCTTTCTGACTTCTGAGGTTTGCAGGATGTGTGTCCGTGGAGGAGGATTTAACATCTTTGAACACATGAGTTCTTTCAAAAGCCCTAGTGCCTTGAGCCTGCAAATTACCAGGAGCAAAGGCTTTGAACTGAGTGTTCTGGAACTCCTGGGCAGGTCCACAGGAACGAACTTTGCTGGAAGGAACATTGGTGATAAGGGACATTGTTGCTGCTTCTATCAGACCTGATATGGGAGTGAAAACCTTTATCAGTCAGGTGAATAGGTAGTACAGGAGTTATGGAGGTATGGAGGTAGATTTTATAAATAGAGGGTCACAGTTTTCTGGAATTAAAACACAGAGGGCAGGTGGACCTTTCTGAAATTTGTAAGAGCAAAGTAATGGCCCAGGTGACTTCCTGTGGACTCGTGTAGTGCAGGATCTTACCTTAGCTGGTTTGCTTGGTCCATTTCCTCTCTCTTTCTCTCTCTCTGTCTCTGTCTCTCTCTCTCCTTCCCTCTCCCTCCCCCTCTTCCTCTCTCCCCTGCCTTTCTTCCCCCTTTTCAAGAGAATTTGGCCACTTTATATAAAAGAAGTAGCCAGTTTGCCAAAAAGTCAAATAACAAGTTTTATACTCTTTTGTTTTTATTGATTGATTGCTTGATTGGAACTGGTACGTTGAGCTTTATTTTTTTCTTTTTTCTTTAATATAATTTATTGTGCATTTTATACTCTTAAATAGATTTCCTGTTACTGTCAGTATACTTCAGTACTTTTTCTTTTTTTTACTTACATACTTTTGTGCATGGTTGTAGTCAGCGTTTTGAGTCCTTTATTTAAAACAAGTTTATGTAGACTTTTCCATAGTGGTTGCAGCCTATCAACTTGTCCCAGCTGTGCCAGGATTCTATTGTTTGCTGTTGTTTGAGCAGTCCAACCCTGTATTGTTAGGCTGTGTGACTTTTTTCTAACGTCATATTATGGCTACTTATCATTTTGGTACAGATTACTGTTAATCTTTTGGGATATTTTCTGTTGTTGTTTTTCCTGGTGGAGTGAGGCAGCTTCTCGATAATGAGAGGTTGAAGTCTAGAAAGGTTCTACATTTATGATTTAACCTCTGATTTTCTAGGGATTCCAGGGGCTCCTGCAAAGAAAAAAGGATTCAGGCATAGAGGGCCAGTCAGACCAAATTTGGACACGTAGCTTTTCAGAAGTGAATTCTTTTTCTGACATTGCAAGGTGGCTTCTGAATGCTGTACTACCCAGCCACCCCCTTGAGGAACAGTGACCAGGCCACATGATGGACACAGGCCGCCCTGCCTGGACCCTGCTCGTATGGGTTGAGTGTGCTAACTGAGCCTTTCTCAGAGCATTCTTCCCATCTGTGCAGATGGTGCTTTGAGTCCACATTAAGGACTCCGTATTCTTCCTTTTTAAAAATATATTTATTTATTTTTGAGAGAGCACAAGCAGGGGAGGGGCAGAGAGGGAGACACAGAATCCGAAGCAGGCTCCAAGCTGTCAGCACAGAGCCTGACGCGGGGCTCGAACTCAGAAACCATGAGATCATGACCTGAGCCAAAGTTGGACACTTAACTGACTGAGCCACCCAGGTGCCCCATCTGTATTCTTCCTTCTGAGTGAAGTAGGCCAGTACCTATCTTTCCTTCAAAAACTAAATTGCTAAATCATGTTTTGAGTTTAGAAAACTATTGAAGTAGTCAACAGCAGAGTACTTTTTGTTGTCCACAGGTGCCATGTTGTTGGCAGGATGCATGAGATCATTGCCTGCCTGCTTTCTTTCCTTCGGATTTTTTTAAAGTTTTTATTTATGTAAGTAATCGTACACCCAGCATGGGGCTTGGACGTAGGTTCCCAAGATGAAGAGTCGCATGCTCTTCCGCCTGAGCCAGCCAGGCACACCCCCCTTCCCCCACCTTTGGATTTTTAATTTAACAAGTGTTTGTTGAGAACTTGTTATTTCCCGGGCTCTGGAGCTCCAGCAATGAAACAGACACCTGTGGCCCTGCCCCTGGGGCCAGAGTTGGACCTCCCTTGAGTTGAGGGGATTAGGGGCTCTAGGGCAGGACTGAGGTTGAAGAAGGTGGGAGGAAGGTGTGCCTGAAGACTGGCACAAAGTGCTGATGAGGAGGCATCTGTGGCAGCCTGCTTTCCCTCCCCCTTTCATATTTGTAAGAGAAGCAAAAGGTCCTGTTGGTCGAGCAAGACTACACCCTCCCAGAGTGTGCAGTTATTATCAAACAAAACAATTAATGATCAGATTGAATTACATATATAATGACTGTTGTGCAGCATGATAATTAGGTGCAGAAAGTTTACCTAAGTTACTGCAGCTGGTAACCTAGGGCAGCCCGATTGCACACTTGTTCTTGTGTTTGCCTACTTTCAGTTTCACCTGCAGGCAGCATGGGAGGTGCAGTCCTCAGGTACCTGGGGTATGTCTTCAGCATGGCCATGTGGGCCTGCCACCTGTCTAGAGGCTCTGGGACCTTTTACTCTCCCCTCTTCCCTCTACTGGGGGACCCATCCAGCACCTTCTCTTAGCAGCCTGAGGGCCGACTGGCCTGAGATAAATCTTGGCTCTGAGGGTCCTCATGGGCATAGAGCTCAGATGTTCTTTCTTAAGTCTGTAAAAGGAGGTCAGCATGGACAAGCTGGTGTGAGGCTTATTCTGCAGCCGACAAAGTCTGCCTTGGCCCCTTGGTAAAAGGACACAGGATGCATAGCTGGGCACCCTTAGGCCATCTCTATGGTCTGTCCCATTTTACTTTGTTTACATTGTTCCTTGATCCAGAGGCCCTTCCTCTCTTCCACCCTAAATCCTGTATGGTGTTGAGGGAGCTGGGTAAGCACCCCCCCTTCTCCAGGAAGCCTTTCTGAATAGCCTTCTCTCCATGTGATGACCACCTACTTTCACATCCTGGACTTAACGTTAATGAACCATAGCCTTCATCAGCATTATTAGAGATGAAAGTATATGTGATTTGGGAGTCAAGGGAAGGTCCCATTTTCTATATATTCTGTTTTTCTTTTTCCAGCTTTATTGAGGTATAGTTGACAAGTAAAATTATAATATATTTCGTGGTGCCTGGGTGGCTCAGTTGGTTAAGCATCCGACTTCAGCTCAGGTCATGATCTTGTGGTTTGTGGGTTCAAGCCCTGTGTCAGGCTCTGTGCTGACAGCTTCAGAGCCTGGAGCCTGCTTTGGATTTTGTGTCTCCCCCTCTCTCTCTGCCCCTCCCCTGCTGGCATTCTGTCTCTCTTCCTCTCTCTCTCAAAAATGAATAAGCATTAAAAAATTTTTTTGTTGAGGGTGACTGAGTGGCTCTGTCGGTTAAACATCCATCTTTGGTCAGGTCATAATTTCACGGTTTGTGAGTTTGAGCCCAGCATCCTGCTCTGTGCTGACAGCTCAGAGCCTGGAGCCTGCTTCAGATTCTGTCTCCCTCTCTCTGCCCTTCCCCAGATCACGCTCTCTTTCTCTCTCTCAAAATTAAATAAACATGAAAATTTTTATTTAAAAAATTAAATTATAATATGTTTAAAGTATACAATGTGATTTATAATTATGGATTCTCATAATTGAATGAACATCTATGACCTCAAATATTTTTCTGTGACAACGCTTAAAAGCTACATTTCTTACCAATTTCAGTTATGCAGTAAAGTATTATTAACTCTAGTCACCATGCTGTTCACAGATCCTCAGGTCTTATTCATCTTATAACTGAAAATTTGTACCCTTTTACCAACATCTCCCTATTGCTCCCACCCTTATCCCCTGGCAACTACCATTCTACCCTCTGTTTTTATGACTTAAGCCTCTTTTTTTAGATTCCACATACAAATGATACCCTGCATGTCTTTGTCTGGCTTATTTCACTTTCTGCTATTTATTTTCTAAGCATTCTAGGACAACAGCAGTTAAGCCTCAGTCAAAATACAAAGGCAATCATATCTACTATTTAGTGAGTGAGTGCTTACCATGTGGTAGGCACTGTGCTAAAAGCCTTATCTTCCCTGTTCTCACTTAATCCTGTCAATCCCACTGTATAAATGCTAAATATAAAGGTTCAGAAAGAGCATGCTGAGCAAACCATGTATTATAATATCCCAAAAGATAAGATGTAATTACATGTCTGGAGAAAACTCAGGATACGTACTAACGTTAACAGTGGGTGTATCTGTGGAGTGAGTTAGAGGTTGATTTTTATTTTCTTCTTTAACCCTTCAAAGGACCATTACTTACACTTTTTTTGTCCCCCTTGACACCTATTTCTGGGTAGAGCATGTAGAAAATGCTCAGTAAATAGATACTGGTTGAGGTAGGAAAATAAAGACCTCTTCTTTCCTTGGCTTGATTGGGTAGTTCTGGTTTTGTGAGTTACATTAGTAACTGGTGAACTGTGCTGCTGTTCATCTGGAAAGTTTCCCAGATGGGCTGCTCTTTTGTGCTCCAGAGCAGAGGCCTCCAGGGGTGGAGGGTTAGCTTGTCTTGTGGGACCGTATCCCTGGTTTAGGAAGGTACGGAAGGTTCAGCAGCAAAGGGAGAGCGGCTGGCTTGTCTTTCTTCCTTCAGCCCCTCAAAGTCTGGAGCAGGCTGGGGACGGTCCACTTGCTTGGTGACTCTGAATACCTGATGCAGCTCGTCGAGTGCCTTTCCAGCTGCTCTTCTTAGCGTCTTCAAACGGCCTGGCTCACTGTTCCAGTTAACTGCCCTGCCCCGCGGCTCTGTGCACAAGGCCGCCCTGCCTGTGACAGCTGGGACGGGTTGCTGCCCAACTCAGAGCCGCTCCGCTCGCTGCACCACTGCTTTTGGTTTTAAGCTTTATCTATGATGTTATTTGTTATTTTGTGTTTTAGGTTAACTTCTGATTTTGATATAATTTCAAACATACAGAAAAGCTGCAAGAATGATACAAGTAACTCTTGTGTACCTTTTATCCAAATTCACTGCCAGTGTTTTGTTTCATTTGCTTTGACTTGAGTGTTCCCTCCCTCCCTCCCTCTCCCTAACAGGTATGTGCACGCACGCACACTTTCTGAACCATTTTACAGTTAACTTGCAGAAGTGTGGCCTTTAATTTTGAATACTTCAGGATGTATTTCCTAAAACAAAGACATTCTCTTATATACTCACAGTACAATTATTAAAAAAAAAAAAAAAAGCAAGTTCAGTATCAGTTTGACGCTATTACCTCATCTCCTGTCCATATTCAAATTTTGTCCATATCCGGATAATGGTCCCAGTAATGGCAGAGTTTTATTTTTAACGAAAACACTCCTGAGGCGCGTGGGTGACTCCTCCGTTATGTTGGCTCAGAGGAGAGCAGAACCAGCGGGTGTCTGGGGGAAGTGATGCTGTGGGCGCCACATCACCAGCTCCTTGTGTCTCTACAGGACCAGAAGAGTGAGAGCAGCAAGAATCTCACTCGGCAACCATGTCAGTGGAACTGGAGACCTCAGAGGGGGTGGATGAGTCGGAGAAAAAGAGCTTTGGGGCCTCAGAAAAAGAAAACCACACCAGGTGAGTGGTGGTGGCTGGCTGTGTTGATTCATGTGCCCGGGGCCTTGTATGTGGGAGGCACCAGGGTGTGGGGAGTGTCGCTGCTGTTTCCCCCGGGACCCCTGGTTGGGATTGCAGAGAGAAGTGGCATGCAGCACCCTGGGCTGCTCAGCTTTCTCCCCATTCGTTCCCGAGGAAGCAGGACAGGCACCGCTAGGAGTGCTGAGGAATAGAATTTGATGGTTTCCCTGATCCTTGTTTCTTTTGTGGTGAAAAAGGGTAATCAGGCAAAACTGGCACCTTTTCCAGTGTTTTCCACCCCTTAGGATGTGGGAGCAGCTCTGACTCCAGGGATTTTTCTTACTGGGTAGAGACACTTCATGAATTCCCAGAGCCTGTTCTTCATTGTTCTTATCTTATTGAGCCCTGTCATTGACAAAGTGCTTTTTTATATCTTGAAATAATTGCTAGTAAGAAATGATTCTCAGCATGTAGGTGATAGGAGCCCAATCTCCTAAAGAAGCCAGCAGAGGGTGGGCTGTATGGGGCCGCGTTTTTATCTCTTTGGTGGATGGACCCTGTGGACCACACGGGCTACTGTGCGGCGCCTCCCGTCTTCAGGGTCATGGGTTCTTTGTTTCCCTCGCTGGTTGCTGCCTGTGGCACCTGTCAGCACAGCTCCATCCTGTATAATTTTGTTAAGCGGTACAAGCCCAGGTACTGGCTCCAACTTCCTCAGCCTTTGTCTCCTTCTCCTCCTGCCCCTGGGCCAAGCCACATGCAGTCCTGAAGAGGCTGTGGGTCCCAGGTGGGAGGAGGGCAGCAAGGCTGCCCCGGGACATCCACAGTCAGTCCATCACAGCAGTGTGGATTCCATGAGACACGTTCCCAAAGGCTCGCTGTTCCTGAAGAAGCCAGCACACGCTGTGCTGGGATTAGAGGTGGGCTTTTTATCAGGCGCTAGGTGGTCACAGAGGCAAAGCATTGTTCATTCAGGTGGTTCAGACATGGACACTGTTAGGAAGTAGGCCACAGTCCTCCACATGTCATCCAAGTCCTGGGGGCCGACTCACATCTGCCTGTTCCGTGCTCCCTAGCAAGACCCTGTATTCAGGCTGGGGTTGAGTTTCTCAGAAGCTTCTGCGTCCATCTCAGCGAGGGGACACCCTGAAACTAGGAAGGGCTAATTCACACATCTTGCCATCTCCACAGGATGGCTGACCTCTCCGAGCTCCTGAAGGAAGGGACCAAGGAAGCACATGACCGGGCAGAAAACACCCAATTTGTCAAGGACTTCTTGAAAGGCAACATCAGGAAGGAGCTGTTTAAGGTTTGTGCCCTTGGTCATGGATAGGGTCAGGTCCGGGGCCTCGGTCGTGTCAGGAACATCCCCTTGGAACAGTTCTTCAGTGGAAGCTGGGCCTTTTGCCACCTGCTCTCCATTCTTTTGACAGCAGACTGTGGTTTTCAGGTAGCTTAAATAGAATAACATAGTGATGGTGTGAAGCAGAAGTATCCACGTTCCGTGTCATTCCTTTAAGAAACATAAAAAGTTGCCTGGGTGTGTGAAATAATCCACTGTATCAAAATGGGCCTGCGGGAATTAGAGGGGGCATGCGACTGGATGGAGCCTTCCTCTATGGCTGCTCAGACGCAAGGGCATTGGGCTCGGGAGGGGTGTTTGCTGGTCAAGGGCTGCCAGGACTGCAGCCCTCCCCGTGGTCTCCCCTGTCACCCTCAACAGCTGGCCACTACTGCACTTTACTTCACATATTCAGCCCTGGAGGAGGAGATGGAACGCAACAAGGACCACCCAGCCTTTGCCCCCTTGTACTTCCCCACGGAGCTGCACCGGAAGGAGGCACTGACCAAGGACATGGAGTATTTCTTTGGCGAGAACTGGGAGGAGCAGGTGCAGTGCTCCCAGGCTGCCCAAAAGTACGTGGAGCGGATCCACTATGTGGGGCAGAATGAGCCGGAGCTGCTGGTGGCCCATGCATACACCCGCTACATGGGGGACCTTTCAGGGGGCCAGGTGCTGAAGAAGGTGGCCCAGCGGGCCCTGAAACTCCCCAGCACGGGAGAAGGGACCCAGTTCTATAAGTTTGAGAACGTGGACAATGCTCAACAGTTCAAGCAGCTCTACCGGGCCAGGATGAATGCCTTGGACCTGAACCTAAAGACCAAAGAGAAGATCGTGGAGGAGGCCAACAAGGCCTTTGAGTACAACATGCAGGTACTGCTGAGGTCAGGCAGAAGGGGGCCCCTGACTGTGGGGGCTGATCCGGAGCTGCCGTAACAGGCACCAGTGCTTTAGGCCCGATACGGGGCAGCCTTCCAGGGAGAAAATCGTAGGACCAAATAGGCCACAGAGGGCATGAGCCCATGATGGCTTCGCTTTGATGGACAGCTTTTGTGTTTTTGTTCCGAGGAGGGCAAGGCCCTAGCACGTAGAGGGAGGTCACTCCCTCTCACCACAGGATTCTGGTCTTGAGTGGATTTCCTCCTTTTTAGTAAGGGCTGCCCCATTTGATCAGTTCAGGGAGAGAACCAAGCAGGGTGAGAACTCAGCTGACAAGTTTTTTTTAAATGGGGCTAAGCCTGGGGAGGCAGATTCTGTCCTGGAGTCCAGGTTGGCCCTCGGCACCGGGAGGGTGGCCGAGGCGGGGAAAGGAAGCACCAGCCCCGACACAGGCCCATCAGATCAGTCCCACATCAGTGAGCCTCCGTGGGCCACTTAGGATGGGTCAGCCCTGCTGGGGCCTCAGTTCTCCCACGTTCCTCTCCGTCATTCTTGCTGAAAATACCTAGCAACGGCGAATGGGGAAGGACCAATGTTAACGTGGTATTTGGGGGCAGCGCTTTTGTTCTCTCCTGTTTCTGCCCTGGTAGCTCCAGCTGTGGGCTGTGTGTCTGGTCAGTGCCCAGGGAGGAGCTCCCACAGTCAGCGGCACAGGTGTGGCCCCACCTCTGAGCTTGTGCCAGGGAGCAGCGTTGGGTCCGTGTGGCTGCCCCCGCTGCAGATTCGGGCTGCTCCTTGACTGGTTTGCACTTCGGAGTCCACTGAAAGCCGTTCATCCCCTGCTCCTGCAGATTTTCGATGAACTGGACCAGGCTGGCTTCTTGTTGGCCAAAGAGACCCTGGAGGATGGGCTCCCCGTGCACGATGGGAAAGGAGATGTGCGTAAATGCCCCTACTACGCTGCTAAACAAGATGGAGGTAGGTCTTGCCTGTCCAAAACTCTCCTCCAGGGTGGGCGTGTCAGCGTTCTCCACTGATGCCCTGTCCCCTGTTGGTGCCGCCACACAGGTGCCCCGGAGGGCAGCAGCTGCCCCTTCCGAACAGCCCTGGCTGTGCTGAGTAAGCCTAGCCTCCAGTTCATTCTGGCCGCTGGTGCGGCCCTTGTTGCCGGCTTCTTGGCCTGGTACTACGTGTGAAGGACCCATCATACCGCCTTGGCGCCATCCTCCCGATTGACCACTGGCCCATCCCCACCTGTGACTAAACTACCACCTCAGGTGACTTTTTTTTTTTAAATGCTGGGTTTGAGAAAACAAGCAACCAATAAAAGCCAGACGCTAAAGCCTCTGCCTGTAGCGTCCTCTGTGTGGGCTAGATGCCGAGCAGGGTGCAGGCCCTCCATTCCTGCAGCCGTTGGGCCATGGTACCGGGAGCAGCCAGTGCAGCTCCGCAGGCCAGTCTGAGTCTCTGGAACCAGCTCTGCTCCCAGGGCACCCACAGCGCTTATCCTGAGGCTCCTTCCCTTCGTCATTCCTTGTGCTGGCATTTAGGTGGGTATTTTTCCCCTAGTGGGAACAGAGCATCCAGCAAGCCCAGGTTGCTGTAGCTCTGTGGGAGGAAGGAGGCCTGTCCTTGGGGGGGGGGGGGGGGGGCTTGCATCCTGTCTCCGAGGCCCTGGGAGCTCCATCCTGAGTAGCCAGTCCTCTTCCTGCTCAAGCAGAAACCCGAGAGGGGGTCTGTTTAGCCATGGCGCATCCCCTCCTTTGACCTGTGTAAACGCTACAGCACTCAATAAAGTGGACTCTGACAGCTGCCTCCCTCTTTCCTGGCGCCAACGTTATCCTTCGCAGCCAGTCTTGGCCTTGTGCTCTCAACACTCCTGGTCACCTCACAGCCCTCTGCCCAGAGCCAAATCTATCATCTGGTCTTGTGATTTTCTCTCAGAAGTGCTTTGAAGGTTTCCTACATTTTGAGATAGTTTGTTTATAAATAAGGATCAAGAGCATTATGTAACAATTCATGGTCTAAAATACAAATGTGAATTTAAATACTTTTATTGATAGGAATCTGTTTCCTGTTTTATATTTTGAGGATCTGCAAAACTTTTATTCAAAAAAGGATTAAATGGTGGGGAAAACTTGTCTTCAACTCGTGACCAAGCCAACCCACTTCACAGTTAAGATGAGGGGTAGGGAAGGAGCTGGCTCAACCTGGGGGCCGATTGCCTACCTCCCATTAGCCTTCAGACCAGAAGCCTCAGCCCCAGTGGCTTGCTGTCTTGCTTAAGGGAGCGAGGGTATTTGCCTGCAGGGTGGGATGACCCTGAGCTCAAGCCAGGGGGCTCCAGCCTGCAGACCGTGTGGGCAGATGCCATGGTGTGGAGACGGGTGAGACCAGGATCAGAGACAGTAAGGTGACCCTACAGTGCAGTGAAGTGGACTCCTGTCCCAGCCAGGTCACAGCTAGCATCCCAGGGCTCGTCCACCTCCACACTGGATTCCCAAGTGGCTTACTGTCTTCTCTGGGCAGTCAGTGGGTCATAAGCGCTAAGACCCTGAGGACTCAAGCCCCTGCCCTTTGACCACTTCTAGCCCCACCCTCTTTCCCTTGAAGAAGGAAGCCAGGCAAGAGAGCAGAGGCCCAGGGCAGGGGAGTGAAAGGGCCAATTTAATGAGAAACTACAAACTGAGAGCAGCCATGATTCACAGTGACAGGAGGCCATGCAGTGGCAGTGCGAGACGAGGAGAGGGGCGGCGGGTACAGCGGTCCACGTGATCGAGTTCACAGACAAACCAGGAAATACAGTGTGGGCTCAGGCCCAGGGCAGGTGTCCACCAGGGCACTTCCGCCACGTGTGGCTGCTCCTTCCTCATCCCCAGCCTGTCCTAGTCCAGTGCCACAGCTCCTCCTGCTGCAGTACCTGCTGCTGAAACAAGCACAGTGACAGCAAGTCAGCCAGGAGGAGGGGCCCAGCGTTTACCGAGAAGAGGATCCATGAACGCACTGCAAATCTGAGCGTGTTTGCGAAGCGGTCCCTGTCCCCTCCAGTCCTGGCCGGGCTACGCCAGCCCCTGGGCAGAGGTCTTGCCCACACACAGCAAGGATGTGGTATAGGCAGACGAGCTAGGCTCCTGGGCGTTCCTTCTGGCACTAGCAGAGATGGGTTTGTGGAGGGGTGGCCAGAAAGGGAGCTGGGCAGGGGCCAGAGGCAAGTCCCTTCTTGGCAAGCGGGAGCCTTAAGTGCTTACCCCGTTACTTGCAGGTGTGCTAACCTCTCTACCTTACCCCAGGTGACTCCTGGGCACTTGGAAAAGGTGTTGAGTTTCTGAGTTCTGAGGGCCAGAGTCATTCCTTCTAATACTCATGCCCACCTCTGGCACCCCAAAACAGAGCCAGGCCTTATGTCCCTGTCCTGCTTGGGTCCACTCCCCCACTCTCAGCCCAGCAGATCAGAAATAACCGTGGCTACAGATACAGCCCCAGTGCAGGCCCCAGTTCTGCTCTGGCTGCTTCTGGTCCCAGGGAGAGTCAGGACCAAGTCTATACTTTGTACAGAAGAGGAATGAGAGAGACCCCAGCAGGGAGACTGTGCGAGGAGACCCTTCCCACTTTATCTTCCTCATCACAAACACCAAGCACACCAGCAACATGCGGCTCAGTGCCATCCCCCTGCCACTCGCTGACCCTTGGCCTTAAATCCAACAGAATTTTTGCCGAAGAGTCAGATGCTCAGGGAAGGGCAAGCCAAAAAGGACAGGACTTCCAGGGGACCGGTGGAACGGCTTCCATCCCCAAATGGGAGCGGGGAAGCGAGCCACTGAGCAAGGGGAGCAGAAGCACAGGGGGCCAGACTGACAGCAGGGAGTCCAGTCCCGGCTCCGTTAGCACAGGCGCTTGTACGTGTAGATGTAGGCTTTGCAGCTGGGGCACGTGTGCGTCACGTCCTTGAAATCGTTGATGAGGCAAGGGATCAAGCAGCAGCCCAGATCACACCTGAATCAGAGACCGGGAAGGCAGGGAGGTCAGAGGAGAAGGCATTGAGGGCACCCAGGGCACCCAAGCTTACTCCAGCCCCTACCCTCTAGGCGCCCACACCACCTACCCCATGAAGCAGCAGAAGAAGCCAAGCACGAAGTTCATCAGGCCAATCTCATAGGAGATCTTGGTGGTGATGGCCTGCTGGCAGTGGGGACATACCGTCTGTACAGGCGCACCTTCAAAGATCTCTCCCTGCAGCACCGTCACCGTGGTGGCGGCCCCTGAAGGAACTAGGACTGTGGCAGTGTGGCCCCCAGGGCCAGGATAGGGCCCTGGCGGATAGGGCCCTGGTGGATAGTAGCCCATGGGTGGGTGGGGGCCTGGAGGAGGGTAGAAACCTGAAATGGCACAGAAAACAGAACAAAGACGTGGCTGGCTTGCCACCTGCCCCACGTGAGAGGTAAGCACAAGGCCCCAAGGACCCCAGGACACAAAATGAGGCCTCAGGGACCAGGTCCTGGGCCAAGGTGACCATGACAGTCTCCCAGCCCTTCCTGGTCCCGACCCTGTGAGCACCAGGACAGAGCAGCTACTTGGTCCAGCCAGACGTGGCAGAGCTGGGAGAAGGCCTCATCTCTCCTTGGTCTCCACCTCATGTGTGTGCTCCCTGCCTCTGGCACAAAGGGGACGGGGCACTGTGTCCCACAGGAGGGAAAGCCTCGCCGCACACCAGCCCAAGCCCCTCTCACGCACACAGGGCTCTCCTTCCCACCAGCGTCAGATCCTGCACTCAAATACCTGGGGCCGCCTGTGCAAGAGCCCTGGGACTTTCTCCAGCCTGAGGACTCCTTCTGGAGAACTGCTGGGTGAGCAGGAGCCCACACCTCCACCAGACTCCACGCCCTGGCAGGGAGAGGCCCCTGCAGCACCCATGAGTCAGTACCTCTCACAGGCCTGAGGAGCCTTCCCAGGAGCTAACCCTACCCCCCGCAGGGCCCAGGGCTCACATGGTTTGCCCACAATACCTGCACAGCAGCGCCTTGCTCTAGGACACTTGTGCCCCACCCCTCAACCGTCCACACTGAGAGGCAGCCCCCCCCCCCCCTTACTAGAGAACACACGGCAGGCAGACCACCTGCCTACACCAAAGGGTGGATGGCAGCCCAGATGACACACTGGGTGCTGGGCAGGGCAGACCCTGTGCTCCCCCTATCCTACTTACCTGGAGGCATGTACGTGCCGTCTGCATTCATGTGCGGGGGGATGAAGCTGGGCTGAGGCATCGCGTGACCTGGTGGCTCATAGGGTGGGGGACCGATATCTGCGGGGGGCATCGACATGCCTGGTGGGGGCTGCATCACAGCTGGGGAGGTGCGGCCTGGACAGAGAAGGGCAGGAAGAGGGAGCTCAGAGGGCAGTGGCTGCAGAGTCAGGCACCAGCTTCTAGGAGCTGGGACCATCAGGGGCACTGAGCCCTACCTGGGGTAGGTGGGGCTCCACTCTTCTCCTCCAGAAGGGGGGCCGTGGGGCCTCCAGGATAAGGAGGGGGTGGCTCGTTGGACATCTCTGCTGCTTCTCCTGGGCCTGGAACAAAAACCCAGACGTGAACCAAGCTCCCAGCCTCTGCATGCTGGTCAGGCATCGGCCTGTGACCGTCCTCGGAGCCCAAGCACACAGCCTCCCGTGAGTGCTCCCACAGGTGTGCCCTGCCCTTGCAGCTCGAGTCTATCTTACTCCTCCACGTAAATCTCCGTGCTCTGGGTGGGGACAGGGCTTATGGACTAGGACTGATTCCTTCAGGAAAGGGGTTTGGAGTCAGTGGGCTCCCTCTAGGCCCTGGAGATGCCCCACCATTGCCAAGGATATGCCAGGCCCAAAGCCACCATCCTGCACCATCACCCATGCCCCTGCATCCGAGCCAGAGGGCAAGGGTGCCCTGTGAGGGCAGAACATGGTAAGGCAGACCCTCCCTCCCTCCCTCACGGCAGCAAGCTGCCTCCGTGCCGGAGCACTGCGTGGCTTGCCTGTGGGAGAGGATCTGGGAGACTTGTTACCTCGAATCCCAGGCAGTCAGAAGGGGAAGCAGGAGAGGCTCCTTCCACTGCCACGCAGACACGCAGGCCTCTGGGGAGCTGTTGGGGGGTGGGCGGGGGAGAAGAGGCAGGCCTCAGCCACACTCCCTCCCCCATTCGGGGCTGGTTCCGCCCCTCCCGGCACAGCACCCTCCCACTTGCCGACCCACTCCGGTCCCCTTCCTCTCCGCTGCTGGTCCCAAGTCCCTCCCCAGCAGGCTCAGACTGGCCCCCACAGACCCGCAGCCACTGCAGGAAGAAATGAGAACAGGCGTCTCCCTACTCCCCAGCTCTCACAGCCGCTGTGCATGCGGCACAGAGGCCCTTGTGCTTGTTGAGGATGGGTAGGAAAGAAGATGCAGAGTGAAACATTTCCCTCACTTCTTTCCCTCCCAAGGCTCCCTGAGCACCTGCTGCTGGGCCCTGGGGAGAAACGGGAAACCTGGGGCCTTCCTGCCCTGGGTTGGCATCCTGTCTCCTTCAGCAAGGCCCCTCCTTTTCACTGTGCCCAGCATAGAAGGCTAGAAATTAGCATTTTGAAGTAGGGCTTCATGTTTTTTTAAGTGAAATAAAATAATAGGAACTAACTCTAAACAGGACAGAGAGACACGCAGTGAAACCATCTCTGTCCTAGAGGCCCACGAGTGAAGTTCAGAGCCACATGGGGATGAAGGGCCCCAGACGACCCTACGGGGGGCAGAGGGAGCCTGGAGCCTCGTTAAATTTCACACATCAGTGGCAGGGCCTGAGAGACCAAGTCCAAGCAGCAAAAGAAATGGATATCAGTAAAATTAAAAGCTTGGGTTTCAAGGGCACCACCAAGAAAGTGGAGAGACTGCACACGGCACAGATTTTTACACATCCTCTACCTGCTAGAGAACTTGTATTTACAATATCTATATAAAGAGCTCTAACTCATTAACAAAAAAACCCAATTAAAAAATGGCAAAGGATCTGAATACACATTTCTCCAAAGATAAAAACAAATGTTCAATGAATACATGAGAAGCTGAACACCTAGCCAAAAGGAAACGCAAGTCAAAACCACAATGAGGTACCATTTCTTGTTACCACAACGAGAAAGTAACAAGTATTATGTAGAGAAACTGGAACCCCCACACTGCTGGGGGTGGGGCACACGAAAGCACAGCACCTTTACACTGCCTGGTGGTTCTTCAAAAGGTTAATACAGTTAATTACCACATGACCCAGGTGATTCCCCTCCCAGGTGTGTATACAGGAGAACGGGGAAAACACACAGAAACTTGTACACAAATGTTCACAGCAACATTCTTCATAGTAGCCAAAAAACGTACGCAACTGACAGCATCCAACCACTGATAGGTCGATAGCCCAACTGTACATGTGCTGATGTGTGCCCACCGTGGAATGCTACAACCTGGATGAACCTGGAAAACAGGCCGCTCAGTGAAAGAGACCAGACACAAAAGGCTACATACGGTGTGATTCCTTACATCCAGAACCGGCCAATCCAGACACAAGAATCATATTCATGGGTGTCAGGGCTTAGGAGGTGGGGGTGGGCAGAGAGTGATGAATATGGAGTTTCCTTTTGGTTTCCTTGCCAACACTGGTAGTAATGATGGTTGCAAAATATATTAAAAACCAGTGAATTGGGGCGCCTGGGTAGCTCAGTCGGTTAAGCCTCTGACTCTGGATTTCAGCTCAGATCATGATCTCACAGTTCTAGAGTTCAAGCCCCTATCAGGCTCCACACTGACAATGCAGAGCCTGCTTAGGGTTATTTCTCTCTCCCTCTCTCTACCCCTCCCTAGCTCAAGCTTGTGCTCTCTCAAAATAAAGAAAATTTTAAAAATACAAGAGTGGGGGCGCCTGGGTGGCACAGTCGGTTAAGCGTCCGACTTCAGCCAGGTCACGATCTCGCGGTCCGTGAGTTCGAGCCCCGCGTCGGGCTCTGGGCTGATGGCTCAGAGCCTGGAGCCTGTTTCCGATTCTGTGTCTCCCTCTCACTCTGCCCCTCCCCCGTTCATGCTCTGTCTCTCTCTGTCCCAAAAATAAATAAACGTTGAAAAAAAAAAAATAAAAAAAAAATACAAGAGTGAACCGCACACATTAAATGGGGAAATCATATGATATTTGATTATGTCAATAAAACATTAAAAAAAAATTGCCCGATCTCACGCAGCCAGTCTCTCTGTATATCCCTGCCTGTCTTATGCATAGTCACCCATATTTTTATATAGTTGCTGGTGTGACGGTTTTAATATGTATCACGTGTATTTTCTCCATCTTACAAGACACCACGACCATCAATTTTAATATTCCCTAAAATGGGCCCATCACGGTTTACCAACCCTTATTAAGGCATTTAGAAGGCTTCTTGTTACTTTCAGGAAAAAAAAAAAAAGAGAGAGAGAGCGAGACAGAAAACCTTTGGCTAACACTCTTTCATTTTCTTGGGTTATTTCCTTTGGTCAAACCTGCCAGAAGTGAAATTATTAGGTCCAAGGGTATGGCCACTTTGTGCTTTTTGGGAAGGATGATGGCAACTTACAGTACAAACTTTGGATACTACTGTTAATTGCTAATGTGTAATGTTAAAATGACAACTTGGTTACTTACTTCTTTGACCACTATGAAGCAGAACATCTCCCAAGAGTTTATATATTATGACCTGTTCTTTTGAGTTGCTACTTCTAATAATCCTTTAAAGACATGGAAACCAAGAAAAGATGGGGACTTATCCAAGGTCATGTGGCATATAAGAAGAGGAGGAGACTTATCTGAGGTCACATGGCATATGAGAGGTAGAGTCGAGTCTAGGACCCTGGCACGACTCTCCCACCAACCAACCCTGCCTGCAGGAGAATTTCAATAGTGCACGGTCAAGAAAGGGAGGCCACAGAGTCTCTAAAGGGCATCACACGAGGTCTGCTTAGGCAGGACTGGAATGTGTGTGCTGGGCCTGGGGATCCTTACCAGCCCACCAGGCGCCCTCCCGACGGCAGGAAAAGGCAGCTTTCCTTAAGAGACTTGACTTGCGTCGGCGGAACACTCTGTATTACGCTAAGTCTCTCTGATATGGGCCAATACCTGCCTTAAACTCCTATCCTACAACCATCTGGGATGCCCCTGAGGTGGCACCACCGTCTATCTCCAGGTCCCAGCTCACCAGGGACCCGGCCAGGAAGAAGAGCTTCTCGGGTGCTGGGAGAGAGGAACCAGCCTGGGTCTTCCAGGCACCCCCGCGTCCCGGGGCCACATGCGCACTTGTGCCACCTCTGAAGACACAAGAGTGGCCTGCCTTTTCACCATCATCACTAGATCTAATTCCATGGTTTCTGAGAGCACGAGATTCTGCTTCTGGAATTCCACCGTCATAATGATGGCACGAGCCCGCCACACAGGGCAAGGCCCTCCCCGGTACCCACCCAACTGAGTCGACCGCTGTTCCTAGAGCAGGCACAGCTGCCAGCTACATGGACACCTGCAGTGCGCACAGGGACACTGCCACTCAGGCCACAGACCGTACCACCACCTGCCTCCATGCCTCCCTTGCACAGCAGGGCTCTATTGCTCCCCTGTCTCACTGCCTTACCCCTACTCCCTCCCCTCCCCTCTACATCCAAACCGAACCATCTTCCAGCTGCCTTCTGGAACTGTGACCTGTGGCAGAGACTGGGGTAGGCCCCTTCGGTATGGAAAAAGGTTTCTGAAAAACGGATCATCAACTTTTCTGGAATTCAATCTCCACCCCCCAGCGCCTCCCAGTATAAAACCAACGTGCATGCCACAAAACTGCATCATGTGAGGTGTAATAAAAACTGTAAAACTGCTATGATCTTAAAAAAAAAAAAAAACAACCCAACCCACATGTCCAAAAGCACAAGTTTTCCAATAAAAATGCACACTGCTCAAATTAAGCTACAAATGCAAACGTGTAATGTGAGATCACACCCTGGTCGGAACATGTATCACCAGAGGCTAGGGAAGGCCACCAGACCCCGTCCCCATCGGTTTGCAGTTCCCAACAGAAGAGGGGGGTCTGGGGGCCAGGGGTCCTGGGAGCTCAGCGAAGTCAACATGCAGTCCCGGAAACCCAAGACTGGCCTCTCAGTCTCCCAGTCCGGTCCCCAGCAGCACACGGGTGTGAGGGCAGAGAGATGGGGCACCCAGGACACCAGGACTCCATACAGGAGCAGAGGTGCCCTCCGTGAGCCAAAGCACATCACACAAGAAGGATGATTCTTTTTGTTGTTAAGTTTGTTTATCTGAGAGACAGACTGAGTGAGCAGGGGAGAGGCAGAGAGGGAGAGAGAGAATCCCAAGCAGGCTCTGTGCTGTCAGCATGGAGCCCGACGTGAGTCTCGATCTCTCACAAACCGTGAGATCATGACCTGAGCTGAAACCAAGAGTCAGACGCTTAACCAACTGAGCCACCCAGGTGCCCCCCAAAAAGGACAACTCTTAAACGAAGTGGTCATGTCACAGAGTCACAGTGCAGGCACCCCAGTCAGGGGCACGCCCCATGCAGGCTTCAGGGGCAGTGTACTCCAGGAACACAGACCCCCCCACACCTTGCACAACCTCAGAAGTCCAAGAGATGTTCCTGAGTGAGGACCTGGTGAGGCAGTCTCTGGACACTCCCGGGGTGCTTGCTATGGGTGCTAACCTGTCCCCCTCAGTCCCACGGGGCAGCCCTCCTACCACCCCCACCTTGAGAAAGTAAGCACGCTCCTGTCACACCTAGGGTCACACATCCTTACAATCACAGCGTCAGGTGTTTTCAATGGCTTCTCTTTACCCTTCAGTTCCTGTTTCCCTGTTTTCCAGTGAAGGTCTAGGGACACTGAGGGATTTCCCACTTAGTCCTGGATGAAAGTGATGCCCCAGCCCCAACAGCTCCTACTTTACAAGCCAATGACCCTTGGGAAACAGAGCTGCTTTCCAGAGGCTGAAACTAAGCAGGATCTGGAAACGTGTGCAGGGTGGAGGTTAGGTTACTGGTTGGCACCTGGTCACAGGAGCCTCGAGTCAAAATGACAGAGGACATCAGTGTCCCCTTGACTCCATTTTCAGGATTGAGGCTGCCCTGGAAGTAACAGTCCTGACCTTCGCTGGGGGAGGGAGGCAGCTTGGGCCAGGTGGCTCATTCATTTAGAAGGCTCAAGACTCCTGAGAAGGTGCTGTGGACTGTGAGATACACCCTGTGCCTGCAGCACCCCCCGCGCTGTCCACTGTGATTCTTTGCACACTCATTTCCTTGAGATCGGCAAGAAAACCCTTAGAATGGAAAGGGCCATGGCCTGCCACAGGACAGTAAGGCCCTGGGGAGCCGAGGACAGATTCAGGAGAGCCCCAAAGGACGGGGGCAGTATGCCCAGGAGAGAGGTCCCGAGTGGTCGCTGGCAAGAGATGCATGGGCAGGCCTGCACATGCTTCTTGGCCCACTGAGAGACAGGATGGGCCCACCTGAGGCCCAGCCTGGCCCCCACACCCACAACCAACATAGGCTAGGACCCACTGTGCGTCCACGTAGAATGGAATTGCTCAAGTCACCCTAAACTGAGACGAAAGCCACCTCCACGTCTGTCTGTCTGTGGACCTACGGCTGGCCTGTCTCTGCCGTGATCTCACTTTCCCAAGGGCAGCAGGTGCTAAGGCTTCTGGGGGGACGGCATGGACCTCCCGGGCACAGAGCCAGGCCCCTTCTGCAAAACTGCCCACAGCTTCCCTCAGCCCCGTGGAGTCCTGAGTGCCACCTGCTGGACCGGCAGCCACTGGAGCCTGGCCCCACCTGGCACTCAGCGCAGGCCCACTGCAGAATACAAACTTCTGCCCTGCACCCCAAGGTGGGTTCCACCCTAAGCCGTGCCACAGAGAATAATCAGGCCTAATGCCCATGGACAGGTTCTTGCTTCTCCTCTGATGAGCCGGAGGGGCCAAGTGAGGCTTCCCCAGGTGTGAGGAAAGAAATGATATCCTGAGGTGCCTGCTAGGGGCTTTAGGCTGTGGGGCCATGAAACCAAGCAAAACTGTCTTACTGCCTCACCACCCCTACTCCCACCCCACCAATCCCAGGCCCTGTCTGCATCCAACACAATACTTTAAGCAGATGAGGAACGGGATAGCTCCAAGGACAGGACACGGTTCCAATGTGGGGGCAGGAAGGCAAGAACCCAAGACCCCACCCCCTTCTCCCATTCACAGCACGGCAAGGATCTGCCTCATGTCAGTCACCGGTTAACGGGAAAACAGGGCATACGTGGAGAGTGTGGAGGTCTGGAGTCAGCCCTGGCCTTGAAGCCGGTGGCCCTGAGCGAGTCACAGACCCTCTGTGAGCTTCGGTCTTCCTGGGACTAGAACCCCTGCCTCCTGACCAGGCTGCATGAACAGTGATAATGACACGTGCCCGGAAGACTCACTGTGCAGGGGAGCAGAGCCCTTTAGGGTCAAAACACACGTCACACGTCTGCTGGGGGGAACAGTAAGGCTCTGGAATCAGACAGTGGTGAAGGTGGCAGAGCTCTTTCAACATACTAAAGCCACTGAACTGGGCACTTTATCTTTATTTTAGAGAGAGCCTGCAATCGGGGGAGAGTGGCAGAGGGAGAGAGAGCATCTTAAGCAGACCCAACCCTCAGCAGGGAGCCTGACTTGAGGCGCGATCCCACGATCCTGGGATCATGACCTGAGCTGAAATCAAGAGCTGGACATTCAACCAACTGAGCCATCCAGGCACCCCAGACTGTTTACTTTAAAAGGGTGGATTGGATGGCATGTGAATTACAATTACATCCCTCAAAAAGCAAAACCCACCCAGGTGTAGCTATCTGTCTCTGTGTGTGCACCGTTATAAACCAAAGAGACAGAGGAGAAACACCCAGACCAAGATCATCGTCTCTGGGGTTGAAGTCTGGCAGTCACGGTCAAGAGAGGTGAGACTTCTTTCATTACACACATGCGCAAGCACACACGCATCTATTAAACAAAGAGGTATCTGCATTATTTGCTTGGCTAAAATCCTGAAAAGAATACACTTTTAGGACAGAGCAGCGATGGGCAGCTTTGGTCCCTGGTGACACAGAGGAGGCATTCACCTCCTGGTGCACCGATTTCAGCTGCCCTCCTCTGTCCCCTCACATCACAGGGAGGAGTTACAAGCACAAGACCTCGGGGCCCTGGGAAATGCCTCTGAGCTCCACTGTGCTCCCAACTGTTCACCCTTTGCTGCAGAAGGTGCTGCTGATCCAAGGCGGGCTTCCCACGGGAGCTGGGTGGACCGGGGCCCAGGCCCACAGGACACACTCCTGCAGACCTGAACCGTCCCCCGCACACCGCCAAGAGCTACCCAGCCCTGCCCCCACAGGACCCCAGACCCAGGGCAGCGACAGAATGCCTGGTGCAAAGACCCATCTCTGCATGAGAGGGCTCTCCTGGAGCCGGAGGAGGGGCACAGGCGGAGGACAGTGCCCAGAAGGAGGAATTTGTGACCTCAGTCTCCCCAGGGGCCTGCAAGAGCAGTTCTCTAGTGTTCTGAGTCTCCGGACTCCCTCACACTCAATTACTGAGGACTCCAAAAAGGTTTTGTTTTTGTGGTCTACCAATACTTGCCATACTAGAAATGAAAAATGAGGACTTTTTACAAGTATTTATTAATTCATTAAAAAACAATAAATGCATTACATGTCAACATAAATAGTTAAAACAACTACCTTCCCAAACAGCTACCTTCCTAAACAACTGTAATGAGACAACCGGCATTGTTTTACATGTTTGGAATCCTTTTTAATTTCTGGCCTACGAGAAGTCTGCTGGGTTCTCTTGTCTGCCTCTCCCTCCAGTCGGCTGTGCTATGTTGTTTTGGTTGAAGTACTAAAGAACATCCAGCTTCCCACAGATAAGTATCTGGAATAGTCCTTTCAGATCCGTAATTGTGGACATTCTTCCATACCACAGCCAAACCTGACAAGTGGTACCTTCTCAAAGGTTAGCTACAATATGGAATCTGAATCCTTAGTGAATTTTTCCCACGCCTGGTAACAATGCATTCTTCTACTCTGCATTTCGAATGGCTCTTTTACACATGCATGGCTTCTAACGGCACGCGTGGCTCATCTGGAAAACACGGAGCCCCAACTACGTAGAGCTAACAGCGCTGACACACCTTACGATACGTAGCATTCCCCACACTCAAATCACACCGTAACACCTGCAATCTCATCAGAAGAGTCTGTAACTA
Organism: Lynx canadensis; assembly: GCF_007474595.2. Classification (NCBI taxonomy): domain Eukaryota; kingdom Metazoa; phylum Chordata; class Mammalia; order Carnivora; family Felidae; genus Lynx; species Lynx canadensis. Next base: position 4,099,936 of record NC_044318.1, read on the forward strand.
ATGGGAAACTGTCAAGCTCACAGTGGCAGATACAAGTTTCCCATAATTCTAACTTCCCCGTGAAAGTTCATTTTATCATTGGCCACAAACAGAAGAACAAATTTATCACTGGCGACAATTCTAAAAACAGAGGGCAATTGTTTTCCTTGAAGTAGCGGGCTCACTGTTCATTTTGAAGAAAATGCCCACTAAATCTCCAAGCCTAGGTAACCATGGTTTGTATATCAGTCGTTCTTTTAAGGAAACGTGGAGCACCACGAAAAAGCTAGTTCAGCTCACAAGTCAAATGACTATACATGTGCTTCTTCCTGGGGCATCCATCATACTTGGTGTGTGCATTGATCTGTCACATGTTTCATCGTGTAGAATGTTAAAAAGATGTGTACTCGAGGGTCAGGATTATTTAGTAATATTAATCATTTTTACCGCTTTCTCTCGTAGGAGTCATGGGTGTGGTGAACAGAATCCCAACAGCAGTTTGGTGCCCTCGCTGCTTTTGCACCACAAAAGCAAAGCCAGCATGCTGAGAAGGGCGATACCACGTCTTAGCGTCACTGGATTTGTGACCGTCAGACTCCCGGAAGCCTCCAGGAGACCGCACACATCACCGCTTGAGTACTGCTGGTCTAGGGGAGCCCGCAGACTGGAAGGGGCTCCACGGCCAGGGAGAGCTGGGAGAGCCGGAGTGGCCCAGCCGGTGAGCCCGCCCCGCCCAGGGACGTGGGCTTTCCAGGAAGCATCTGACCAGCTCACACCAGCTGACCACTTTCCAGCTGTGTGACCTCACCGTGTCTCAGATTCCAGAGTTTTTAAATAGAGGAAAGCATGCCTACCTCGGGGGGTTGGAGCAAGGTTTAAGGTCAACGGTGTGTGCAGTAGCTCAGGACCTAGCACAGAACACCGAATAATAGCACCTGCTATTATCATCGTTCACTCTGAACAACCTGCAACAGGAAAGAAAAGGAAACAGGCACCAAGGCCTCTGCCACGCAGCTCCTGCCCCTACAACTGCGGGGGTCCCGGTGTGTGCTCCCCACAGGATCCTGGGGTGTCTCAGAATCAAACCCCCTCTGAGTAGCTCAGCCCCGCAGAGTTCCTTGGTGACAGAGCCAAGTTGAGGCCACTTGCTCCGTAGGACTCCTCAAGAGATGCTATGTACGAGGTACTAGACGGCTGCTCCCAAAGGGCCCAACTTCACAGGCAGTGACACCCCTGGAAAGGGTGCTCAGCCCGGACACTCTGGGCATCTGCCTGAAAGCCTGGGGCAAGGTGGCCGGGCGGCAGCAGCTGCGGGACCTTTCTGAAGGCGGGCTGGCCTGAGCACTGCCCCCCTCTGGAGGAACCACCTTCCTGGCAGCAGTGGCACTAGGAAGCCAGCTGGCCCCAGAGGGGCTCCTCTGTCCCCAGGATGCATGTTCCAGGTACCTGGCTTGGAGCAGGACTTTGGGATTTGTTGGGGAAACTCAGCTTTCCACGTTGCCTGCAGCCTCCCACGTGCTGGACAGACAGGCACCCGCTGCCCAGGAAGGTTAGAGGCCCGGGGTACACAAGCCAAACACCCTCTTGGTGTCCAAGAGCCACCCAGAAAAGAGGGAAGGAGAGCCCGCATTGCCCCCTGCTGAACCCCCTCACAGGAGGCCCGGCCCACACGTGAGTGCATCATCCCAACCTTACCTGCCCTCCCTGGAGGCTGTGTGAGAACTGAGACATGGATGTGGAGAAGCCACGGAAGGACCAGGCCAACGGGAGGTGTCAATGACTGGGGGACTTACTTGCCAGGGACGGTCACAGACTTCCGGGGCAACACTATGCACCGTTCTGTTATCCCAAGCCCCCCGGGCTGGGCTTAACAGTCTGTGTGATCGCCACTTCACAGAGGTCCTTGCAGGGTGGGACGGTGCTTCTTCTGGGAGTAACCAACTGTTGGTTCACAACAGTAGTTGTGTAGCATGCAGGAAGTGACAGCACAGTCCCTGCCTTCCAGAAGCTCACAATCAACCGGGGGAAGACAGGCATTAAATAACCACACCAAACGCCAAACCTAATTACAAAGTGTGCAGTGTAGTCTAGGGGACTTTGAAAGCACAGAAAAACTGGACACATTCTGGGGGTCAGGGAATGGCTCTCCGAGCAAGCCAGGAGGAGGTGGAGTTAATGAGACCAGCAGGCCAAGGAGGGGATGGGAGCAGCGGCTGGACCGGGAGTGACAGGTGAAGGACAGAGGCCGCACCGCTGTGGGTGGCCAGGTCCCAGCCTGGAGCCCCTGTTCAAGCTGCACGGCCACAGGGGGCTGCTCTGCCGGAGCACACAGAGGGTGGACCCCCATGGGGGAGCTGCACCAACAGGCAGGGTCAAGGGCCGGGAAGCTCACAGCACCTCCACAGCAGCGCCCTGGCTTCTTCTTTCCTGGCCTGTGATCCTAAATGGTGCCCCGCATCCCCAACCACTCAGTCTTCAGGAACAAAGATGTCAACTTTCTTTCTCAACCAACAATAAAGTTTTGAGAGCACAGGGTTCAATGGCATCCTGCCCACTATGACAGACTGTAGGACCTTGGACAAGTTATTGAATCTCTCTGAGCCTCAGTTTCCTTACGTGGACCACCACACTCCATTTTTATTCAGGGCAACAACGTCTTAGCTAAGATACTCCCAAGCCTTTTGTCCAGTCACCTGTGACCACACGACTACACTCTGGCCAGTGAGTCATAGAGTAGTGATGTAAGGACTGGCAGGAAGGTGCTAGAGGGGAGCCACCTTTCGTCCTCCTGCCCTCCTGTCCGCTGCCTGGAATATGGATGCAGCAGCTCCCAGAGCCATGCTTGACCACGAGGTGACCCTGGGCATGGAAGCCACACCAAAGACACGTGACGGTGCCCAGGCCGTGGAAGACCAGAGACACCACGCAGGCACTGAGATTACCACTTCCCGTCTCTTCTGTGTGAGAAAGAAACAAACTTGCTTTAACTTGGTTTCTTTGGGTTTCCTCGTAAATGCAGCCAGACCTAATTCCAGTAATCAAAGAGAAACAGAAGTGCCAGTTTTCCAGCAATTCTCATACTACAGTCGGAAATTACTTGTGACTGGTAAATTTCAAGTTGATTATTCTCAAGGAAGGAATACGAGTGTCATTAAAAGTATACAGTGCTGGGGTGCCTGGGTGGCTCAGTCAGTTGAGCATCCAACTTTGGCTCAGGTCATGATCTCACAGTTGATGGGTTCAAGCCCCATGTCAGGCTCTGTGCTGACAGCTTGGAGCCTGCTTCGGATTCTGTGTCTCTCTCCCTCTCTGCCCCTCCCCTGCTCATGCTCTGTCTCTCTCTGTCTCTCAAAAATAAATAAATGTTAAAAAAATTAAAAAAAAAAAGTGTACAGTGCTAGGGGCACCTGGGTGGCTCTGTCAGTTAACCATCTGACTTGGGGTCAGGTCATGATGTCACGGTTCGTGGGTTCAAGCCCCCGTCGGGCTCTGCGCTGACAGCTCAGAGCCTGGAGCCCGCTTCAGACTCTGTGTCTCCCTCTCTCTCTGCCCCTCCCTGGCTAATGCGTGCGCTCGCTCTCTCTCTCTCTCAAAAAATAAACATTAAAAATGCTTTAAAAGAAGGTACAGTGCTAGTTAGGCTGAAGGTATGTCGACAAGTGGTCCATAGCTGAAAAGCTCCCATCGTGGACTTCCCATGGACTTGGCTTTCTCTAGCCTCCGCACAGGTTCACCAAGCAGGCCCTTGAGCTGCCAAGTTCTAGCCCCAGAGGGCCTGGGAAATCCTGCCTGTGGCCCATTTCCATTGTTCTTACCGATGGAGGCGCGGGATGAGAGACAATCCTTCCCTCAGATAGCATCGCTGGTGGCTGCGAACGACGTATTTTTACACGTGAATAGGGGCTTATCTGATGCCAGGGGAATTCTAAATATTCAAAACAAGCTAAAGACACGGAAAGGACCAGAAAGCAGATCTGGTTTTCCCATCTGCCTCTCTCATCCCACCCAGCCTGCACGCTCCTCCCTGATCATGATCACCGAGCCAAACAACTAGTACATCAGCCCAAGCCAATGGCCCCACGAGCCATCACCGGTGCCCTTTCACAGGGAGACCTGCGCCCTCAAGTCCCAGGTCGAGCTGAAAGAACAGAATCCTCACCCGGTGCCCGGGCGCCAGACCCCACACCAGCCGTCTGGTCCCCCAGCTTTCTCATGTGTAACATGGCGGCAGCAGCCCCTGCCCCCGCAGACGTGTGCAGAGGCATAAATGAGGCTGGGAGGAGCACACAGCTCAGAGCCTGTCACACGGTGCTCAACGCAAATTCTTGCTCACGTCACTTGTATTTATGGAGCCGCAAGCAGAGCGTGAGAAGTCCACAATTAAAAGAGAGAAAATACACTGGTTGCTCTTAGAAGCAAAATCAAAAGGCAGACAGACAGGACTCAAAGAATGGGTCTAAACTAAAAAGCAGTAAGATCTCCAGGAGCTGTGACGATGACAACGGTAATAACTGTACAATTTACATCATGCTGAATTCTTGTCAAAGCCTCAGCAAACCACTCTGAGTCCCCGAGTGTCAGGAGCACGCGGGCCACAGCAGAGCAGGTTAGCAGGGCTTGTCTGGAGGACAATTTTGCTACCTCTTCATTCTATTTGACTAATTCCATTTCAAGGCACTTGTCCTAGAGATAAGTGAACACGTGAGCAAAGAGTCACATGCAAAGTGTTTGTATGTATCAACATCTTGTGTTCCACCAAAGGGACTGGTTACCCACGTGGTTTATCCATATAGCATAATATTTTTCGCCCCAGAATGTGATACAGACCCATTTCAGAGGTGGAAAGGTTGTCTTTTTTTTTTTTTTAAGTTTTTAATGTTTATTTTTGAGAGAAAGAGAGAGGGAGACAGAGTATGAGCGGGGGAGGAGCAGAGAGAGGGAGACACAGAATCCAATGCGGGCTCCAGACTCTGAGCTGTCAGCACAGAGCAGAGCTCGAACCAAGAACTGTGAGATCATGACCTGAGCCGAAGTCGGATGCTTAACCAACTGAGCCATCCAGGCGCCCTGTGATTCTACTTTAAAGATACATATTTACATACAAATTACACACCAAATGTGAAGAATTGTTTTCTCTAGGTAATAAGATTTTGGATCACTTGTTTATATACAAACACACATACTGAAAGTTTTACCTGTAGTTTCTAATTTTTCTAGGATGAGCGGCTCCTTTGACTGGTTCCTTCCCAAAAAGGCTCATAAATGTAGGCATATTCCTCCTCAATCCTGAAAGATACCTCCAATTGTAATCGAATTTTGCCTACAGGAAAAGCAATAGTCCAAGAAGCACACCCGAGGACTGTCGATTTCCCAGCTCTCCTCTCAGAAGCGGTGTGACGGTCTTCACGCTGGTCCCATAAGAGTCTGCTAGCAGGAGCCGGTTCTCTGGACCAGGGCACCTTGCGTCCTCCAGTAAAACTGAGGGTCCGGACCCGTAAGCTGGAACATAAAGGCTATCCAAGGGAGTTCTAACCTCAGAGACCCTGCCTGGGGAGCCAGCAGGCCACGTGGCAGAGGAGGGCAGGAAGAAGAACCCAATGGACGCATGTAAAACCGAGACAGACAAGGTTACTGGGCTCGCCTGAGGCCAGCAGCTGGGGCAGGCGCTGGTAGTGCAGGCCAGGCCTCTGACCTGTGGTCCAGCATCTCCTCCGCCTTCGAAGGTGCCCCCCGGCAGGATGGGCCTCCGGAGCCTGACAGAGGAGGAGGAGGAAACACAGACCAGAGGAGGAGGAGGATGGAACGAGGGTGGAAAACAGAGCCGCAGCCCCCAATGAATAAACAAGTCATCTGCACCTGTCCGACAGGCAGGGCTTGTGAACTAAAGGGCCAGCTAATTTTAGAAGCAGGAAGAATCTACAGAACCATCACTTAGACAACCATGAAGCCCTGAAAAGAAAGAATCCTTACCTCTGCCTGCACTGAGCTGACACAAAGCAGTCTTTGCATTGACTCCATTTTAATCAGTTATCTCAGATCAAGACATACCATTCTGATCCGTGTAAAAGCACGAGGCCCTACGTGCAACCAAGCCACATGGCCACGACAGTCACGGCCACCCGGCTGGAAGAATCTTACTTCAGACACAAATGACTACAGCGTCGTTGCTGGCCCAGCAGGGGAGCTTAACCAGACCTTATCCAGGTCTCCCTGCCCAGAGCAGTGAGGAAGTATTTGTACATCATTTACATCCTTCCTGTTCCAGGGCATTCTCCCAATTATCTTAAACAAAGCACAGCTGGGTGCAGAACAGGAGTTGCAACAACCTCACCAGTGCCAGCGTGACATGCTGCTAGAGGTCGTCTGGATGGCACCAAGTGAAAAAAGCCAAAACCAGTCTACATGTCGCAGATGAGTAATTCTTCCTGGAGACCACTGCAATGGTTGGATGTTGTCAGAGACAAGCATCTGAGGAGCACACAGTAAGAAGCTATGTTGCAGGATCAATGGAAAAAGCTGAGAAACCAGAACAGTCCAGGGATACGCTCTCCAGTTGAAACGTGCCAGTCAGGCGGGGCTGGCGTCCACGACGACATGATGTCCACAAAGGTGAAAGGGAAGAGTGGGAACAAAAGTGCTCCGCACGTGAGTGAGGAATACACCTAACCCGTATTTTGAATTACCTTACAAGAAATAGTATATGGAAGGTTAACGAAATTCCTATCACTGTCAACGGACATCTGGCCCAAAGAGTTTACTCATGCCACTTGGGACAGAAGAACTATTTCCGATCTTCTCCTTGGGAAAATGGGAGCTCACACTATATCTGGAGTTGCCTTATTTATGGCCATGTGCATACTTCTCTCTGAGTCACACATCTAGAGACCACCTTTCAGGCGAGAAATATCATCAGAGATCACAAAGTCCAGAGTCTCAGCTGACATTCGTTACTCTTCAAACATCGCCTAACACCCACCAGAGGCAGGGGGCAGTGCCGCAGCCAGTGACGGGCAAGGACAGGCAGCGCCCACCCCCCCGGCTGCTCTCGGACTGCGAGCCGGCCCAGCTTCTCGTAGAGGGGTCCGGCCTCGTGCCCGATGTGCATTCGACGCACCGGTCTCGGCCCGGTCTCTGTTCTCACACGTACTCAAAAGTATGCTGCAGCGGATCCCACACTCCCACAGAGGGCTGCGCACACGGGAATGCCACCATGAGTTTACAGGGATTTCACTTACCCAGAACTGAAGGAGAAAACAACTCAAGTGAGCTGACCAGTCCCCCTGCTTCTCCCTCAGTGAAGGCTGGGCTGGGGAGCACCAGAACGTGGGAGCACACGCGGCCTCGTCAGGAGCCCAGTTCCTGCAAGCCTCTGAGCTCACAGACAACTCAAGGCCTCTCCAGGGCAGGTGGACCATGAGGTGTCTGCTCCACCAGCTGACTTTATTTTTTTTTTAATTTTTTTTTTCAATGTTTATTTATTTTTGGGACAGAGAGAGACAGAGCATGAACAGGGGAGGGGCAGAGTGAGAGGGAGACACAGAATCGGAAACAGGCTCCAGGCTCCGAGCCATCAGCCCGGAGCCTGACGCGGGGCTCGAACTCACGGACCGCGAGATCGTGACCTGGCTGAAGTCGGACGCTTAACCGACTGCGCCACCCAGGCGCCCCTCCACCAGCTGACTTTAGAACCCAGCCACTGAATGTTCAGTTGGGAATTCAACCCGGTATTCAACAATGTATTACCTGTACTTCACAGAGCACCAGGGCACACGCAGACCATGGTCCCTACACCTCAGGACTTTACCAGCCCTTACAAAGACGGGACAGCTGAAATGCAGACACACTATGCAACTTTCTTCAATACATAAACACCCAGCACACCTATAAGTCAGGCACTACCTACGCCCTGAAGATGGGGAAAGAAATGTCTAACAGACCTTACATTTGGGGGAGATAGAACACAGAAACAGGTAAAGATTACAGTTGTCAGACAGCGATGCATGCCATGGAGGCACACAGAGCAGGGAAGGAAGTGCTACAGGGATGCAATTTTAAACAGGGAGGGTTTCTCAGAGTGGGCAGCCCTCAGGCCAAAGATGAGACAGGCCACGTGCACAGCTGTGCAAAGAAGGTCCAAGCAAAGAGGGTTAAGTGCAGAGACCTGCGGTGTGCCCACACCATGCTGGGGGCTGGGGAGCGTGGGTGCTAGGAGAGTGGGAGGAGCTGAGGGCAGAGAGACCGGCCCTCGGCAGGCCAGGTCCTCAGGCAGCTAGAGGAAATCCACTTTTATTCCAAGTGAGATGGAGGGCTTGGAAAATCAGGTTGTCCGTTTGTCCCACGGCTCTCTACTTCCTGCACGATGCCTGGTGTACTAATGTGGGTCCCCAAAGTCCTGACATCAACAGGGGGGTGCTAGAGGTTGGGAACCCTTAGCACTCAGCCCCCACCTGTAGGAGGCATGCCTTCTTTTTGGCCAGTTTGAGTGGGGCCACAGAGAAATGGGACAGGCAAAGCAGGTAAATGCACACAGAAATACACATAACCACAGCTTGTCTATACAGGACAGAAACCGAGGCCTGAGCCTCAGACAGCAGAGAATGCCCCAAGAGTCCAAGAGGTGAGAAGGGGTCCGAGGGGGCCTTCCAGCCTGGAGCAGTGCGGAACTCTCCCAGGATCGGCAAGGGCCAGCGTTACCAGCACAGCTGTCACTATCTAAGTCTGTCTTTTCTTTCTTTCAAGGGACTTAGATTCTTCACTCCTTAATTCAGCCAGCATTTCATGGGCCCCTCCATGGAGGTCACTCATCTTGTGGTCCCCGCCCTCAGGGAGCTGCACATCCTGCGACCAAGCCAGCTCACACTCAGGAAGAATTTGCAAAAGATACTGAGCGAAACCCAGATGAGAACCCAGGACAGCAGGTGCTCCAGGTGAGAAGGGGCTTCTGTGGGTCAGGGCACTGGAGAGGCTTCAGGCCATGTGGGCCCTGCAGGAAGGAGGGTAGGGATTCCAGGCCTGGGACACCAGAGTCACCATGAGCAGAGGGGAAACAGAACACTAGGGTCAAGGGCTCAGCTTCCCCAGCAGAACCAGCAGCTCCCGGATAGCACGGACAGGGTCTGGGGCCAGTATCTCCACAGCTCTGGGAAGCACGTCAAATACTGGCTGACTCGGTGGATAAGTAATGCAGCCTGGCTGGTACTCTGGGCAGGGGCTCTTCCCCATCCCATAGGCCCTATGCCATTAGCAGTGCCCCCGTCCCCAAGACGGATGTCTGAGAGGTGTTCCAGACTCTTTTCTGGCCCTGCTCTGGCAAGCCCTGCCAATGTCATGGTTCAGAAAGGTCTGAGATCCACTTTGTCACCTACTGGTCAAGGTCTAAGGGGGAAGAGTCTAGACCTGGCCCCATGTTCCCTGTCTCTCCACTGCACTCTACTGCAGCCACCCAGATTGCAATGCGCTCTTCTCCAAACAAAGCAAACCCCACCCCTACGGAAGGACCTTACCCAGAACCCTCCCTCAACCTCCACACACCTCCCCGGACCCCTTGCATTCCCTGTGACTCCCTTCACACTTTACTCATCTCCCAACCAGAGCAACTGGGGGGGCTCTCCCACTTGGGTCCCCACAGGCCTTGCCCAGCCCCTGGCATGGGTATACAAAATAAGCGAGTCCGTGAGGGTTGAGGTCAGCCTAATCAGGTTTCCTGTGCTATTCCTGGCCCAAATGCCCACCACCCACAGCCACGGGGCCAGAACACAGCCGTAGCAGAGACAGAGTCCCTGATTTCCTGATGAAAGCGCCTTTGTTTATGGTCAAAAATCCAAAAGACCCCTTTTCTAGAGTCACAGGCAACGCCCTGGAGCACTTTTCACTAGGAGGCCAGGACAGCCCATGTTCCCCTCAGCATCACCCCCTTCAGCCCTGCTGTGCCACTATCTGGCCATCTTCCGAATCATTCCTCAGCTGTGAGACGCAACACAGGTGAGGACGCTGCCAGGTGGGCCCAAAGCAGGTAGAGAGAGAACTCCCTGCAAACACAGCTGCATTCGCTGCTGCCTCCCCAGCCTCTAAGACCTTTACCCTTAATACTGATTAGGACTGTGACAAGTTTCACTTCCTCCCGGAGGAACAGAGGGTTCGAATTCTCCCCAGACCCCACCCCGGACACACCTTCAGCCCTCTCTACCTCCTCTGCCTTCCCTGGCCTCTATTTCTCCTTCAAGGGAAAACAAAGACATTGGAAAAGATATGAATTCAGACTGAATCAACACTTATTGGACACATCATGTATCCAGCACATCCCGTTTTTACTGGACCTTCATGAGAACTGGTGGTAAGAATCAATGGTGCTGGGGCTCCCAGTGGCCAGACCACAAAGGGGACACGAAGGGGCTCATAGTACCCATGGATAAGGAGCACCAAAATGACGATGACAAACGCTTTCTGGAAAATTGATCCGACATTCCCAAAAAACATCACAACCACTTTTATGGAAGCAATCAGGTCACTGGACTTCCTGACCCTGCACTGCATGGTTCTGTGCTGGTTTTAGTTCGTCTGACATGAGGGGACACTAATCTTTTAGTGAGAACAGACACAGGACTATCTCACCTGGGTGTTGCTTTTCACCTATCACAGATGTAGCAAGTGAGGTTCTGGGAGGGCAAATGCCCGGTCACACAGCTTGGAAGCGACAGAAGTGCCCCCAGCACGGTCTGCCGAGTCTAGACAGTACTGGCCCCAGAACCCCACCATTGTCACCAGAACCTGATGACTCACAGAGCAGGAGAGGTGCTTGGTCTGCAGGCTCAAGGGCAACCAGACCTGCCTCTCCCTGGGTGGGCTGCCCTCTCCGGGGAGACGCTTTGCACAGGCCCAGGCCCAGCACCCCTCTCCTCTGCAGCACTAAATTGCAATGCAGTATTCCCATCTCCTGGGGAGACGTGCCTGGGAGAGTCCCGACTGCAAGGATGAGAAGCCGGAAGCCGTCTGTGGGGTTCTAGAAACTGGCACGCTCCCCCTCTGTACACTCCATTTCCAAGTCCCCTTGTGGAGGCATAATAAACCTCACGCCACCCCTGTGAGCCTGGCTCTCCTCTCTCCTCCCCACTGAGGGCCAACATTAGCTGCTGAGCTCCCCCTGCATGCTGCCTTCCCACCAGCGTGACCGCTTCCATTCATGTAAGGACACAGACATCAATATAAGGTGCCGTGACTCTAACCGCCACAGTCCCCTGTGTCCTACATGGATAAAAAGATGTGCATGCCCTTTGAATGGTGTTTCTGAAACTGGAGACAAATTTCCACAGGACTGGTCACTTCTCCCCCTCTCAGACAACCAGAAAGGATTAAGGGTTGGTGTTTGTGGCTACAGAACAAAGTACTCAGCCCAGGGGACTCAAAGCTTGTCAACTGGGCTATGCAGCGCTGTTCCCTTGGAGCTTTAGAAAATACACCAAACAGGCAGGCTCAAACCAAGCAAGCTTACTCTGTGAAGAGCAGAGACAGAGTATTCAGGCTGACAACCTATCACTATGGCTGGCATGATATGCCGGAGCAATCTATTAGGATACATTTCATTCGTGGCCCCTCAAAACAGTTTTGGTCCCTGACATATTACTCTACGTCCCACACTCCATGTTTCTGCTCTTAGTGATTTTGGAGCCATGGGCCGCTGTTTTCCAAGTCTCTGTAAGAGCACGTGTAAAGTTCTTTCCTGGTTCCACGGGCCCATCCTATGGAAAAACCTCGAAACTCCTTCAGCTCCACAGGGGTGGGAGACAGAGAGATAAACCTTCAACACCCAGGGCTTCTGTTAGTTAAAAAACAACATGCAAGATTCTACGACTCTATTATATACGTGTTTAACTATTTGGGAGGGACACAGACTGATGTCCACACTGACTTTGACATACATAAACAAACAAGGTGGTCTGTTGCTTAGATTTGTGATAAAATCCAATAAAATATTCTAAATTTTAGGTGGTGGCCTATGGGCATTCAGCGTAAAGTTCTCTCAACTTTTAGGTATCTTTCAAAATCTTCGTAATTAAATGTGGGAATTGAGGGCAAGGCAGAGCTGGCACACCTCCTCCCACCCAACTCCTAAGTCAGCCCGGAGATAAGAAACCAAGTGCCAAGGAGAGAGGTCACACTTATCCTGGCACTGCCCGCCTTGCAGGAGGGACCAGGTTACATACAAACCTGGTATAAATGCTCTGCCCCAGGACCTCCGTCCTTCACTTTGATAAAGCTTCTCAACCCCAAATGTGACTGAGAATTAGCCGGGGAGCTTATTAAACAGTCCTGGGCACATCCCATAACTGCTGAATCAGAACCCGGGGGAGGGGGGGCTGCCCCCAGGAACCAACCCTTTTAACAAAGGCCCTGCCCTGGTGATTCTGAGGCAAAGGATCTCAAACCCACACAGGAGAAACTCAGAGTCGCTAGCTCCTTACCTGACACCTGTTGAGAAGCCTCCTGGGAACATTTAGAGGAAAACAGAAAACGCACACCCACGAACAAGTGCCCAAAGCCGGGCTAGAAAAAGCTGTGAGAGTTCAACTACACCGAGGTCCTCGACGGCACGAAGCCGGGCTCAAAGCCAGGCCAGGTCACTGCCTCCGGGCGGGCGCGGACGCGGAGACCTACAGACGTCGGCGAGCGGGGACGAGCGGGGGAGGGAGAGGCGCGCGGGCCCCTCGGGCCTGCCAAGGTCACCGAGGAGCTCAGCAGGGGCTTCCGTCACAAGGACCCTGCCCCCGACCCCCTTTCCTCGAGGACACAGCCGCCGCGTAAAGCTGGAGACGGTATTTCCCCGACATTCCCTACTGGGGATGTGCGAGAGGTGATGAGCGAGCAGGACCCCGAAGAGCGGGCCGGCAGCCCCCAGGGCACCGGGCCCCGGCGCCCGCCCGGGCCTGGCGAAGCTGGAACCACAGCCCCACGGGGAGCCGGCCAACCCAGCGACGGTGCGACGTCAAAACCCCGAGGGCCGCTCTGGATCGCATCAGCTCCCGCTGCGCCGCCCCCGGGGACCCTTTACCTCGGGAGGCCGGGCGCCCGAGGCCGAGCGAACGCCAAAACAGGCCGGGGTCCAGGCGCTGGGAGGACAAGACCCTCAGCCCCGCGGGGCTTTGCGCGCACGCCGCCCCCCGCCCGCCCAAAGGTCTCTGGGAGATGTAGTCCGTCTGTGCGCCTGAGGCGCGCTCCGCGGGCCGGGGAGACCACAGTGCCCGACATGCACCGCGCAGGCGCCGCAGGCGGGGGCTGGGGGCTCCGCGGTCCGAGGTCATCCCCCCTCCCCCCGGGGGCCGCAAACGCCCAGCCCTGCTCCTGGGGGAGGCTCCCTGGGAAGCTGTCTCCAGTAGCCGAGGCGACTCACCGACCCCGCGGCACCCGCTGCGGCCGCAGCAGCAGGAACGGCCACCTCCGCAGCTCGCCGTCGCGCGTCTGTCAGAAGGAGGCGGGTAGGCTTTGGAGCAGGGCGTCACGGTGAGAGGCGGAGCCATGAGGTCAGCGCGGGGGCGGGGCCTCTGGCAACACGTGACGAACCCTGGTGAAGTCAGGGTGAGCAGAGGCGCTTCGGCGAAGGCTGGACACGTGGGAGGGCCGGGATAGATGTATCCAGCGAAAGAGGAGCCGGAAGCTAAGGGAAGGACCCAATTAGCGCTCCCTCCCACCTTCCGGGCACCAGGGCATCCGTCCAAGCAAGGTGCACCTTCCTTCCATTATTTAGTCAACAAATGCTTATTGAGAGGAGGTGCTGTGAGTTCTGCGAATGTGCGCAGAATGGGAGAAGCTTTAGATGCCTGGTGTGGAGGGGCCAAGCTGAGGTCAGTTAAGGCAACATTCTGCCCTATTTTAGTTCTCATACCGTGAAGTCGTGTCTTTGTGTATGGTTAGTACCACGTCTTTTGCCTTCTTGCGCTTTTTGTTGATTTTCCTGTTTAAAATGGTGTCTGAGCATAGCCCCCAAAGCACTGTCCAGTGTTCCTAAGCATAGAAAGGCTGTTATGTGCCTTCAGGAGAAAATACCTGTGTTAGAAAAACTGTTACGGTTATAAGTTATAGTGGTGTTGGCTGTTAGTTCAGTGTTACTGAATCAGCAGCATAGAGTAAATAAGATGTCTTTAGATAGAAACATTCATAAAACATGGTTATGTACTGATTGGTTAATGCAAATGTGACCGGATGCTGGCAGGAACCCTACCCTGTATTTCTCCTAGGAGTGGTAGTTCACTACTCGCTAATCCAGTGTTTACAGTGACTTCATACAATATAACTACCACTAATAATGAGACTCCACTGTTTATGATCAGTTGACATTTTAAGGAATCATTATGATTGCCATGTGGAAAATGGTTTATACCAAAAGAAGCTGAGAAACAAGCACATATGTAATTCTAAAAGTTCTAACCATATTTAAAAAAAAAAGTAGAAAGTGGGGTGCCTGGGTGGCTCAGTCAGTTAAGCATCTTACTCTTGGTTTCAGCTCAGGTTGTGACCTCACAGTTTCATGGGTTCGAACCCCATGTCGGCCTGTGCTCTGACAGTGTGGACAGAGCCTGCTTGGGATTCTCTCTCTCCCTCTCTCTCTGTCCCTCCCCTACTCACTCTGTCTCTGACTCTCTCAAAATAAATAAATCAACTTTTTTTAAAAGTAGAAAGAAACAGGTGGTGTTAATTTTACTAATATATTTCATTTAAGCCAATATGCGTGCAAAATATTATTTTTCAGTAGTCAGTATAAAAAATTATCCATGAGATATTTTATGGGTTTTTTCCCAACCCTAAGTGTTGGAGATCCAGTGTGTTTTTAGACTTGAAACAGATCTCATTTGGGATCAGCTAGATTCCCAGGGCTCAGTAGCCACATGTAGCTTGTAGATGCCATATTGAACAGTGCAGATATGGAACATGTATTCATTTGCTTGTTCAACCGTGCAAAGTTTTGGTCTCTGCCTGGAAACATACAGAATGGAATAAAGCCCAATATCCGTTCTCAAAGTGCACATAGTCCAGCTAGGGAGACGAATATAATAGTCTGTGTTGAAGACATCGAAGACATCAAAACAAGGTGCTCTGAGAGGTCAGGGAGGGAGCAATCAGATGAGGAAAGCTTCAGAGAGGAGATAGACATTTAAGATAGGACTTGAAGGATGTGTAAGAATTCCCCAGGTAAAAGAAGTTAGGAGAAGGGCACTCCTAGCAGTGAGAGTTGCTTATGCAAAGTCCCAGAGAAATGACATATGGAGGTGCTTCTGGGGAAATGCAAGCAATTCTTTATGGCTGGATTGTAGGGTGTGAAAAGGGAGAGTAGTGGGTGGGAAAAGATGAGGAGGGTCTTATAGACGAGCCTATGGAGAACAGAACTTTATCCACTTCCGTAGTAATGGGGGATGTGAAGCATTGTATCTTGAGTGATATGACCAGACCTGCATTTTCTACAAATCATCTGGCAATGTGCAAGGGGTGGAAATTGTGGGCAGGAAGAGCCATTAGGAAGAGAAGGGGCTGTAGGCAGGACCCGGAGGAAAATCCAGGGACACTAAGAGGACGATCAGAGAGAAAGGAGGGCAAAAGGTGGTCCAGAGTATCCTGTGTGATACAGGTCAAGTAGAAGATGGCAGGTAAACCTCACTATGCTAGAGGCTCAGGAGAGATGCTCTGACCCTCCAGAGTCCACCCAATAGCAGAGGGGGCCAGTGAGAGCCTAAAATTGAGTAAGATCAAACTGGAGTCAAGTCTTGGACCACACCACTGCGTGGCCTTGTTGAGAACACTTAATCTTCTGACCGGGAAGTGGGGATAAACATAATAGTAGCCCCCTAGGACTCTCATAAGGATGGAATGGCTTACTGTAGCTAGGTCCCTTTGCACAGTGCTTGGCACAGGCTGGCACTTGACCCAGATGGTAGCTATTATTATTTGCTCTCCTTAGAGTGCCCTGGGCCCCAGTTCCCCTGCTTACAAAATTGGAACTTCCATCTCCAACTTGCTGTTAAAGGAATCAAAGAATAAAAGAGATTATTGAACTGTATTTTTTTAATGTTACTTTTTATTTTTTAAAATTTACATCCAAATTAGCATACAGTACAACAATGATTTCAGGAGTAGATTCCTTAGTGCCCCTTACCCATTTAGCCCATCCCCCCCCACAGCCCCTCCAGTAACCCTGTTTGTTCTCCATATTTATGAGTCTCTTCTGTTTTGTCCCCCTCCCTGTTTTTATATTATTTTTGCTTCCCTTCCCTTATGTTCATCTGTTTTGTCTCTTAAAGGCCTCATATGAGTGAAATCCTTGATATTTGTCTTTCTCTGACTAATTTCACTTAGCATAATACCCTCCAATTCCATCCACGTAGTTGCAAATGGCAACATTTCATTCTTTTTGATTGCCGAGTAATACTCCATCATAAGTATATACCCCATCTTCTTTATCCATTCATCCATCGATGGACATTTGGGCTCTTTCCATACTTTGGTTGTTGATAGTGCTGCCATAAACATGGGGGTGCATGTGTCCCTTCGAAACAGCACACCTGTATCCCATGGATAAATGCCTCGTAGTGCCATTGCTGGGTCATAGGGTTGTTCTGTGTTTAGTGTTTTGTGGAACCTCCATACTGTTTTCCAGAGTGGCTGCACCAGCTTGCATTCCCATGAACTGTATTTGCACTTAAAACTAAAGGCAGGGGCACCTGGCTGGCACAGGGGGTAGAATGTGTGAGTCTTGATCTCGGGGTGTGAGTTTGAGCCTAACGTTGGGTGCAGAGTTTACATTTGAAAAAAAACCAAAAACTAAAGGTGGGGTGCCCAGGTGGCTCATTCGGTTAAGCATTGAACTTCGGCTCAGCTCATGATCTCATGGTTCATGAGTTCAAAGCCCCACATCGGGCTCTGTGCCAGCAGCTCAGAGCCTGGAGCCTGTTTCAGATTCTATGTCTCCCTCTGTCTCTGAACCTCCCCAGTTTACACTGTGTCGCTGTCTCTGTCTCTTTCTCTCTCTCTCTCTCTCAAAAATAAATACATACAAAAAACCCCAAAAACTAAAGGCAAATCTTCCTCAGAAGATTAAACTGAGCCACTAACAATTCTACTCCTAGGAATATGGCCAAGAAAACATGAAAATATATGGCCACGCACAAACCTGTATACAAACGTCCATAGCATTTGTTCATATGCATAGCACGAATGTTCACATTCACTAGAGCCAAAAAAGTGGGAACAACCCACCAACAAATAAATACACCGTGGCTTATCCATACAGTAGAGTATTAGTCAGCCATAAAAAGGAATGTAGTGTTGGGGTACCCGGGTGGCACAGTTGGTTAAGTGTCCAACTCTTGATTTTGGCTCAGGTCACAATATCACAGTTCGTGGGTTTAAGGCCCACTGTCAGTACAGAGCCTGCTTGGGATTCTCTGTCTCCCTCTCCCTCTGCCCCTCTGCTGCTCACACGCGCATGCATGCGCGCGCACACACACACACACACACACACACACACACACACACTCTCTCTCTCTCTCTCTCTCTCTCTCTCTCTCAAAATGCATGAATAAATTTTTTTAAAAAAAGGAATGATGTGATGACACAGGCTACACCGTGGATGAACCCTGAGAACATCATGCATAAGTGAAAGAAACCAGACAATAAGACCACGCATATTGTATGATTCCATTTGTATGAAATGTTCAGAACAGTGCTCGCTTCGGCAGCACATATACTGAAATGTTCAGAACAGGCTGGTCAGTAGAGATGGGAAGATCAGTGGTTGCCTAGGGCTGGGGGAGTGCAGGGAAAACGGCAGGGGGTGATGGCTAATGGGTGCGGATTTTCTTTTTGGGGTGATGAAAATGTTCTAAGATTGACTGTCATGATGGTTGTTGCATAACGTAGTGAAGGTACTAAAGCCACTGAGTTGTACATTTAAATGGATGAATGTGGATTATATCTTAAAGCAGTTACCAAAACAAACAAACAAACAACCAGGGAGAGACTCTACCCAAAGCAACTCAGGAAGAATCAGACACATCATAAGACACACCTCTGTGGAGAGTGATGTTATCCGTGTTATTTGCTCTCGAATCCTCATGGGGCGCATCTGAGACCAGAATCCCAGGACTGTCCCAGGAAGCGTCAGGAGCTGTCACTTGTGGCCTTGCAGCGTAACTGGTGATCTCACCTTTTCCCAGGAGTGTTGCTTTCTGCTGACACCTGCCTTTCTCACAGATGCACACACGAGGCTGCTTCTACATCGCCTACTGCCCCCTCCTCCAGCCCCTGAGCCTCACACCTGTTCTCACACCTGTACTGCAAAGCCAGCAGCACTTTATTTTTAGTCCAGATTATACCCTAACTGGGTCAGCCGGAGCGCATAGCTTCAGTGGTCCTTCTGCTGGCCCTTGCCTCCAGATGGACACCTGTCGGCTTTCAACTGGACTGTCCTCCCCCCCCCCCCCCACCCAGCCCGCCGCCGCTTCCCACGTTTTACAGAATCAGCCCAAAGGTGGGGAAAGTGGGAGCTCCTCCATCCTCTCTACAACCACTGCCATCTGCTGGCCAAATGGTGGTGCAGGGGACATGGTGTCTCCTCTGCTTGCCTTTCCTTCCTGGACTTGGAGCCTGTGTTACAGACTCCTGGAGGTAATGTTCATCCTTCATAGTTCTCTTAGATCAGAGTTTAAGCCAGACCTCATTCTCACATCGAGACGCAGAAAAGTGCCCGTGTCTTACGTGTTGAGGCTGATGCGTTTTCGTGAACCTCACTCTTAGTGCAGCAGACACCAAGTGAAGACACAGAGAGTGACCATCCCCAGCAAGCTCCTCTGTGCCCCCTCCCACCACTCACTGTCCGCCCACAACGAAGTCACCAGCCCGACTCCTAAGAGTAGATTCGTTTGCATGCATTTGTATCTTCATTGCAAGTTGGAGCCGGTTGGAGCATGCAGTGTGCAGTTTTTGTCATGCAGCAAACACTCCAAGTGACCAAGGGCATTTTCAGTGCAGTTCTCTCCAATGGAGCAAAACCCAGGCATCACCAAGGGTACCTCCCTGCCCTCCTGCCACAACCCTCTGCCTCCTCCTTCACCCTCTCTCCCATCATTGGCTCAAAAGCCTCAAACAAAATCATGTGATCGTTTTGGGAGACTCAACCAACAATCACTGAGCACTTACTTGGCGCCAAGTACTGTGCTAAGCACTCTGCACGCACACCTCTCTTGACCCCACAAAGAGCCTGCACACACTTACCTAAACCTAAGTAGAGAGTTGCAACGCTGGTGGCTGGCAGACGTGACTCTAGACCGGTGGTCTCCTTACCACCCAAGCTGCCCTCCAGAGACAGCATGAGCCAGGAAACTGTCACATTTGTAAAAACCTGCCTTTATACTCAGCACAGGAAGGGAAGGGAGCGTGCCACCCCCGTGGAACCCACCTTGTGAGGTCAGTGATTTGTCTGAATGGTGGCGGCTTCTCAGACCTTTGATACAGAAAAGCGCTCTCAGCGCAAGTGCACGGCACGGTGCATTTTCAGGAACGGAACACGTTGGCGTGCGTGTTTCCCAGCAGCCCGCCTCACCCTCCCTGGGTGTGAGGTCACCCCAGGGTCACCACGCTGCTGACTTCTAACAGAAAAGACCATTTCACCACGCTCCATTTTTGTGCTTTTTATAGAAAAGGATTCATACGGTATGAGCACCTTTCTATAAGGCTTCTTGTGCTCAGTTTTCTATCAGTGAGTCATCCCTGCCGGTGCACAAGGCTGCCAGTGTTCATTGTCATTGCCATATGATGGTCCATTGTGTGAATATAGCATGGTTCATCTGTTGTGCTGTTCCTGGGTATCTGGGTAATTCCCGGATGGGAATTCTTAGGGATTGTGAGATTGCTGTCACAGACATTATAGTGCATGCTATGAGTCTCTTACTTTTGGCTGCCCACTGTGGGGTAGAACGTCTGGGTCATAGGGTCTACCCGTGTCCAGCCCTGCATACCCTGTCACAGACTTTCCCAAAGTCCTTCTCCCAATCTACACTCCACCAGAGGGTGGGAGTTCTGCTCATCATAGGCTCACCAACACCTGGCATTTCCAGACCCTCCACCCAACCCTCCAACGTAAATGCTAAATAATTCTAATTTTTTTCTAATGTTTATTTATTTTTGAGAGAAAGAAAGAGACAGAGCATGGGCAGGGGAAGGGCAGAGAAAGAGGGAGACACAGAGTCCACAGTGGGTTCCAGGCTCTGAGATGTCAGCACAAAGCCCGATGCGGGGCTCGAACCCACGAACTGCAAGATCATGACCTGAGCCGAAGTCGGACGTCTGATCGACTGAGCCACCCAGGCGCCCCTAAATGCTAAATGATTCTAAATGGAAACATGAATGATTTCAGTGTTAGCTTCTGTTTTGTAATATTTCTGTCGTTGACACAGCCTGTGAGAGTGGACCGCTCCTTTGGAGCTGTCATCCACTTAGCAAACATTTACTGAGCCCCTCCTGGGTGCGGGGCTCTGTGTTCTGGTGCTAGAGAGACAGACAAAAGGAAGAAAGGTCTCTGTCCTGAAGGAACGCCAGGGACATCCTGTCTTCAGCTCAGATGTCTCTCCCGAGGCCTCCCTGAGCACCTGCCCGCGTCACCTCATGGCCCATTTGTTGACATGTTTGCTGCTCTTGTGAGGGCAAGAATCTTGTCTGCTGGGGGTTCTCTGTCCTGGAGGGTAGTTTCTGGCCCGTAGTCAACATTCAGTAAATATTTATTGGGTGAATGAATGATTGAATACGTAAGTGATAGGTGGAGTGAGACCTGAGATCTTAGATTCAGATCCTGGCTCTGCCCCTCATTAGCTGTGTGAGGCTGTCAGTAAATTATTTAAGTTTCTGATCCTCATTCCTCATCTATAAAACAAGGGTGGTTGAACTGGCAAAAGAAAGAACAAGTGAGCTTGAAGCTAAATTGGTAGAAATTATATAATCTGAAAAACAGAGAAAATAGAATAAGGAAACATGAACAGAGCCTCAGAGAAATGTGGGACACCATGAAGTGCACCAACACATGTGTAATGGGAGTAACCAAAGGAAAGAAGAGGGAGAGAAAGGAGCAGAAAAAATAGTAAAAAAAAAATTTTAAACATTTATTCATTTTTGAGAGACAGAGTGCCAGTAGGAGAGGGGCAGAGAGAGAGGGAGACACAGAATCCGAAGCGGGCTCCGGGCTCCAAGCTGTCAGCACAGAGCCTGAAACCGGGCTCAAACCCACACATCATGCGATCATGACCTAGCCAAAGTCGGACGCTTAACCGACTGAGCCACCCAGGTGCCCCAGCAGAAGAAATATTTAAAGAAATAATGCCTGAAAACTCCACAATGTAATAGAAGAAAACAAAAAGAAGAAAGAACAAACCCACATTAATCTACACATCCAAGCATCTCAGCAAACTCCCAAGTAGGAGCACTGTAAAGAAAGCCATGCCCAGATACATCATAGTTAAAAGACGAGACAAGGGAAACAAATTTTGAAAAGAGCAAGAGAAAAATGACTCATCGCCTACGAGGGAACCCAAATAAGATCAGCAGCTAACTTATCCTCGGAAACAACAGAGGCTGCAAGGCAGAGGGATGATATATCCAAAGTGCTAATAATAATAATAATAATAATAATAATAATAACAAAAAAAAACCAAGGGTGATCCTTGTCTTGTAGTATTATTGTTTCAAGTAAAGGAACTGAAAATTCAGTGTCTGATCACAGCGGTTTCCTGAACACATTATTAAGGATCATACAATGTCGTTTCTGATTGCCTCTTTTGTGTTATTTAATCCACCCTGTGTGAGCGACAGGAGGAGTTCCCTGTGGTTGTGGCAGAAGGTAGAAATCAGCCCTTCTATACCCGTCTGGAGGTTCAGCCAAAGGAAGCAAATGCCTCCTTTGTGGTTCTTCCTCAGAAAAAGGCTTTCTGCAAATGACTCTGTTTTATTCATTCAGTCAGCAAGTATTTATGAAGTATCAACTGTGTACTTGCTAGAAGCCATCTCCCATTAGAACTCCCATCTGCCTCCAGGAACTCAGAGTGATGAGGGAG
Organism: Lynx canadensis; assembly: GCF_007474595.2. Classification (NCBI taxonomy): domain Eukaryota; kingdom Metazoa; phylum Chordata; class Mammalia; order Carnivora; family Felidae; genus Lynx; species Lynx canadensis. The sequence continues at coordinate 4,121,997 of NC_044318.1, forward strand.
AATGGCACTAACCAGATAGCCACACAAATGACCGTGGCCAACATGTGAAGGAAAGACATGGGAAGTACTAAGATCCCAGAGTATGGAATGTTTATTCCAATCAAGGAGGTAGGGAAGGCTTCCCTTGGAAAGTAATGGCTGAGCTGAAGTCTGAATGATGAGTAGGACTTTCGTTTCTCTCATAAATAGGGGCAGGAAAAATGTTTCAGCCACATGCCAAGGACAGGGGAGGGGCTAAGGAGCCTCCAGGTGTTCGGGTCCTTTTCATGGGTCAATTGGAGGTCACATCTTTTTGATCACGTTCCTCAACAAGGACTAAAAGAAAGTTAATTGGAAAATTGTATGTCTGATAAGGGGTTAATATCTAGAATATATAAAGAACTCCTACAACTCAACAACAAAATTTTAAATGGGTAAAGGACTGGAATAAACATTTCTCCCGAGATATACGAATGGCCAGTTAGCACGTGAAACGATGCTCAGCATCACAGTGACCAGGGAAACGCAAATGAAAACCACGAGCTCTCACCTCACACCCACTGGGGCAGCTGTTATCAGAAAATAGCAAGTTCTGGTGAGCACGTGGAGAAACTGGAGCCTGGTAGGAATGGTGCAGCCACCACAGAAACCAGCGTGTCAGGTCCCCAGACACGCTGAATTCTACATACGGTAGAATTGCTGTATGACTCAGCAATTCCACCTGTGGGTTCAAGAACTTACAGCAGGGACTGGAACAGGCGTTTATACCGTCATGTTCACCGGCAGCATTATTCACAGGAGCCGAAATATGAACACAACCCAAAGGTCCATTGCCCATCAGCGGATGAAGGGATAAGCAAAATGTGTATATACGTGCAATGAAATATTATTCAGCCTCAAAAAGGAGGGAAACTGACACAGGCTACACCATGGATGAACCTTGAGGACACTATGTTAAGTGTGATAAGCCAGGCACAGAAGGACAAATAGTGCGTGATTCCACTTATATGAGGTCCCAAGAGTAGTCAAAAACCATAGAGATGGAAAGCAGAACAGTGGTTGCCTGGGGGTGGGGGGGAAGGAGGTAGGGGGGGTTAGAGTAGAAGGAGCTGCTGGAATTAAAGCCAAAGAGGGGAGAGGTGGGTCCAGCCATGCAGCCTACAGACCACACCATGTGGTTTGGTCTTTGTCCTAGGCAAAGGATTTCAGGGCTGCTGGTGGACAAGGAAGGGTGAGTGACATTGGTCGTTATTTAGGAAGAAAACAGGGCTCAGTGAAGGATGTGATGTGAGTGACTGGGAGAGGAAGCCCCCCCCCCCCACCCCGAGATCCTTGGTCATTTCCCAAGAGGTTCTGGAAACCTCTGGCCTGAGGCCTCATTAAGGAGCAATACTCTGTCCAGGTCCCTGTGCAAATGTAAACCTACATTTTATGCCCCCCGCAAGAAGAAATGTGGGCACCCACAGCCTGCACTCCCACCTGGACACACCCTCCTGGCTGGGTGGGCATCGTTCAGGCTCGGATTGGCTGTGTCCTCCCTAGACGCCCGTCCCCCTGACCTTCACTGAGTTCCATTTGTGGTTTCTCACCATTTGCCAGCCTCACAAGTGAGCGCTTTGGATCAGTCGGGGCAACAGAACCTGAGTCTGGTTTCCTGAACAGAAAAGGGCTCAAATGGAAGGTCTGACTGCTCACAGAATTATGTTCCTGGCTGGGGAACAGAGCTCACGTGGGAACCAGGAAGCTGGGGCTGGTCATGAAGCCAACCCAGGACAGCCTGCCTGGAATCCCAGAGTGCACCCAGCCACTGGCCCCTCAACCCCACCGGGGCCGTCCTGAAAGCTTCCTTCCCTTTCCGTCTGCTCTTTACCCTAGTGAGATTAGAGCCATTAACTTTATTATTTTTTTTTTTAAATTTTTTTTTCAACGTTTTTTATTTATTTTTGGGACAGAGAGAGACAGAGCATGAACGGGGGAGGGGCAGAGAGAGAGGGAGACACAGAATCAGAAACAGGCTCCAGGCTCTGAGCCATCAGCCCAGAGCCCGACGCGGGGCTCGAACTCACGGACCGCGAGATCGTGACCTGGCTGAAGTCGGACGCTTAACCGACTGCGCCACCCAGGCGCCCCTAGAGCCATTAACTTTAGACACAAGAAAGCTGAGGCCCAGGGAGGTAAGAGGCCTTCGTTAGATCAGGTGTCTTGCCTAATGTGGCAAGTGGCTGAGTCCCCCGACCCCACACGCCACCCCCACGGCCCCCCAGCTTCCAGCAGACCAGTGCACAGGTGATTTGCACTTGAAAATACTGGTCCTGAATTTCAGAACCATGAGCAGCAGTTGCTTTGTTGATTTTTCACACCTAACCACAAATGAGACAGAGGCGAGTGGGGTGGCAGAGATCTGACTGGACAGACAGTCTCTGAGCAGGGGGCAGGTTGCCTGCACCTGTCATGAGATCCCCCCCCAACCCCTCACCCTCACCCCAAGTTGGAGAATGTCCAGATACCAGGCAGCCAGAAATGGCACGCGTTGACTAACCACAAACTCCGAGCCTTCACCAGCAGTACTCGCCCTGGCGTCCAGTTCTTCCTGGAGCTTGGGAGGAAAAGGCACCTGGTTATCCTTCTTAGCCATCTATGCAGCATGAAAAATGGCTGGTCTGGGGAAAATGTATGAACGGCATTTTACAAAACAGATTTAATCATTGATGTTAACTTATTTGGGAGGGAAAAAACGCTAATGGTCATTTCCAACCATGTTAATTGGCTTCTGGCTCCGACCAGCCGCTCAGAGAATGTCCAGTGACAACTTTGTCCTGAAATTGTCTGAGCGACGGTTCTGCCATCAGAACTCAGCGTTGCCAAATGACTGGTGATGACCGGTGACCCAAGGGCAGGGTCGCTTCCTGGGGACAGCAAATCCTCCAGGAAGCAGGGAACACCCTGTGGGGCAGCATTGTGACCTCTTCCACTCAGGCAGTCTGGTCTTTAGGTCTTTTGATTTTGTAACAGGTGTTCTATTTCCAGACCTAAAATGACATGATTTTTAAAGTTTTTGGATCTTCTCTAACACGTTGGCTTTTTTCTTTTCCTGCATTTGATCACAACTGTTTTGATTCAGCGGCATCAAACCACCTGCAACATACACAGCTTTCTCAAATCTTGCCATTCTGTGATGTGAAGTGAGTGGATGCATGTGTGTCCATAGATGCAGACTGGGAGTAAACATTCATACGTTGCATCCAGGATACACTGGGGCAGATATACAGGGTTGTTGCTGCAGTGTGGGCGGGGCCACAGAAGGGGGTCTTTGCCAGGGGAGATCTTGGGGGGGGGGGCGTCTTAGAGGCTGGCTACCCCACCAGCCCGCTTAAATTAGTGCCCCTCCCACACTCTCATCTTGTCCCGTCTTATTATGTTTCTAACTCCTATCCCTCCCTGACCTTAGTCTATTTCTTTCCTGTAAAATAAATGTCTCCCCCGCTAGCCAGCAAGCTCTGTGAGATCAGAGACCGCCCCCCAGACGTGCTCACTGTGGTCTCCTCCATAATTGAGCGCAGCATGTGGCGGGGTGCCCAGTAAATACTGGTTGAAGAAAAGAATGAAGAGTCATTGCCAGGCCCAGTGCTTGGTGCTGGGAAATACATCCGTGTCTCTGCAGTCGGCTTGCAGCCCTATCTTGAAGGCCTGAGACCAGACTGGGTTCTTTGAGATGAGTTTCCACCTCTCTGAACTGTTGCAACCCAGGCTCATTTACTAGCCTCACGTTCTTAGACCCCAGAGGAACATACCCCTCGGGCCCCAGAGCTGCCAAAGCCAAGCACGGGGTCATGCCCTCACTTCAAAGCGAGCCAGGGAACCTGTGAGCTGTGGTCGCCTCCAACCAGGATTCCTAAAGTGGAGGCTTCGCCAGCCAGTACGCGGGTGGTTCCGGATGCCGGGCATCCCCTGCAAATGACAAAGCACCCTCACACCCACTTGCCCACCCTGGCCCCCCAGTGACCGAGAATTGCTTCCAATTCTGTCACTCACATTTCTTTGTAAGGCCCATGGGGAACCCCTGGTCTGGCCCCATGCTGACCTGTCCCGTCTTGTTTCTGTGCTAACCTGCCTGTTTCCTCTTATTTTCCCTTGCCTGTTGAGGAAAGCCTTGCCCGTGGTTCCATAATAATACAGCTCCTCAGCCCCTTGCCTGCGGTTCCCAAAGCCACGAAACTCTGCCCACTGAAAGGTTTTCCGTTAAGTTCGCAGAGTGAACCCCTCCAGCCAAGAAGCCACTGTGTTAAGCAAAGTTGGTCTTGTTGACTTGTTGCGACAAGAGAGAACCCACACAGTCCGTGTCCTGATTACCTCCCATTCACCCCTTTGGTGGGGCAGGGGGAGACATGTGCCCTCAATAGTACAACCCCCAGGGCTGGCCAGGACAGCAGTTATCAGCCACATACGCTCACTGGTGGGGGAAAAAGAACACCGCCCGCCACATGGGGCCACTCGGGGTTGCAGTCAGGAACACAGTGAACCAGCACGGAGCTCTGGGCTGCTCTTTCTAATGAGGGGGTGGGGTGCCTGCAGGAGGATGTGATTGGCTTGCAGGCTGGCAGGGAACTGAAGCCCTGCATGCTGAGAACAGGGAGGAGTGTGGCCGGTGTGGCCACTGGGGGACTGGCTGGGGGGAGCCTTGCCCGACAATGGGGGCGCACATCTGGACGAGGGCGGGGGGCTGTGTGTCTGGAAGGTTTCAGGGCGGCACTTGAATTTTTGGGTCTTGTAGCACAAGGGGGAACCCACAGGACTCTCTGGGAGGGTTAAGTCGAAGGGTTTACAGGACTTGGGTCCATGTTAGGTGACGGGGGAATGTCTTGGATCGGGTGCTGCAGTGCAGAGCCCCCACGTGGGGCTCCATTTCGTGAGCAGCGAGATCACGACCTGAGCCAAAATCAAGAGTTAGACTCTCAACCGACTGGGCCTCACAGGCGCGCCAGGGACCATGGTGCCAGGCCAGGTCCCGATGTCAGGGGCCGCTTTTCTCTTCCTCCATCTCTACCCCCACGTAGCCAAAAGCACACACAGTCAGTCCTCAGAAACCTGGCCCACAGAGTCCCAAGCTTCGCCGTCCCAAGTGTTGCTGGTCAGGAGGTTGTTCAGAGAAAGCCATCGCAGCTGGGCTGTGGTTACCACCCTCCCGCTGTCCTGCACAGTGAACCGTCCTGTCCCCTCATAGGACAGCCGCTGCACCGACTGCCCAGAATACGTCAGCCACCCGCCACACAGTTCATTATCAGAAGCAAACCTGTGTCCTGGTTTGCTCTCGTACCAGGTCCTGAACTGGAGCCTTGATTGCCAACCCCAGGCTGTGAATACGTGCCCCAGACTCCAGCTGGTCTTTCCCTAGAGAGCCAGGGGGCTTTTTTTTTCTTTTTCTTTTTCTTTTTTTTTTTTTTTAGAGAGGGAGAGAGAGAGAGGATGAGAGCAGGGGTTGGGGGGAGAAGAGCGACAGAAGGAGAGAGAGAGTCAAGCAGGCTCCGCACTGGGTGTGGAGGCTTGATCTCATGGCCCCAAGACCATGACCTGAGCTGAAATCAAGAGTCAGACGCTTAACCAACTGAGCCACCCAGGCATCCCGGTGGCTTTTTCTTTTTCTTTTTTTTAAGAGAGAGAGGGAGGGGCAGAGAGAGAGGAAGACAGAGGATCTGAAGCAGGGTTGGTGCTGACAGCAGAGAACCGACACGGGACTCGAACTCATGAATTGTAATCATGACCTGAGTGGAAGTTGGATGCTCACCTGACTGAGCCATGATCATTGACTGGCAAGAGTGGAATATCAGGTCAGTTCTGAGGGAAAGGAATTCTTTTGAGTCATAGTGGCTGGTACTTCATATGGGTTATTGCTGCACGCGTGCACACACACACACATACACACTGCCCCTCCCCTCGACAACCTCACGTGGAGGGTTTTGTTTCCAATTAGGCGGCAGGGAAGCGGAGACTCAGAGAGGTTAAGTCATTTGCACAAGGTCCCACAGCTGTTGAGAAAGAGACATGCACACATCTCCGTGAACCCAGAGTGGACAGGTGCTCCACCCTTTGTGGGGAAGCTGGGGGAGACCGCCCCTCAGCCAACTATACCCCTGAGCAGGGCTCATGCCGTGCACTGTGCAGAAGCAGCGTGTGTTGTGGTGCCAGAGATGTGCCAGGAGTGGGGCTCCTGGGGTTAAGCCAAGGACCTTCCCTGCAGACTTCCCCAGGAGACCAGGATGAGCATTCTTGTCCAAGAATTGACACAAGCAGGGCCTGACCACATAGGAGCCCAAGTGGCAGCTGGCTCACAGCCGTGTCCTCGGGGCATGGGGGCTTCTGGAGCCCTGGCTCTAGCGGGGAGCAGAGCAAGGTTTGGCAAGGGTGTCCTCACCCTGGTGGGGATGTCCTCACCGGGGTGGGCGGGGCCATGCAGAGTTCAGACCTGTGGAAAGCCAGATGCCTCTTGCCCTTCCCACCCCCATCCCCACTCCCCACCAGAAGCCTGAACATCTGTGGGGCCTTTGGCTCATGTCTGGAGACCAGCTTAGCTCTTCCGACTCCTTTCTACGTCCTCTTTTCTCCTAACTCCAAGAACTGTTTTCCTGTCCTAATTCTAAAGGCTTCCGAAGAGCAAGCTTCCTCCCCATCACCTTCACTGCATGCTTCTTAGAAGGGGTCATGGGTCTTACATAACTGAAGGGCTTGACATGAAAGGCTGACCGTCCTTCTGTTCACTCATCAAGTTTTCATTGAACGCCCACCCTGCCCCACTCCAGGCCCCCCGGAAGCACGCCGACCTGCCCACGTTCTTTGGTGTCCTAGCAACCAGAAGCTCTCACCTGAGCTCCGGCCAGCACAGAGGCCATTTTCTCTCTGACCGCCATGACCTGCAGCCTCCCTGGGCCTCTGAGGACCTGTCTGCACAGCTCGTGTGTCCCCTGAAAGCCACCACTTGTCCCCGTGGACACCCAGAAGCCCAGCCCAGCCTCCCCTCCTTGCAGAATGAGCTTCTCGCTCACATTCTCTGAGCTGGTCAACATCGCCATCCCGCAGTGCGGGGTGGTGAACTTCAAGGCCCTGCACCTCCTGCTCCAGGGCATCCTGGAGCACATCCACCTGGCTGAGCTCAAGAAGGTCCTCTCGGGAGACGAGGACTTTCTCCAAACCCCGCTGGCCGCGTTCATGCCCCGGGAAGCAGACGCCCAGCCCATCCTGCACCCCTTGAAGAGGCTCAGCAACGTCTTTGACCACGTGGTGAGCCGCATCGACAAGATGGAGAGCCAGCTGGCCATGCTACAGGACCTGCCATCCACTTCCCAGCTGCTGGAGGGCAGCCGGGGCAAGGGCCAGCCGGCCCAGGATCTGTGGCACCTGATAAAGCTCCGGAAGATGGTGGAAAGCAATGAAGAAGCCATCGCAAAGGTAAACCGCCTGGTCCGGAAGCTTTCTGCCCTTCCTGCTCTCCACCCAGGCGCCTTCTCCCTCTCCCTTTGTGCCCCTTGTGATGGGCTCTCCCCCACCAACCGGGGTGGGATGGGGCTTTGGAGTCAGGCAGAACCAAAGCTCCAAGCTTGCACCCTTTGTCAAGCATTGAGGAAAGAAGCCAGACACAGAAGGCCACCTGTGGTGTGAAACAGGCAGATCCATAGAGAAAGGAAGCCAACAGGTGGTTGGCAGGGGCTGGGGGAAGGGGGAAAGGGGAAAGATAGCCCAGTGGCTATGGGGTCTCCTTTTCGGGTGATGAAGAGAGTTCAGAAACACAGACCAGATTCTGCCATTCCCTCATCTCCTCACTGTCCCCTTTGCCCTTGAGGCTCTGTTTGGCTCCCTGCCCAGGGAAGGGAAGTTTGGCTCCCTCCCAGTAGAAGGAGCACTCCCCGGCTCCGGGTGAGTTAGAGGCTTACGTCTGTTAACCCCTTTCATTTTCATAGCACCCACAGGAGACAGGTGCGATGATCACCCCCAGCTTAGGTGAGGCATTGAGGCATTGAGAAGTTTAACCCACTTGGGGCCACACAGTGTTAGCAAATGTCCTCATTTGCCGGCGCAAACCTGAGCTGGGAGGGGCAGGTGAGGGGCATAAGAATGTGGGGGTGCTCAGCATGGTGCTGCTTACCCACTGGACCAGGGGGTGGGGGATGATCATGGTTTCCTCCTCCCAGGATTGCCTCAAGATTGGTACGAGACAAGGTAATGCGTCGGAAGTGCTTAGACAGAGCTCGAGGTATTCTGGGCGCCCAGGCAGCAGTCACTAGGAGCGTTGTCCAGAGACTTGAACTGAGCAGGGAAACTGGGGTCACCGTGAGCTCAGCGAAGTCAGGCACCGGGAGCCCTGAGGGACAGGGAGAGGGTGAAGTCTGGCCAAGGTAGGCTGAGAGGCAAGGCAATGCGGACCAATGTGAAATCCCATGCTAAGTAAAGCAGCCAGATGCAAAGACCACGTAGTGCATGATTCTGTGTCTCTTTTCTTCCATCTTTTCTTCTCTTTTCTTTTCTCTTTTTTCTTCTTTCTTTCTTTCTTTCTTTCTTTCTTTCTTTCTTTCTTCCTTTCTTCCTTTCTTCCTTTCTTCCTTTCTTCCTTTCTTCCTTTCTTCCTTTCTTCCTTTCTTCCCTTTCTTATCCAGGTTAGTTAACATATAGTGTAGTGTTGGTTTCAGGAGTAGAATTTAGTGATTCATCACTTACATATGACACCCAGTGCTCATTCCAACAAGTGGCCTCCTTAATGCCCATCACCCATTTAGCCCCTCCCCCTCCCCACCTCCCCTCCAGCAACCCTCAGTTTGTTCTCTGTATTTAAGAGTCTCTTACGGTTTGCCTCCCTGTTACTTTTCCCTTCTCTTCTCCTACGTTCATCTGTTTTGTTTCTCTAAAAAAATTTTTTTAAATGTTTATTTTTGAGAGAGAGAGACAGACAGACAGACAGAATGTGAGGGAGCGGGGCAGAGAGAGAGGTAGATACAGAATCTGAAGCAAGCTCCAGGCTCTGATCTCTCAGCACAGAGCCTGCTGGTGCGGGGCTCAAACTTGGGAATGGCGAGATCATGACCTGAGCTGAAGTTAGATACTTAACCGACTGAACCACCCAGGTGCCCCCATCTGTTTTGTTTCTTAAATTCCACCTATGAGTGAAACCATGAAACATCCAGAAAAGGCAAGTCCGTAGAGACAGAAAGTAGATTAGTGGTTGCCAGGGGCTGGGAGGTGGTGGTGACTATGGGAAGTGACTGCTGATGGGTATTGGGTTTCTCTTCAGGGTCATGAAAATGTTCTAGAAGTAGGTCATGGTGACAGTTGCCAACCTTGTGAATGTACCAAATGCCCCATTGAATTAATTTTGTTTCAGTATCCTGTGCATTTTACCACACACACACACACACACACACACACACACACACACACAGCAGAGGTTGGCAGAATCACTTAAAAGAAAAAAGGCGTGATCTAACTATGCCCTGTCTACAGGAGACACATTTTAGATTCCAAGACAAATAGGTTGAAAATAAAAGTTTGGAAAAAGGTACTCCATGCAAGCAGTTATCAGAAGAGCTAGAGTGGTCACACTGCTCCTATCAGACAAGACAGACTTTAAGATGAGAATTGTTGCCAGAGACAAAGAAGGCTGAATGGGTGCCCCAGTGTAGATTACAGAGGCCTCGGAGGCTGGAGAGGTGGACACAGTGTCCAAGCAGCCTGTCCCTGACTTGCCCTAGTGGGTGGAGGTTTCTAGAATGCTCAGTACCCAGAGTGACCCAGCCAGCACATGAAGGGCGCTGCTGGACAGGCTCCAGCATGGCTTCAGAGGACTATTTGTGCATCTAGGATTAGAGAACGTCCCCCTGGCCTGGCCTTGGCTGAGGTTGCTTGGGGTTACCGCAGCGACAGTCCCCACCCTACTCCCGCGAGGGGGTTGCTATGGTAACTGGTTCTGGGATGGTGCAAGCTGCTTACCTAAGTATCTGCAGCACCAGCCAGTCAGGCCCGCAGACCAAACACCATGTGGATGTCCAGGTCACGTCCCCTGCCCCTGCCTCCCCCCACCCCTTTCTCTGGGGCTGGCCGGATTGGTGTCCTGTGCTGTCCTCTACGAGCGCCTGTCAAGGTGCAAAGGCCCAAAGTGTGGAAAGAGAAGCCTGCTGGACCTGGCACCCACCCCGGACAGAGTGAATGGTGCCCAGAAAACTAGGGTCGGCACCAAGGAGGCTTCTTGAGAGAAGGTTTGCGGGGCTCTGCAGGCATGGTTAGCGCACGCCAGATTTGGGGCTCGGGCACTGCAGGCTGAGATTGCAGCGGCGGTCACCCTCACAGATAATTCTTCCTCGTGAGGGTCAGCCTGTGCGCTGTGGGATGTTAAGCAGCGTCCTCTGGCTTCCACCCTCCAGGTGCTAGAAGTGCCCCCTCGTGGTGACAACCAAAACTGCCTGCAGACTCTGCCAAATGCCCGCTGGGAGCCAACTCGCTCCCCGCCCCGCTCCTCCCGCCCCGCACCTTGAGGACTGCCGAGTTAGGAAAACTGTGCTCCCCATGCTCGCCCTGCGTATTGTCCCCGCAGCCCCCCGGGGAGGCTCTGACCCGGGGCCTCCTGCGCCTGCGGGAGCGCCAGCCCCACCTGCGGAGCTTTCCCAGAATTGCAGGCTCCAAGGCCCTGCGCGCATCTCCCCGGCCGCCGGCCCTGAACGTGAGTTTTAGAAAGTGTATGCTGGAATGAGCCAATGAGCCCAGCCAGATTCTAGAAAGCTGAGTCTGGAGGTCCTTGACTGTGTCCTTGAGATCTCGGTTATCACAGTTGTGATGATAACCCCTGGCCATTAGCCTCACAGGAGAGAAGGAGAGACCGCATCGACTGTTTATTTAGACTATTCTGGGGGCGCATGGCTGCCTCCAGTCAGTAGAGCAGGCTACTCTGGATCTCTTGGGTCATGACTTCAAGCCCCATGTTGCAGGTGGAGCCTACTGAAAAACAACAACAACCACAACAACGACAACAAAATACAGTTCTGGCTGACCCTGTTTCCATAAATAAAGTCGAGGTCCCTGTGGGGATTGCTACAACCTGTTGTTGCTTTTTCTGATTTCAAAACTCCCTTCCCATTTGACTCGCTGAAAAACTCCTGATGCAGATCCCACAAATTGAAATGATTTTAAATTTATTTATTTTTAAAAATAAAGTTGATTTATTTATTTTGAGAGAGGCAGAGACAGCGCCAGTGGGGGAGAGGCGGAGAGAGAAAGAATCCCAAGCAGGCTCCGCACAGCCAGCGCAGAGCCTGATGCAGGGCTCAAACTCACAACACTGTGACATCATGATCTGAGCCAAAACCAAGAGTCGGATGCTTAGCCCATTGAGCCAGCCAGGTGCCCCTAAAATGATTTTAAATTTAAGTTAATGTTTGAAAATTTCATAATAGGGGCGCCTGGGTGGCTCAGTCGGTTGGGCGGCCGGCTTCGGCTCAGGTCATGATCTCGCGGTCCGTGAGTTCGAGCCCTGCGTCGGGCTCTGTGCTGACAGCCCAGAGCCTGGAGCCTGTTTCAGATTCTGTGTCTCCCTCTCTCTGACCCTCCCTCGTTCATGCTCTGTCTCTCTCTGTCTCAAAAAAATAAACATTAAAAAAAAATTTCTTAATGTTTGATAATTTCATAACAAAGCTGAAAGGTGTGAAAACACTCTGGGGTCTTAGAGAATAGGGTCAAGGTTACTGCAATAACAGTAATGAACTTTCTCTGTGGCCAGCACCTCTTCAGGGTGCTGGCAAGTACCTTTGTATTGCTGTTCCCTGGGAAGGAAAGGCAGGGAAGGAAAGGCAGGGAAGGCAAGTGTTAGCCTGCCTTCCCATTTCCCAAAGCTCTGGGGTTTGCCACCTTTTCTGGGTTTGCCCTGGACTACGTGTGTGTGTGTGTGTGTGTGTGTGTGTGTGTGTGTGTGAGATGGGGGTTGGGGGGGGTGACTCCTGCTCAGGTAACTTATAACTTAGGCCCCTGGTTGCCTCCAGGGAGACAGGGGGAGAGGGAAGCATTCCTGCACTGGTGTAAGATCTAGACTTCAGAGATTTCCCTGAAAAATGTTTTCCATCTACAGCAGATAAAGACTTGTGAAACCCTTCCTATAATACCATTACCACTCCTGACAAAATTAACAACTCCCAAATACCATCCAATAGACTGTATTGAAATTTCCCCCAGTTTTTTCTAAAACAAAAATGCTATTTTTTGCATTTTTATTGAGATATACATATGTTCATGTGCATACCAAAATATTCATCCATTTAGAGTGTATGGTTCATGGAGTGCCTGGCTGGCTCAGTTGGTAGAGCATGTGACTCTGGATCTCGGGGTTGCGAGTTTGAGCCCCATGTTGGGATCACTTAAAAATAAAAATCTTTTTTTTTTTTTATTTAAAAAAAAATTTTTTTTTCAACGTTTATTTATTTTTGGGACAGAGAGAGACAGAGCATGAACGGGGGAGGGGCAGAGAGAGAGGGAGACACAGAATCGGAGACAGGCTCCAGGCTCTGAGCCATCAGCCCAGAGCCTGACGCGGGGCTCGAACTCACGGACTGCGAGATCGTGACCTGGCTGAAGTCGGACGCTTAACCGACTGCGCCACCCAGGCGCCCCAAAAATAAAAATCTTTAAAAAGTAAAGTGTACAGTTCAGGGATTTTAGTATGCTCACAGTGTTCTGCAACAATTACAATCAATTTTAGGACATTTTCTACAACCTCCCCCCAAAACCCCCTTAACCATTAGCTATCATTCTTCTTCCTGCTCCTTTTTGAGCCCCACTCTTGCACTTACTATGATGTCTTCAAGGTTGATCCATGCTGTCACATGTATCAGTACTTTATTTTTTTTTATTGCCTAATGATATTCCACTGGGTGGATAGACCACACTTTTTTCTCAATTGGTGGACATTTGGTTTTTTCCACCTGTAGGTTGTTAGGAGTAGTGGTCACTATGAACAATGGTGTATACATTGTCCTGTGAATATGTTTTCATTTGGGCATATACCTTGTGGTTTTGATTTGCATTTTTCTGGTGACTGTGCTGAGCATCTTTTTCAGGTGTCTAGCGGCCATTTATAACTCCTCCTGGGAGAAATGCCTATTCAGATTACTTGACCAATTTTAATTGGATTGTCTTTTTATTGTTGAGTTGTAAGAGTTCTTTATATATTCTGCATATATGATGCCATGTGTGTGATTTATAAATGTTGTCTATCATTCTGTGAGTTGTCTTCACTTTCTTGACAGTGTCCTTTGCTAGGCAAAGTTTTAAATTTTTCTGGAGTACAATTTTATGTATCTCTTTTGTCACGCTTTTTGATGGATTGTCGCTTATGCTTTTGGTGGCATATCTAAGAAACCATGGCCTGGCCAAGGTCTTGAAGATTTACTGCTATGTTTCCTTCTACAACATGGGAGTAAATGGTCTATAGTTTATCTCTTAAATTGAGACATAGGAGCCATTTTCAGTTAATGTTTGTATACAGTGTGAGGTAAGAGTCGTTCATTCTTTTGTATGTGGATATCCATCTGTTCAGTACTGTTTGTTGAAGACAGCTCTTCCCCTTTTGATTTGTTTTGGCATTCTTATTGTAAACGTGACTATTTCTGGACTGTCATTTCTCTTCTACTGACCTATGTATCTTTTCTTATGCCAATACCACATTGTCTTGATTACTGTAGCTTTGCAGAAAGTTTTGAAATCAGGAAGTGTGAGTCTTCCAGCTTTGCTCTTTTTTTTGTTTTTTTTTGAGATTGTTTGGCTATTCTGAGTCCCTTGCATTAACATAAGAATTTTAGGGGGGCGCCTGGGTGGCTCAGTTGGTTGAGTGTCCAACTTCGGCTCAGGTCATGATCTCACGGTTCGTGGGTTTGAGCCCTGCATCAGGCTCTGTGCTGACAGCTCAGAGCCTGGAGCCTGCTTCAGATTCTGTGTCTCCCTCTCTCTCTGCCCCTCCCCCACTCACGCTCTGTCTCCCTCTGTCTCAAAAATAAATAAACATTAAAAAATTAAAAAAAAAAAGAATTTTAGGATCCAGCTGTCAGTTTCTATGAAAGAGAACAAACTGGCATTTTTATAAGAATTAAGCTTAATCTGTAGATCAATTTGGGAATTAAGCCTTCTAATCCAAGAACATGGGGTGCTATTTATTTATCAGTCAGCTTTATTGTGATAAAATTCACATACCAGGGGCGCCTGGGTGGCTCAGTCAGTTAAGCGTCCCACTCTTGGTTTCAGCTCAGGTCATGATCTCATGGTTCATGAGTCGAGCCCTGCATCGGGCTCTGTGCTGCCAGTGCAGAGGCTGCTTGGGACTCTCTCTGTCTCCCTCTCTCTGCCTCTCCCTCCCTCTCTCTCTCTCTCTCAAAATAAATAAATAAACTTAAAAAAAAATCACGTACCCTTTAAGAGTGTACAATTCAGTGGTTCTAGTCTATCCATAGAATTGTACACCCATCACCACAGTCGATTTTAGAATATTTTCATCCCCCTAAAAGAAACCCTGTACCCTTTGTCACCAATCTATCCCCTCAGGCTCCACTGCAAACCACCCCACCCCCCAACCCTAAGCAACCACTAATCTGCTTTCTGTCTTGTAAATTTTTCTATTCTATATGCTTCATATAAACAGAATCATGCAATGTGCTGTCTTTTGTGTTTGGATTATTTTAGTTAGCGTCATGTTTCTGAGGTTCATTTTCCTTGGAATCAGTACTAGGTTCCTTTTTATGACTGAATGATATTCCATATTGTGAATATATCATGTTTTGTGTATCTGCCAGTTGATTGACATTTGGATTGTTTCTACTTGGAGCTGTTATGAATAATGCTGCTATAAACAATCATATACAGGTTTTCATTTCTCTTAGATATATACCTAGGAGTAGACCTGCTGGGTCATTTGGTAACTCTGTGTTCTATCTTATGAGGAACTGCCACACTGTTTCCTAAAGTGGCTGCACCGTATCACATTCCCACCAACAGTATGTGAAGGTTCCAATTTTTGTACATCCTCACCAACACTTACTATAGCTGACTTTTGATTGTAACCATCTTAGTGGGTATGAAGTGGTATCTCATTGTGGTTTTGATTTGTTTTTCCCTGATGACTGATGATGTTGAACATCTTTCCTCATGTGCTTAGTGGCCATTTGTATATCATCTTTGGAGAAATGCCTATTGAGATTTTTGAATAATATTGGCCTCATAGAATAAGTCTGGAATTCTTCGACTTTTTTGGAAAAGACTATAAAGAATTGGTATTAATTCTCCTTTAAATGTTTGATAGAAGTGAGTGGTGAAGCCGTCTCAGCCTGGGTCTCTTTTTTTTTTTTAAGTTTTGTTTTTTTTTTTTTTTTTTTGAGAGAGAGAGAGCACAGGAGGGTCAGAGAGAAAGAGAGAGAGAGAGAGAAAATCTCAAGCAGACTTTGCACTGCCAATGCAGAACCTGATGAGGGTCTCGAACTCATAAACTGTGAGATCATGACCTGAGCTGAAACCAAGAGCCGATGCTTAACTGACCGAGCCACCCAGGCATCTCTCTCTCTCTTTTTTTTAAATCACTGTTTCAAATCTCTTCACTTGTCTTAGATCTATTCAAATTTTCTCTTCTTTCTTTCTTTCTTTTTTTTTTTTTTTAAATTTTTTTTTTTCAACGTTTATTTATTTTTGGGACAGAGAGAGACAGAGCATGAATGGGGGAGGGGCAGAGAGAGAGGGAGACACAGAACCGGAAACAGGCTCCAGGCTCTGAGCCATCAGCCCAGAGCCCGACGCGGGGCTCGAACTCACGGACCGCGAGATCGTGACCTGGCTGAAGTCGGACGCTTAACCGACTGCGCCACCCAGGCGCCCCTTTCTTTTTTTTTTTTATTGAGAGAAAGAGGGCTCAACTGAGTAAGGGCAGAAAAGAGAGAGGGAGAGAGAAAGAATCCCACGAGGGGCAGGGAGGGGGAGAGAGAGACAGAGAGAGAGAGAGAGAGAGAGAGAGAGAGAGAGAAATGGGACTCACCTGAAGCAGGGCTCATGTTCCCTTGAAGTAGGGCTTGAGCTCACCTGATGTGGGACTTGAACTCATGAACCATGAGATCACGACCTGAGCCAAAGTCAACTGAGCCACCCAGGTAACTAACTTGTAGGCCTACAGTTGTTCACAGTAGTCCTTCTTAATTCTTTTTATTTCTTTTAAGTTTATTTATTTATTTTGAGAGAGAAAGAGAAAGCATGAGCAAAGGAGGGGTAGAGAGAGAGGAATGCGAGAGAATCCCAAGCAGTGGGATTCTGCACTGTCTGTGCGGAGCCTCACACGGGGCTCAAACTCAAGAACCACGAGACCACGACCTGAGCTGAAATCAAGAGTCAGATGCTTAACTGACTGAGCCACCCAGGTGCCTCTCTTTTTATTTCTGTAGGGTAATGTTCCCTCCTGCATTTCTGATTTCTTCTCCTTTTTTCTTGGTCAGTCTCGCTTAAGATCTGCTAACTTTGTTGATGTTTTCAAAGAACCAGCTTTTAGTTTCATTGATTTCCTCTCTTATTTTTCTATTCTCTATCTCATTAGTTCCCACTTTATTCTTTATTGCTTCACTGTTTCTAGTTGCTTCAGGTTTTTTTGCGTTGCTTTTTTCCAGTGTCTGAAGGCTAGTTTCAGCTGCATCCCATAAGTTCTAGTGTGTTCTGTTTGTTTTAATTCATCTCAAACTGGATTTTGATTTCCCTGGTGATCTCTTCTTTGACCCATTGCTTATTCAGAAGAGTGTTGTTTGGTTTCCATTTATTGGCAAGTTTCTAATACTTTCTTCTATTATTGATGTATTTGAATCCATTGCAGTCAGAGTACACATTTTGCATGATTTCAGTCCTTTAAAAAATGTGTTGACACTTGTGTTATGGACTAGCATATGGTCTCTCCTATAGAATGTTCTGTGTATGCTTGGGAAGAATGTGTATTCTGCCATTGTTGACTGGAGTGCCCTATAGATGTCTGTTATGTCTAGTTGGTTTATAGTGTTGTGCAAATCTAATTCCTTGCTGATTCTCTTTAGTTTTATTCATTATTGAAAATGGGGTATTGAAAGCTCAACTATTCTTTTTTTATGTTTATTTATTTATTTTTGAGAGAGAGAGAGAGAGAGAGAGAGGGAGGGAGAGAGAGGGAGGGAGAGAGAGAGGTGGTGAGCAGGGGAGAGGCGGAGAGAGAGGAGGAGAGAGAGAATCCCAAGCAGGTTTCTCTCTGTTAGTGCAGAGCCTAACATGGGGCTCATCCCACTACCATGAGATGCTGAGCTGATACCAAGAGTCAGCACTTAAGCAACTAAGCCACCCAGATGCCCCTAATGTCTGCCTTTAATTTTTTTTAATGTTTTATTTTGTTTTTTTGAGAGACAGAGTGCGAACAGGAAAGGGGCAGAGAGAGAGAGGGAGACACAGAATCCAAAGCAGACTCCAGGCTCTGAGCTGTCAGCACAGAGCCCGATGCAGGGCTTGAACCCACAAACGTGAGATCATGACCTGAGCCAAAGTTGGACCCTCAACTGACTGAGCCACCCAGGTGCCCCTAATATCTGCCTTTTAAATGGGAGTTTAATCCATTTACATTTAATGTAATTACTGATAAGAAGGATTTCTGCCATTTTGCTGTTTGTTATTTTTGTTAGCTGAATGCCTATCTATGCACTGGGCTCTTTAAATACATCATCACATTTTTGTTTCATCATCACATTTTTTATATTCATTTTATGATTGAGGATCCTAAAACCTGGAAGGATGCAATAACAGCCCCAATGAGTGATGGAGCTGAGCTATGATCCCAGCACTCACTGTTCCCATCAGCTCTTGCCTGGAAGTTTCCTCACTGGTCCTCTGGCTTTCTCCCTTACCTCCGGGAGCCAATCTACATATGCAGCCAGAGGGACCCTTTTAAAATGTATATCCAATCATAACTCCCTTGCTGATGTCCCACCAAAGGGCATGAGATGCTTCCTAATGAGGGACTCCTGGTTACTGAATGCATTGAAATATAGAGTTGCCTCCTTCCCACCTGGACCACCTGGGAGCTCAGCACTGTTGACTTTGGTGTCATATGCTAGCCTCTGAGTATGTTCCAGCCTGGGCCTTGGTAGAGCCAAGAGGACTTCTTAGACCATGGGCATCACCAAAGAGCTTCTGCACTTTACATACCTTTCCCCCCAGCCACACCCAACTTCACATTTTCCCCTCTTCTTCCCCTTCAGTCCATGAAGATTCTGCAGGATTTGCTCACTGACATTTATGCACTCAAAGTCTCCACTGAAACTCTCAGAAAGGATATGGACAAACTGAAGGACATACTTGAAAAGGTAGACCCTCTCTAGCATCCTCCATGCTGTCTGGCCATGCTGCTTGGACCTCAGATGGTTGGGGGGGACAAGGTAAATCTAGGGAGCCTGTTCTTAGTCAAAGAACACAGCCCTGAGAGCGGGAGAAGGGGTTTGACATTGACCAGCCACTTAGCCCATCCCACTAAACTCTTCATGGCTCCCAACTAGCCCGTGCCACTAAACTGTCCGTGGCTCCCACCATGCTCCTCGCTCTGCTGTGTTAGGAGACCGTTTGTAAGTTACAGAAACCTAGTTCATCCTGGCTTAGGCAAAATAAGAGAATGTAGTGTCTCATTTACTAAAATGTCCAGAGTTGCCTTCAGGTACAACCAGATCTAGGTGCTCATGCCACATCAACATCTGTCACTGATGCTCTCCTCTGGACTGGCTTCATTCTCAGACAGGTACTCCCTAAGTCTTGGTAACTCCAGGCTTATATTCCACCAACTTAGCAGGAAGATTACAGCTTTCCCTATTCTATAAAGCTCTGTCCACGCTGCAAAGTGGAATAAACCTAGCATAGGCATACAGTCTATCTCCCCTTGGAGTCACAAGGACATCAATCCAGGTGTATACTAACTCCTTACCATGATGTGGAAGGACACAGCATCCCTGAAGCTTGAGGTCACAGCTGGTGAGTCAGAGCTGGGCTCAGAGGCCAGGTCTCCACTCCTGCAGGCTGGTATTGTGACTGAGGTTTTACGACTTGCCCCCAGATAGCATGGTTTAGTGTATTATTCCCAACTCACAGGTCACTGTACACATTTGATTGTTATGGCACCTGTGAAAACTCAGTCTGAGTAGCTCCCATCTGAGAAGAAAGGGCATCACGAAGCGCTAAAAAGGTTTCTTTGACCAATCTATGGAGAAAAATAAATGCCTCCTCAGCCTACTACCTCTTGGAGATTCTTAATGTACTTTTGCCCATTAAAGGCTCTGAGAAGTTCTGCAGTACAGAAACCCATTGAATCCTTTTAAGCCCAGCATTTTCCAAACTTACTTTCCCAGGGAACCCTCTTCTACCCCTTTCCCACTCCCCGGGAAGCACTTGCTTTGGGATCTGTTCTTCCTTCTCCAATTCTGTCACCTAGAGCTAAGTCCTTGTCTTTGAGCTGTGGGAGAAGCAGGGCCAGGACCAGAACCTGCAGGCCCACAGAACTTGGCTCATTTGACAGATGCACCCAGAAAGAATGGATACTTTCTTGGAGGATCTGAGAGGACAGACCCAGAAGATAAGTGTGCTGCAGCGGAAAGTGGTGAGGGCCTCGGTGCTGTCCTCCCTCCTGAGTCCCCTGACCTCCAGGCCCAGGGGGCTGGGGGGGGGAGGGGTAAGGAGGAGAACACAATCAGGAAAGGCAAGTATGGACCAAGGAGCCACCTGAGGGCCTCGCCCATCATTCCCAACCCTGTCCCCCAGGTTTCTCTCCAGAGCAAGATCCTCGCCATCCCCAAAGCTGAGGACATGGTGCTCTGGAGCAGCCTCCATGAAGCCATGTTCAGCCCCGTGAGTGAAGGGGGAGACGGAGGGGCAGCAGCTGAGGGTGCAGGAGCGGGCAGGGGGACCGCTGAGCTGGCCTGGAGCAGCCCTGGCCAGCCTCACCCCTGCCCACGGGGAACTTTAACACAAGGAACCAGTTCACTAGGGTTTGATGATTCGGAGCTGTTGCAGATTGTGGATCAGCCCCCAAAGACAGATCATCCCCAGACCACGGAGTACCCTGAAGCTGTTCGTCGTGTCCCAGTCTCAGGGGTCACCGAGCGCCCCAGGTTACCGGAGTCTGCCTGGCATTACGAAATCCTGGAGGAGCTACAGGAGGAGGAATCTGCCCAAGCTGTTCTACTCGCCGGGGCCCAGGGGCCGGGGCAGCCTCAAGTGCCCGAGCCTGGGTCTGCGCCCGAGCCTGAGCCTGGGCCCGAGCCTGGGTCTGCGCCCAATCCTGGGCGTGGGCCTGGGCCCATACGGAGGCCACAGCCTAAGCCCACTCCTGCACCAGGGCCTGTGGTGGGGCCTAGTCTGACACCTGGATTCCCACTAGCACCTGGGCCTGCCCTCAGACCTGGGGCCGCCCTTGCCCCTGAGGCTGTCTCTGGGCCTGCACCTGCCCCAGGGTTTCAGCCCACACCACCAGCAGGCTGGCGTCTTCCCAGAGGCTGGTCCAGAGCTAGCAGTTGGCCTTCCGGGGTCTCGGGCTTCTTGCAGCTTGGCCCAGACCCATCAGGCCTCCTGCCTGCACAGTCCCAGGGATTCAGGGCCCCCCCACCAGCCACGGAGTTTGGCTCCGCTTGGCCCTGTCCTCTGTGGTCACGGTCCAGCCACGCACAGGTACGTCTGCTGCCGGCTGTCTCAGAAAATCAAGAAGAATATTTATCCCACGACATGCCAGCTCCTCAGGCCAGGACCCCCAGGGCTGAGGACCCCAAAGCAGCACCCCCCAAGGCTCCCCCATCTGCCCTTCAGCGGTTGAAGACCACCGCCACCATTGCGGCTGCCGCCGCCGCCTCCTACGCAAAGGCCGCCACATTGGCAGCCCGGCAAGCTGAGGCCGCCACCAAGGCCATCAAAAATGCCCCGGCCACCAAGTTGGCCACCATAGCAACATCCGTGGCTGCATCTGGGCCCCTAGGGGTTTTCGCAGACATCCTGGGCGCGGGATCTTCCCGTGGGGCCTTGGCCTCTGTGTCCTTGGCTGAGGACACCAAGGCAGAAGACTTGCAGGGTTACAGCGAAGACTTCTATCCCCCATACTCTGCTGCCAGCATCTCCCCCGGTAGGGCCTTGTCCCAGGCCATGCTGGCTGCCCAGAATGCCGTGACCACCGAGGACAAGAAGGAGGCTGTCAGGTACTCCATGGGCCACATAGCCCAGATGCCCATTAGACACGACTCCCTGAAAGAAGATTTTGTACAGCTGTCGTCCAGCCTTCAGCAGCACTTGACTTCTCTAGGTAGGCTCTGCCTGGCTCCGGGGGACGTGGCAGGGGCTCAGGCCCTCCCAGTGGCCTCCGAGAAGTCCCTCGTCGCCTTCATTTAGCTCCCCCAGCAAAATCCGTATTAACCGTTAGCCATTCTTTCCTTTGGCTTCAGCATTAGCCTCTTATTGGTCTATTCTTTTACCATGAATGTACAGTGAGGTCTTATCATAGGGGAGAGGGGTGGTTAGGGTCTAAAGTTGGCCCCGAAGAAGGAGAATCCCACATCACAATTACTCTGGAAAACTTCCTTTCGACAGCCCATGTGATACAGCACTACTGTACGATGTGTTGATAAGTCTGGACCAGCCAGAATGTGCGAGAGCACAGAACAGGCCCCAGATGAAGTGGTCGGTTTGAGGTTAGGAGCCACTGCCAGGCAAACAAGTGTGTCCTTAAAGACCACAGAAGCTTTGTGGGTGGCAGTGGTACCTGTAGATTTGTGCTCCCATTTTACGCCCATGCTGGACAGAGGCTCACTGAGGGGACTGGAGGGCAGGGTAGCCTCATTTACTGCTTCTCAACCTTGTGGTTCCCTCAGCATCCCCAGGAGACTTGTTAAAGCACAGACTGCTGGGCCCCACCCCTGGGGTTTCTGACTCAGTGGTCTGAGCAGGGCCCAAGAATTTGCATTTCTGACCCATTCCAGCAGCTGATTTTTTTTTTTAATGTTTATTTGTTTTTGAGCGAGCGAGAGAGAAAGAGCACTTGTGTGCACAGCACAAGAAGCAGGGGAGGGGCAGAGAAAGGGAGGGGACTGAGGATCCGAAGTGGGCTCTGCTCTGAGAGCAGAGAGCCCCTTATGGAATTGTGAGATCATGACCCAAGCCCAAGTTGGATGCTTAACTGACTGAGCCTCCCAGGTGACCCCCAGCATCTGATTCTGATGCTGCTGGCTCAGAGGACCCACTATGAGGCCTGTTGCCCTATCCTATTTGAAGATTTTTTTTTAAAGTAATCTCTGGGGTGCCTGGGTGGCTCAGTCGGTTGAGCGTCTGACTTCGGCTCAGGTCATGATCTCACGGTTTGTGAGTTCGAGCCTCGCGTCGGGCTTTGTACTGATAGCTCAGAGCCTGCTTCTGCTTCTGTGTCTCCCTCTCTATCTACCCCTCAGCCACTTGCAGTCTGTCTCTGTCTCTCTCAAAAATAAATTAAAAATTTTTTTTAATTAAAAAGAAAAAAGAAGTAATCTCTATACCCAATGTGGGGCTCAAATTCATAACCCTGAGATCAAGAGTCTGACTTGATCCGCTGACTGAGCTAGCCAGGCATCCCAGCTCAGGGCCTTTTCTGAGACTGGAATAAACTCCAGAAAGGCCTCCCTAGGCCTGTGCTGTCTAATATAATACCAGGAGGCACTTGTGGCTGTTGGACACTTGAGATGGGGCAAGTTCAAGTGCAGGTGTACTCCAAGTGTGAAGTGCATGTCAGATATTGAAACCTTGATGAAAACAGGAATGTAAAACATCTCAATAATTTTGTATCATATATTCAAATGATACTTTTATATCATATATATTGAGTTAAATAAAATATCAAAATTAATTTTATCTGCTCCTTTTAATATTTTTTTTAATGTATTTAGGGGCACCTGGGTGACTCAGTCAGTTAAGCATCCAACTTCGGCTCAGGTCATAATCTTCAGGTTCGTGAGTTTGAGCCCCATGTTGGGCTCTGTGCTGACAATTCAGAGGCTGCTTTGGATTCTGTCTCCCTCTCTCTGCCCCTCCCCTGCTCATGCTCTGTCTCTCTCTCTCTCTCAAAAATAAACATTAAAAAAAAAATTTTTAAATACAGTTTATTTATGTTGAGAAAGAGAGAGTGGACGAGGGACAGAGAGAGGGAGAAGAGAGAGTCAGAGTCCCGAGCAGGCTCTACACTATCAGCACAGAGCCCAATTCAGGGCTCAAACTCCCAAACCATGAGATCATGACCTGAGCCTAAGTCAGATGCTTAACTGACTGAACCACCCAGGTGCCCCATTTTAAGATTTTTTTTAAAAGACTGTAGCTACTCGGGGCGCCTGGGTGGCTCAGTCGGTTAAGCATCTGACTTCGGCTCAAGTTATGATCTCATGGTTCATGAGTTCAAGCCCCACATCAGGCTTTGCACTGACAGTACAGAGCCTGCTTGGGATTCTCTCCCTCTCTCTCTCTGCCCCTCCCCCACTTGTTCATGCTCTCTCTCTCTCCCTCCCAATGAATAAACTTAAAAAGAAAAAAAGAAAAGAAAAGAATGACTACTAGAAAAGGTAAATGACCTGGAAGGCCCCAGGCTCACAGTATCTTCTGGTGGCCAGTGCCACCTCGGACGTCTCCTGGCAGAAGCAAGTGGAGCCCTAGATGAAGGGTCTTTCCCCATCTCTGCCCCTAACAGCCACCCCCTCCTTTGCCCTCAGCTAATCTGGGAGCCTCTTCTAAGCTCGGCACGACAGTGGACGTACTGCAGGAAAAGATTGGGAACCTCCAGAGATCCAGGATGAAGGTCAGTGCCCCGGGGCAGAAAGACACTAGGGGATGGTGGCTTGAGGCAGGCTGACAGCTGAGTTGCTGACCCAGGACCAGAATTTGTTGTATAGCTAAAAGGCGGCCTGGGGGAGTGAGTGGGGCAAAGGAGACAGACCTGGCAGGTGCAGGAGTCCCAGTGGGTCGTGGCTATGTGGTCCCCCACCAACGAGGGTTCTCGGCACTGGCCTGGTACACTCTTCAAGCCCCTTCCCTGCCATGGTGACCTTCAATGCCGAGGGCTTCATGTCTGTGTCTCCCCCCTTTTAGGAGGAGGAACTTGAAAGAATTTGGGGCCACCAAATAGAGATAATAAAGGATCACCACCTCGTGCTGGACAGGGCAGTGGAAAAGCTCCAGACTCGCCTGGGTGACTTGAAGGTCTGTTTGGTTTTCTTAAATATTTTATTTTTTATTTTTGAGACAGAGAAAGAGCATGCACACAAGAGATGGGGAGGGGCAGGGAGAGAGGGGAACTGAGGATCCGAAGCATGCTCTGCACTGACAGCAAAGAACCCGACGCAGGGCTGGAACTCATGGACTGTGAGATCATAACCTGAGCCAAAGTCAGATTCTCAACTGACTGAGCCACCCAGGCATCCCAAGTCTGGGGATTTGGGTGGGCAGGTAGGGGGAGGATTCCATACTAGGACGTTTGGACCCTCCTTTCAAGGGTTCACAGCTACACCCAAGGCAGGGGAACCAGGGACCCTGCACTGGCATTTCATCTTGCATTAATTATACTTCAATTGAAACCAACAAATCTGGGCCCCCCCCACCTCCGCCCCCAAACATATAAGCAAGAGGGCTTGGGAAACATCTGTGTTGTTGACCACTGGGTCACCCGCCCCCGGAAAGGTGCCTGGAGCACAGCCAACACTCAACATGTGCTGAAGGCATCAGCGAATGAGTGAGGGGATTTCTTGCACCAACTGTTAGGTTCATAACATTTCCCCTAACTCAGCTCAGCACCGGTGGGTCTTCCCAGAATGGCAGGTTTACTGACATGACAATTGTGCACACAGACACCAAGCACCTAGTGGGGGCCCCCTTGGACACCCTCTCCCACGGGCCTGGAGGGTCTGACTCAACTGGCCTGATGACCCTGGCCCCAAGGTCCTCAGGGCCAGTCCCATCCGTGCCTTGTCTCCAAGGTGTCCCCAGGCTTTGGAGGAGGGCCCGAAGTCCTTCCCAGCAGGAAGACAGGACCTTCCCCCAGAATGAAAGAGACAAACCCCAAACAGAACCACCCAATATATTTTCCATGGGGGCTTCTGATCCAAGTCAGGGGGCTATTGGTGGGGTGCACTAGGATGTAGGGGGTGCAAGAAAAAGGCACATCTCCCCCCCCAACCCCCGCCCCCATGCAGGTACCAGGCTAGGACACACACAGGGCAACTTGGTGGGGAAAAGAACTTCTGGAAAGGGAGCCAGTTCCCAGCCCGGGTGAGGGCGGTGGGTATCTGGGGTTGCAGGCTCAGACCTTTGTGAATACCGAGGTCAGGAACGACTTCATCTCCTGCCAACTCTGGACCCTTACTTATCACTGCCCTCCGGAGAGGCTGGGCCGCCACGCCCTGCGGACAAATCGATGGAGACCGGAGCCCGTCCGTTCGGCACGTCTGCTGAGTGGCCAGCACCCTGCCCTGCCCTGTGCACAGTGTCTGCCTCCAAGTAGCTGTCACTTGAGGGAAACTCCAGAGGACAAGGCCTGACCGAACGGTGCCAAATGGAACAAGGCAGCCTTTGTCCTTCCTGCCCCTGTGCCAACAGGAATTAGTTACTTATAAAAGTTAACCCTGGAAAGACGAGGAGCAGACTTAGTATACAACACATGCTTCGCTAAATATTTCCTTTTTTTTCAAGTTGTTATTTATTTATTTGCTTGTTTATTTAGGGAGAGTGAGCACGAATGGTGGAGGTGGCAGAGAGGGGGAGAGAGAATCCCAGGCGGGCTCCACACCACCGGTGCAGAGCCCCATGTGGGGCTTGAACTCCTGAACCAGGAGATCATGGCTTGAGCCGAAGTCGGACGCTTAACCGACTGAGCCACCCGGGCGCCCCAAAATGCCCACGTCTTAAGTCTAAGAGCTCAGTCCACGTCTGCCTGTTCATGCAGCCACACCGCCACCACGCAAGCAGGAGGGAGATGTTTCCATCCCCTTGCTGTGCGTCTTTCCGAGAGTTTTCCCCTGAGAACCAAGCGAGAACATATGTGGGGGCAGAACTCTTTCTCACGGGCTTTGTAGAAAACGTGATTTGCCTTTTGCAAGTGGATGAGTGTCTTTTATAAGCCAGAGGCTGCATTCCAGAACCCCTCCTGGAAGAGACCATCATATTCTGAGTTGTGGCTCGGTGCAGGAGGAGACCGAAAAGACGGCCAGTGAGTATACCACTTACTGGGTGTATTCGTTTTCTGTGGCTGCTGTAACAAATGATCGCAAACTGGGTAGCTTGAAACGCTAGGTACGTATTCTGTCACAGCCCTGGAGGCCAAAAGCCAGAACGCAAGGTGTTGGCAGGGCCTTGCTCAGACTGAGGATCCTTGCCTCGACCAGTTTCTGGTGGCTCCGGGGGTTCCTTGTCTTGTAGCCACATCACTCCAGTCTCTGCCTCTGTTGTCACATGGCCTCTTCCCTCTATGTGTCTGTCTTCACGTCACGTCTTTATAAGGACACCAGTCAATGGATTTAGGGCCTGCCGTGATCCAGTATCATCTCATCTTTTTTTTTTTTTTTTATGTTTTATTATTTTATCTTTGAGAGAGAAAGAGAGACAGAGTGTGAGCACGGGAGGGGCCGAGAGGGAGGGAGACACAGAATCTGAAGCAGGCTCCAGGTTCTCAGCTGTCAGCACAGAGCCTGATGGGGGCTTGAACTCACAAGCAGTGAGATCATGACCTGAGCTGAAGTCGGACACTCAACCATCAGAGCCACCCAGGCACCCCAGGTATCACCTCATCTTAACCAATTACATCTGCAAAGACCCTATTTCCAAACAAGGCCACGTTCAGGGGTTCTGGGCAGGCACGAATTTTGGGGAGGACATTAATCAACTCAGTACACAGGTGATCCTAGCAGTAGAAGTTAGAAGGTCCCAGCTAATCACTCCTCTTTATTCCCAGATTTTAATTAGAAAGAGCCAAGTGGAGATCTAAATATTAACATCAGGCCTGATGACTCCAAAAGGTCAGGGATCCCTGCTGCTGTGGGGTTAGAGGAAGCAATGACTTGAGGCCAAAACAGGACCTTCCTTCCACACCTGCATTTCCCATTCTAGACTTTGGGACCCATCTTTGGGGAAGGTGGACATGGTGGAACTTGGCATTTATTAGAATTAGGTTCAGGGCACCCCGATGGCTCAGTTGGTTAAGCATCCAGCTTTGGCTCAGGTCAAGATCTCACAGTTCATGAGTTTGAGCCCCATGTCAGGCTCTGTGCGGACGGCTCAGAGCCTGGAGCCTGCTTTGATTCTGTGTCTCCTTCTCTCTCTGCCCCTCCCCCACTGTGCTCTGTCTCTTTCTCTCAAAAATAAATAAATGTAAAAAAAAATTTTTTTTTAGATTGTCCATGCTCAAATTAAAAACCTCGAAATGCACAAGGTGGACAAAAGTGTGATGGAGCAGGAGCTGAAAGAGGTGAGTGAGCAGAGACTCCTCTCCCCTCCCGCCCCTGCATCCTGAACCCAGCTCTCCCACCCAGGGCAATGGAGTCATCTAGACAAGACGAGACCAGGCAGAGAGCTTCCCAGGTTCCTTCCACCTGTATCGTATAGAAGGGCTGGGGAAGCTTCCCCAAAGTTGTCCCATCAACTCCTATTTTCAGTGACTCAGGGTGAATGACGGTTTGTTACTTGCACTTAAAAATCAGGCAGCAGCTTCTCCATCACGGGAAAACCTTGGCTTACACCTGATAGCTGTGTCTGAGCCAATTAGACCCCGAGGTTGAATTTCAGCCAAGGCCAGGTGTTCAGGGTCCCAAACTCGAAAACACGGACCAGAGTGGTCTGATCCCGCCCCCCTCCAGCTTTCTTCTTCTGCCACCCCAGCATCGCTGCCGCTCTGAGTCCCCTCTGTCCCCAGAAAGCCGACAGGAGCACCCTGGCAGGCAAGGCGAGCCGAGCTGACCTGGAGACGGTGGCGATGGAGCTGAACGAGATGATTCAGAGCATGCTTTTCAGGGTCGTGACCCACGAGAATGACTGGAAGAAGACTGCGGAAAAGCTGAGCAAGGACCTGAGCACCAAGGTGAGTACCCCTTAGCAGTCGTCTCCTGCTGTGTAACAAGTGACCCTGAAATGTGACAGCTTGAAACGACAAACGCTCTACAGTTGCCGAGGGTCAGGAATTGGGGAGCGGCTTAACTGAGTGACTCGGGCTCTCCCATGAGGCTGCAGTCGAGATGCTGTTGGCGAGACACCTCACTCCCTCACCACACGGACTTCTCACAGAGTGGCAGCCAACGTCCCCAGGGCGGGTGGCCCAGGAGAGCGCAATGGAAGCTCTGTCAGCTTCTATGACTTAGCCACGGCGCATCAGCTCTGTAGTGGCCTCGTTCCACAGGCCAGCCCTACCCCTTGTGAAAGGGTGTGAGCAGGGACGATCTTGGAGACTGACTGCCATACTCTCATGCCTGGGCAAGCAAGGGGGCAGGGTGGGATGGGGTGGGGTGTCTGCTGATAATTTATTTATCCATGCATCCTTTACTGACCACCTGTGATAAATGTTGCTAACGAGTCACAGCCCCTGCCTTGATTTGTACCATCCAGTGGAGAGACAGGCACAGTCAGACCAACAGTTATACTTCTGTGTGGTTCCTGCAGCAGGGGCTCAGAATCAGGCAGCCCCTCTGAGCAGCAGTGTGCCCCGAGTGCTACGACCTCACTGAGCCTCAGATTTCTCATCTACAAAACAAGGATTTGTTCATTCATCAGCTATGCGCTGGGCACGTATGACGCTCGTCACTGGGGATATAACAACAATCAAAACAGATATGGGATGTGTTTCTCATGGAGATGCCCTTGTCTTTCTTTGTTTTCCAAATGTTTATTTATTTGTTTTTGAGAGAGAGAGAGCGCGAGCAGGGCAGTGGCAGAGAGAGAGAGAGAGAGAGAGAGAGAGAGAGAGAGAGACATAAAATCCGAAGCAGGCTCCGGGTTCCAGGCTGACAGCACAGAGCCTGATACAGGGCTCGAACTCACGGACCGTGAGATCATGACCAGAGCCAAAGTCGGACGCTTAACCGACTGAGCCACCCAGGCGCCCCTGGAAACACATTTGTCTTAAAAATCACACAAATCAATGCAGAATTGCAGCCGGAGGAACTATGGTCATCTACAGAACAACTGACCTATTTTTCTTCAGTAATTCAATGATAGGGTGGGAAAAAAAGTGGAGACAGAGAGACTGTTCTAGATGAAAAGTGTCTCCAGAGACAAAACAACCCAGTGCAGTCCATGAGGAGTCCTGGCTTGTGTCCTGGTTCAATTGAGCCAAGTCTACAAAAGGGCTGGGAATGAGAACAGTCAGGAATTACTGTTCATGCATTGGGTATCACGTAGGAAAATGTCCTCACGAGTACGGCAGTATTCATGAGTGAGGTGTCATGGTCTTTGTAAGTTTTCAAAAGATACCCCATCAAAAGAATAAGGCAGATGTAGCAATCTGTTAAGAATGATGAACTCCGGATGGTGGGTGTATGGGGGTTAATGATTCTGGTCTTTTCACTTTTCTGGGTGTTTCGATTTCTTCCTAATAGAACGCTTTGTAAATTTTTGTTTTAAGTGCTTTTTCTTTTCTTCCTGTGTTTTTAATTGTGGCAGAACTCACACAACCTAAAATTAACCATTTGAAGTGACTAAATCCGTGGCATTCAGTACATTTATAGTGTTGTGCAAACACCTCCCCTATTTCAGATATTTCCATCCCCCACAAAGAAGCCTGTGCCCATTTATACAGACACTTTCCAGCCCGCCCTGCCCCCAGTCCCTGCCAACCCCTGGGCTACTTTCTGTCTCTGTGGCTTTGCCTATTCTGGACATTTCATGTAAGTGGAATCATACATCCTGTGACCTTTTGTGACTGGCTTCTTGACCTCAGCATCATGGTTTCAAGGTTCATTTACGGATCAGACTCCCCATTCTTTATCATGGTTGAACAATATTCCATCAGCCGGATAGACCACATTCTATTTATTCATTCATCTGTTGATGGACACTCGGGTTGTCTCTACCTTTGACTATTATGAATAATGCTTCTGTGAACATACACGTACAAGTTTTTAAATCTTTTTTCAGAAAGTTTATTTATTTTGAGAGAGAGAGAGTGTGTGAGCATGTGAGCAGGGAAGAGGGAGAGAGAGAGAGAGAGAGAGAGAGAGAGAGAAAGGATCCCAAGTGGTTTCACACTGTCAACGCAGAGCCTGATGTGGGGCTAGAACTCAAACTGTGAGATCATGACCTGAGCTGAAATCAAGGGTTGGACACTCTACTGACTGAGCCAGCCAGTCAGCTGCCCCTGGAACGAACACCTTAAAAATTCAAAAGTCCCCCCATGGAAAGCAGTCTGGCAATTTCTCAGAAAGTTAGATATAGAGTCCTATACAACCCAGCACTTCCTACCCCTGTAGCCAACAGAAATGAAAACAGGTCCACGCAAAAGCTCGTACAGAAATGTTCAAAGAAGCATTACTCATAATAGCCAGCGGGTGAATGGATAAACAAATTGTGGTCTCTCTGTACAGTGGGCACAATGAGATATTATTCAGCCATAAAAAGAAATGAAGCCCTGATTCATGGTATAACCCATGAACCTTGAAAACATGGTGCTGAGTGAAAGCCAAACACCAAAGGCAACAGAGGATGTGACTCCATTTATACGAAGTATCCTAAACAGGCAAATCCACAGACATGAACGGGATCAGTGGTTGCCTACACCTGAGGGTTTGGGGGAAACGAGGGGCCATCGCTAATGGGTACAGGGTTTCTTTGGGGAGTAATTAGGATGTTCCAGAACTGGTCACACTCATGGTCACACAACTCTGTAGATACACTAAAAGCCGTTGTAAGTATACTTCATACTCAGTGAATATGTGTCGCATGTGTGAATCTCAGGTCTGGGGACCGCTGGGAGAAATGTGTCTTGGGCCTGAGGGCCTCAGTTGAGCAGTAGTGCTGATTTTATCTTTTGGAGGCAGTAACTGGCAGTATTTCTTTGCCTTGGCTACTGGGGAGCTCACTTTGCAGCTCCATTCCGGCAACGGTGTGCGTTAGGGGTATGAACCGTAACCTGAGCTTGATCGTGTCCCCTTTGCTTGACCCCCTCGCTTTTGCTGTTCACTTATTTATTTATTTTTTTTTATTAAATTTTTTTTTAACATTTTATTTATTTTTGAGACAGGGAGAGACAGAGCATGAACAGGGGAGGGTCAGAGAGAGGGAGACACAGAATCCGAAACGGGCTCCAGGCCCTGAGCTGTCAGCACAGAGCCTGACGCGGGGCTCGAACTCACAGACCACGAGATCATGACCTGAGCCGAAGTCGGCCGCTTAACCGACTGAGCCACCCAGGCGCCCCTCGCTTTTGCTGTTTAATCTTGTTACCCAACATTGGGTAACTTTGCTGCAGATCCTTTTCTTGAGCAAGGTGGGGTGTGAATTAGTTGACTAAACCCTCTTTTCTTCCCTTTGGCCGTGTGCAGCTGGCCCACAGTGATTTGGATGACCTGAAGAAAGACGTGGATGAGGTCTGGAAAATAGTCAGGAAGCTGCTGATTGAAGGCCTCCGATTTGACCCTGACAGTGCTGCTGGCTTTAGGAAGTGAGCTCCTCCTGGGTGGGGGTGCACCTCCCAGAGGCTGGGGACAATACTCTCTCTCCAGAGAGGAAATGAGATGGGTATCCCAGAGGATTCTGGAAGGAAGGATTCCAGACCTGTGGACCCAGGGAGAAGGAGTGGGGCTTCCCAGCTTGGGGGTTGAGGGTGGGATGGGGCTGAGGGCACCCCCGAGGGGGGCATCTCTGGTCTTGGCTGGCAGAGGGGCTCCAGGAATGTATCTGCTCCAAAGCCCTTTTGCTGTGAATGAGGAGACTGAAGCTCACGGACGGTAGGGGCCATGCAGGGCCTCACAGGGAGCCTGGGTGGATCTGGGACTGGAGCCTGTCACTATTTCCCCCACCCCATCTAGAGAGAGTCCTAAGCAGAGGAAATCAATGTTGGGGGGGGGGGGTCTCCTGTCCTAAGATGACCCCTCATCCTTCCAAATATCCCCTGTGAAGGGCAGCTTTCCAGAAGGACCCTGGTTTTAAAGACCTCCATTATGTTTGGGCCAGACACATAAGCTGCACACGCTTTGTCCCCCACTGCTGCAGGTGGCCACAGGTGGGGATCCACAGGGGCCAGCAGGGCAGACTTGAGCTGGGCCAGGCCAGCGGGAGTGGGTTGTGGAGGGAAGTCCTGACCCTGTGGTACAGACAGGCCTTCCCCACGGGGCAGCAGCTGATAGCCGGGTGTCTTCCAGGAAACTGTTTGAGCGGGTGAAATGCATCTCCTGCGACCGGCCCGTGGAGATGATGACCGGCCCGTGAGTACCGCCACCAGGGGGCGTCTGTGCCCAACCCCTCTCTTCTGGATTCCCCAGAATCGCCCAGCCCTACCTGCTCTGGGGGGGGTGGTAGGTACATGATTTAGATGTTCATCTGGCCCTATACACCATTCTGTACACATCATGTCCTTTGCTCCCTGTCCTGGGCAGGAGCACCGGCATCCCCTCCTTTGCCAGCCCTGCCTGGTGTCCCGTGTGTGCCAGGGTCAAGGTCAGCTCCAAAAGCAAAAGGATGGAAGGAAAGTGGGGAAAAGCTGAACTTTGTGGGACTTTGTTGCATGTATTTTTAGAGTCTAAAACTTTTGTTTATTGAGGTGAGATTCACATAACATAAACGATCTTCAAGTGAACAATTCAGGGGCTGTCTGGATGACTCAGTTGGCTAAGCATCCAACTTTGGCTCAGGTCATGATCTCATGGTCTGTGGGATCAAGCCCCGTGTTGGGCTGACAGTGTGGAGCCTGCTTGGAATTCTCTCTCTCCCTCTCTGTTTCTCTCTGCCCCTCCCCCTCTCCCATTCTCTCTCTATTTAAATAAATAAACATTTCTTTAAAAAGATACCTTAGGGGGCGCCTGGGTGGCTCAGTTGGTTGGGCGGCCGACTTTGGCTCAGGTCATGATCTCGCAGTCCATGAGTTCGATCCCCGCATCGGGCTCTGTGCTGACAGCTCAGAGCCTGGACCTTGTTTCAGATTCTGTGTCTCCCTCTCTCTCTGACCCTCCCCCGTTCATGCTCTGTCTCTCTCTGTCTCAAAAATAAATAAACGTAAAAAATAAAAAATAAAAATAATAAAAATTAAAAAAAAATAAAAAGATACCTTAGGGGCACCTGGGTGGCTCAGTTGGTTAGGCATCCGACTTCGGCTCGGGTCATGATCTCACAGTCCGTGAGTTCGAGCCCTGCGTCGGGCTCTGTGCTGACAGCTCAGAACCTGGAGCCTGCTTCGGTTTCTGTGTCCCTCTCTCTCTGCCCCTCCCCCACTCGCCTCTGTCTCTCTCTCTCTCTCTCTCTCTCTCTCTCTCAATCTCTCAAAAATAAAACATTAAAAAATTTTTTTTAAGATTTTTTTTTAAAAGATACCTTATAAAATATAAGATGTTATTGTGGCTTAAATAATATGGTAAAGTATATGAATGTTTTCGGTGCAACCTGGTGAATTTGTATGTGTGTATACACCTTTATAACCACCTCTCAGATCAAAGTGTACAACAGTTCCCGCTGCCCAGAAAGCTGATATTTTACTTTGTTTTCATTTTTGTTGTTGTTTAGGTAAAATACACATAGCGCAAATCAATCATTTTAGAGTGAACAGGCCAGTGGCATTTAGTGCATTGACAATATTGTGTAACCACCACTCCGGTGGGCATTTCCACCAACTTCTCTGTTTCAAGGATTTACCTATTCTGGTTTTTAGTTTTATAATCAGAACGGTTGTTCTTTATGACATTTCAAAGATCACTGGGGCTCTTCAGAGCCCTTGTGCAGTGGCCCCATGCTGCAGATGTCTCTAGAAAGTAGGCTGGGTTTGAGGTGCCTGGGTGGCTCAGGGTGGTAAAGCATCCGGCTCTTGGTCTCAGCTCAGGTCACGATCTCACAGTTTGTAGGTTCAAGCCCTGCGTCAGGCTCTGCGTTGACATCATGGAGCCTGCGTGAGATCCTCTGTCTCCCTCACTCTCTGCCCCTTCCCTGTTTATACATGCTCACGCTCTCTCTCTCTCTCTCTCTCTCAAAGTCAATAAATAAACTTGATGGCTGGGTTTAAGGGAGGGCTTCCTGGAGGAGGGAGCCCAGGGCCATCTGCTGGCCACTTGCACCTCCCACTTAACTCTTGTCCCCCAACAGGCAACTCATCACCATCCGCAAAGCCCACCTCCTCTCGCGGCTGCGCCCCGCCAGTGCCAACAGCTATGAGTACCTGCAGCGGCAACGGATGAGGTGAGCGGGCTGGGGGTCTGCCCCATAGAGGGGGTCCTCAGGGGCCCGGGAGCCCTGCAGACACATCAGCTCCAGTCCCGGGATCCAAAGGCGGTCCCAGGGCATTGTCAGCCATCTGCAAGGGAGCCGTTTTGGGACAGCCGTGGCTGGGGCAGCAGATGGCCTGGGAGAGAATCGCAGAGAGGGATGGGCTTATTTACTGGGCATCTATTATGGGCCGAGACGACTGGGGAAGGGTTCTCATTTAAGTGTCATGACTCTTATGAGCTAGGATTGAGGTGCCTGCTTCCAGCTGGAGGAAATAAGCGAGGACCGTGGCCTCAGGCTTGGTGTGGCCAGGCGGGCACTGCGCTGAGCGCTTGGGCATACCTGACCTCAGTGAATCCTCAAGCCTTCCCTTTGAGGTGTATTCTGTCATCACCCCACTTCATAGTTGAAGAAACTGAGGCTCAGATAACTTAGCCACCTGCCCATGTGGGGAAATGATGGCTGAACAACTATCACAGCCACGTAAAGGGGAGGGCCATGGGGGGGCCTGTGCCTGACACCCCCCACCTTCCCGTGCCTGATTCCTTCTTGAGATCAAAGGTTCAAAGCCTTCCATTGGCAGGCCAGACTGGGGTCCCAGGGGTAGGTGGGGTCTGGGGGAGCACAGGACTCGATTTTTCCCCTCTGCCCCAACTGTGCCTGTCCATATCCACTCGCCAGCCCATAGTGGCCCCTCAAACTCAAGCTGGAAGAAATTCCAATCTTGTCTTGCTATTGGTCAGGCCCTTGGGCCCACCCTGCTGCTCCTCTGGGGCAGAGGGGTCTCCCAACAGCTGCTGTCCTACCTGTCCTACCCCAGGGAACACCAGCAGCTACAGCAGCTTCAGGATCTTGAAGACCAGGACAGGAGTCTGGATGCGTTGGGACCCCAGCAGGACTGGGGCGACGGCCCCAGCAATGATGCTAACCTCAAGTTCAAGTCCTATGACTTGTCAACATTCTACCCCTACGGGGACCCTGAGGTGTTGGACTACGACACAGTGAGTGCGGCAGAAGCCCGGGGCATGGGCGATCCCCGGGGGAGGCTGTGCTCTGCCAGGCCTCTGTGTGTCCTAGAGAGGCAGGCAAGGACTCTCCCTGACCTGGGGCCCGGGCCATCTAACAGGCCGAGGTGGACATTCTGGGAGTGGACGGGATCCTGTACAAGGGCCGAATGATCAACCAGGATGGGGCACGGCCTTCGACGGGCATGGAGAAGGAGCTGGCAGGTGAGGGGTATCAGGCCTTCCGGGGAGCCCCCACCCTCAATGTCCTGGCTTTGCTGGGCAGCATGAGGAGGTGCAGGTGGGGCTCAGAGCTGGCCCCATCCCTGACTTGGGGATCTTCAAGTGGCAGGAGGCCTTCACACGGCTACTTGAAAAAACGGAGCCCTACTATATGCCAGGTGCTGCACCGGGCACCGGAGAGGCAGTGGGGAGCAAAGAAAGATGGGCTGCCCGGGGTCTCCACATGAGTGGGAGAAACAGAATGTAAGCAAATAACCTGAAGGGGAGGATCCATTGTTAGCCATAGCAATGAATAGCTGACCAGAGGGGAGCGCCCTGGTGACGAAGGATGCTGGCCTAGGGAGGGGTGCCAGATGGCCTCCCCAAGAAGGATGCTGGGCTGGGGATGGGAGGGTTGTAAGGAGAATGCCAGTCCAAGGAGAGGCATCTGATGAGGGAATAGGGTAAGCTGGATGAAGGGGTCGGGTGGGAAGAAAGTGGTCCAGGTGGGGGGGAATAGCGGGTGCAAAGGCCCGCGGTGGGGAGAAGCCAGGCACAACTGGAGTCAGGAAGGTGAGTCTCCCTGTGGTATGGAGACTGGGAAGGGGTTGGGTATGATGAAGAGATATGCATAGACCCTGGAGGCCTGTGTCCTAATGTCCCAGGTAGGTGAGGATTGGGTTAGGTGGGGACACATGAATCAGTCACTCTGATTGCTGCAGCATCAAAGCCCCTGCTCCAGCTGGCTCCTACCCGGGACCCCAGGCCTCAGCTCCAGCCATGGGCCGGCAGTGCTAGAAGGGGTACCTCCTCTGCACCACTCTTCAGGGTTTTCTCCTTCCGGAAGAGCCATACACTTCTCCGTTGTAGAGGGACCCTGGAGTCCCAAAGTGGCTGGAGGGTTAAATTCTGCCCATGGTTTTCTTCCTCACCCTGCTTTGTCCCCATTGACTTGAGGACTAAATACCAGGTATGCAAGAAAAGGAAATGGGACTGTTTTATTGGGAATGCTGGGCAAAGAAGAGCCCGCATTAGTGTCCTGGGACACATGCAACAGATGGCCGCAAACTGGGGGGCTTAAAGACAAAAGAAGTTCTCAGAGTTCAGGAGCCTGGAAGTCCAAAATCAAGCTGTCACAGTGCTGTGTTCACAACCAGGGCTCCGGGACAGGCTTCTACCTGCGTCTTCCAGCTCCTAGTGGCTCCACACGTAACTTGGCTCATGGCCGTGTCCCTCCAGCGTCTGCCTCCGTCTTCTTGTGGCCTAATCCCTGTGTTTTCTCCTTTTCTCCTGGAAGGACATTTGTCATCGGGTTTAGGGCCCACCTTAACCTGGGATGAGCTCATGTCGAGATCCTTAATTACATCTGCGAAGACCCTTTCTCCGAATAAGGTTACATTCCTAGGTTCTGGGGAGCGTATCTCTTTGGGGACCACCATTCAACACACTACAGGTCCCTGCGCTGGCCCAGGAGGTCAGGACACCATCTGAGCCCTGCATTCCCCCGGCATGGGTCCGGCTCCCCCTGGACAAGCCTCAACCCCCCAGCAGTGGCTGCTGTTGGGAGGGGACTCAGGCTAAGCTTCAGGGGTCACTGGGCAGGGTAATAACCATGGTGGCTAATATTTAATGAGCCCCGAGTTCTTGCCAGGCCT
This sequence comes from Lynx canadensis, assembly GCF_007474595.2. NCBI lineage: Eukaryota > Metazoa > Chordata > Mammalia > Carnivora > Felidae > Lynx > Lynx canadensis. Next base: position 4,159,273 of record NC_044318.1, read on the forward strand.
GCACCGTCTCCTTTCAGCCGGCAACAACCCAGTGAGGCATTGCACCAACGAGCAGGTGAGGGCCGCTTGCTGGAAGGTGGGGGAGCCCTTATCTCCACTCAGGCACTAGACAGGGCCCCTCTCCACCTACCTCCCCTGGGCTGTCACCCAGAGGGTAGGGCTTCTCTCCCCATGGCTCAGTCATTCTTGAGACCCACGCAGCAAAGTAGGACTGAATCAAAGGACACCTCAACTGCTTTGTTCTGCTTGGGGACAACAAAGTCTAACTACTTTTAGAAGCTGCTTCGAAACCCGCCTGTGGCCAGATCTTTTGACCAGATTGCTCTTATCACTCATTTATTTACTCAAAAGAACATTCTAATCCAAAACAGACTCAGTATCTAAACCTAAATGAGCCAGTGTGAGCCCTGCCCAGGCCCAGCCTGGCCCCAGATGCATTAGTCTGTTCATATCACTGTCCAGCGTGCCCTGCCATTTACTCAGTTCTTTGCCAGCTGGGGGCCACTGAAGGGCATCTGGCCGGCCTGTGCCCTCCAGGTGCTTGCACTGAGTCAGGAGCTCAGGCCGGGGCAGAGGAACACCCAGTCAGTCCCCAGTGAGCCGTGTCCCCATAGGAGGGTGGTGGACGTGCCAAGGCTAGTGGTTCTCAGGCTTGACTTTTGAAGAAGTGCCCTGGAAGGAAGGCTAAGTTCAGGCAGGACTCAGGACGTAGGAGGAGGCAGGCAGGGGGGCGTCACCAGCCTCAGCCCTCCTCACCAGCTTTGGGTGAACTGCCTAAAACACACACAGTGACCGGGCCCCTCCCCAGCTCAGAACCTGTTGGTAGGAGTTTCCTATGGATGCTGTAACAGATTACCCCAACCGAGTGGCTTAAAACAACCCACATTTATTTTATCTTAGTTCAGGAGATCAGCAATCTGAAATGAGTATCACAGGGCTAAAATCAAGGGATCAGCGGGTCTAGTTCCTTCTGAGGCTCTAGGGGAGACCATTTCCTTACCGTTTCCACCTCATTCCTTGTCTTGTAGCCCCTTCCTCCAGCTCAAAATGTGTCTCGCCGTCCTTACCTCCCCTTCTCTGAGTCTGACCCTCCAGCCTTCCTCTTTAGAACCTCGTGATTCCATTGGGTCACCTGGATCATTCAGAACGCTCTCTGTCTTGAGATCCTTAACTTGATCACATCTGCCAAGTCCCCCTCTGCCAAGTCAGGTGACAGTCACAGGTTTTGGGGATTGGAACAGGGACATCTCAGGGGCATTGCCCCCAGAGTCAGGCTCCTTGGCTGATCTGTGGGGGGGGGGGGGCTTGTCCCCTGTATGCCCCTCCCTTCAGCATCTCAGAACTGTTTGCTTGTCTCTCAGTGAGCCCAGCTGTCTCCCACCTCTGCCCAGGCTGTGCATCTGCCTCCAAGCCCTGGAGAATCTGTCTCATCTGCCAGAGCTCAGGGTCCCCTCCTGTTGAGAGCCTCACGGCTCCTCAGCTTCTGGCTTATGCAGAGGTGGAAAAGCCACAGAAGAGGGCCCAGAAGGAGCAGGTGTTGGGGTCAGATGGCGAGTTTGAATTCTGACCTACAGAATCCAGGGCATCAGTAAGACCTCAGGGAGAGTGCTGGGTCAGAACCCTGTTTCCAAGCCTCGCTGAGTCTCGATTTCGAACCTGTGCCCTGGGCCCACGTCCCTCACCTTGGAGGGAAGCAATATGACAGTCTCACTGGTTGGCTGGTTGGCTGGTCCAGCCTGAGACCTGGGGATGGATCCAGGTGCCACCAGGTGATCAGAACGGGGGCCTGAGAGCGCCCCTTGATTGGGCATCTGCTTTTATGCAGAACCCACAAAACACATTGGAGTTAGTTCTTAGTACAGGCTCAAGAAACAGTAGATACAGACCTTAAGACATAGTTAGGAATGCAAGAGGTTTGGGGGTGGGGTGGTTAACAAAGAGGAGGGAGGAAAGGGAGGAGGCAAGCAGAGACCCCCAGTGGCCAGGCCCTGTGCTCCCGTCTTTGGCCTGAGGTGCTAACAGCCCCTGAGGTGCTAACAGCTGGAGGCTCTTGGCTCCCTGTACCCCTGCAGCTGAACAGTGAGTTGTTTTTTCTTCCTTCCTTCCTTCCTTCCTTCCTTCCTTCCTTCCTTCCTTCCTTCCTTCCTTGTCTTTCTTTCTTTCTTTCTTTCTTTCTTTCTTTCTTTCTTTCTTTCTTTCTTTCCTTTCTTTCCTTCCTTCCTTCCTTCCTTCCTTCCTTCCTTCCTTCCTTCCTTCCTTCCTTCCTTCCTTCTCTCTCTCTCTCTTCCTTCTTTCATATAATTTATTGTCAAGTTGGCTAACATACAGTGTGTATAGCATGCTCTTGGTTTCCAGAGTAGGTTCCCATGATTCATTGCTTTACGTACAATACCCAGTGTTCATCCCAACAAGTGCCCTCCTCAATGCCCATCACCCATTTTCCCCTTTCTCCTGCCACCCCCTCCCATCAACTCTCAGTTTGTTCTCTGTATTTAAGAGTCTCTTATGAGTTTGCCTCCCTCCCTGTTTGAAACTATTTTTCCCCTTCCCTTCCCCCATGGTTTTCTGGTAAGTTTCTCAGGTTCCACATATGAGTAAAAACGTATGGTATCTGTCTTTCTCTGACTGACTTAATTTCACTCAGCATAAGACCCTCCAGTTCCATCCACATTGCTGCAAATGGAAGGATTTCATTCTTTCTCATTGCCAAGTAGTATTCCATTGTATAGAAAAACCACACCTTCTTTACCAATTCATCAGTTGATGGACATTTGGGCTCTTTCCATGGTTTGGCTGTTGTTGAAAGCCTGCTATAAAGTGAGTCCTTTTTCTTTCTTTCTTTCTTTCTTTCTTTCTTTCTTTCTTTCTTTCTTTCTTTTCTTTTCTTTTCTTTTCTTTTCTTTTCTTTTCTTTTCTTTTTTTTGACCTGGGTTATTTCTTATTTATTTATTTATTTTAATAATAAATTTATTGTCAAATTGTTTTCATACAACACCCAGTGCTCATCCCAACAGGTGCCCTCCTCAATGCCCATCACCCACTTTCCCCTCCCTCCCACCCCCCCATCAGCCCTCAGTTTATTCTCAGTTTTTAAGAGTGTCTTATGGTTTGGCTCCCTCCCTCTCTTTTTTTTTTTTTCCTTCCCCTCCCCCATGGTCTTCTGTTAAGTTTCTCAGGATCCACATAAGAGTGAAAACATATGGTATAAAGTGAATTCTTTCTTAAAAGGGAGGTCCACAGAGCACATCCTGCTGCCACACGGCCCTGGTCATTCATTTGGTCATTCCTGCGTCCTTCTTGGTGTCAGGCATATTTTAGATACCACTGGGGAGACCCAATGTGGTCAAAATACAGTTACTGCCCCCTTAGAGTTCTTACCCCATGAAGGACCATAGGATATAAATAAATAAAAAGTTCACTGAGTAAGATGAAACACGGAAGTTGGGGAGAGAATGGCCAGGGAGGAGTCCCTGGTGAGCTCACGAAGCAGGAATTGTCAGGACAGCCAGGAAGGACACAGGTGTCCAGGCAGAAGGAACAATCTGGTGTCCATCGTGGGAAGGAGCTTGGTGCCTGTAACTCGTCCTGAGAGCCAGGCCCGGGCCCTCCCCTCACCCGCATCCTCACCCCCAGGGTCCCTCTTCTTGTGCACCCTTTGGTCTGGGTGGCCCGTCATGGGGACTCTTGGCTGGATAGGGAGAAGGAGATGTGTTGGGTTCAAAAGTGAAGGACGGAGCCAGAGCCTAGAGGCCAAATGTTGTACAATCCCTGGTCTGTGAAAGGTCCAGAACAGGAATATCCCAGAGACAAGAAGTGGATTCGTGCCTGCCAGCGGTTGGGGGAGGGAGGAAGGGAAATGAATATTTCATGGGCACAGGGTTTCCTTCTGGTGGGATGAAATGTTCTGGAACTAGCTAGAGGTGGTTGTCGCACACCATTGTGAATGAGCGTTAATGTCACTGAATTGTTGGCTTTAAATGGTTAATTTTGTGGGACGCCTGGCTGGCTCAGTCAGTGGAGCGTGTGACTCTTGATCTCGGGGTTGTGATTTTGAGCTCCACATTGGGCCCAGAGGTTACTTACTGTGTGTTGTGTGAATTTTATCTCGAAAAAAAAAAAAAATTCACACACACAAGGTGAGGGATGAGAGGGTGGGGGTGGGGGCATGATGGCCGTGGTCTGGCCCCAGGGAGAACATCTACGCCTCAAGAAACTCTGGGTGGGAGGAGGGATCTTCCACGAAAGAGAGGCTGAGGGGCAGGTGTGTGCAGAAGGTGGGCAGGTCTGGGAAACGGTGAAAGGGCCTTTGCAGGACAAGTGGGGAGTCTGGGGTCAGGCGGAACTCTGCAAGAGTCCTCACCCATTCCTCTGTCTTCTCCTTTCTTTTCCCCTAAGCTGTGAAGGTTCCGCATCCCCCAACTCGAAGCCTGTATGATCGTGAACGCCCGAGTGCCTTGTTTGGTGCCATCTACCCCCGTGAGTACCTGCCCTCCGAACACCCTGGCCCAGCTGGGGTCCTGGCAGGGTCTCTGGGGCTCACCCGTCCCAGCCTGGGGTGCTCCTGACCCACCTCATCCGTCTCTCACCTGCTCTGTGTATGCCAGGTCCAAGAAGTCCCCTCAGGTGTCCCTTCCCCCTGCCAAGCACCCCGCTCCCTGGCCATGGCTTCAAGCCATCCTGGGCTCCTGGTTTACCCTTCAGCGGGGCTTCCTGGCCAAGCACCATCCAGGGGGCCGAGACCAGGTGTCTATCCCCTAGCTGCAGGGGTGGGATGAGGGGCCCATTCACCATCCTGGGCCTCTCTGCCTGGGGCCCCATGAGCTGGGCTGGGGGAATTCCTCTGATTGCCATCACCACATACCAGGTACCTGCGGATGCTTTACAGCCGGTGCTGCGCACTCTCCCTTCTCATCCACGCCGTCCTCGGCCCAGTTGGGTGGGTGTGCACTACTCTCCCAGCTCACAGTGCGGAGCTGAGGCACCGCAACCCTGACCCTGGATTCCACGTTCATGTGCACTTGAGCATCTGACTGTGGCGTCATTTATCTGGAGTCATCCCCGTGGGAACTTTAGGGTGTGTCTGGGACGGGGTGAGCCATGGGAAAGCACTTCCGGTCTTGTCTACTTAATGGGTATGACCCATCAGGCCAGCCGCCCCCCTCCCCACCCCACCCCCCCCCCCCCCCCCACCCCCCGCCTGCCCCATGATTGTTGCTGGGACACAGCATCGTCTCTCCTGACTCTCTCAGGCCTGCACCCCCGCAAGAGTGTGTGCTCAGCCACCTCGGGCTCCCAGCCTCCAATGCCAGCTCGGCCTCCATCGCTGCCGCCCCTGCCCCTGCTGCCACCACTGACGCCATCCCAGGGGGACCCCCAGCAGGTCCCGCGGCCTGCCCGGCACACACGACCTCTGCGCCTCGAGTCCCGAGCCAGCACGCAGCCTGCCAACCCGTGAGCCCTGCGTCCCTCACCCCTCCCTTCATCCCTTCTCTCCCCCTGCTGGCAGAGACTGGACCCTGAGCTGAGCCTGAGGAGGGTGCAGGGGACCTGGACATGGGTGAAAGGCCTCCATAAGGGACTGATTTTGACTCAGTGGCTGTTTTTGTTTGTGTTTTTTTTTTTAAGTTTATTTATTTGAGAGAGAGACAGAGAGTGAGCGAGGAAGCGGGGCAGAGAGAGAGAATCCCAAGCAGGCTCCACGGTCAGCTCAGAGCCTGACACGGGGCTTGATCTCATGACCGCGAGATCATGACCTGAGCTGAAATCAAGACTCGGACGCCCCTTAACTCTATACATACACACACAACACAATCCTTTTTTATCCTGCACTTCGTGGAGAACACAGCTCTCTAGATTGAATTTTCCACTGAGCCAACATAATTCCTTGACCAGTCTTCAATACAACAGCTAACATGCTTTTAAAAACAATCACTTTCCTTTTTTATTTTGCTGAAATGATTCTATCAGAATCAGTTCCTAGTACAGCTACTGCCGTCATATGTTTTCTTTGGGGGCCGTTATTTCTGACCAGACCACTTTTCTCATGGGAGCCAAATATTACTGTGTGCCTCCTTTTGTATTTCATGCTGATCCTTCCCACCAGTCATTGTAGTCATGCATTGGATATTTTTAAAACCTGATTGTTGATGTTTATGTTTTGGCCAGTCCTCGAGGAATTGGGAGCAGAGGCCCCTGGAACGCCCTGGGCTGCCCTTTCCCCAGGGCCAGAATCCCGCTCGCCTGTTTGACGTCCTTCTGTTTCTTCCGGGGGGTGACTGCCCATACTCTTGGTGGAGCGAGGAGCAGACTGGGAGGTCATGATGACCTGATCTGGCAATTTAGTGGGCAGCCCAGGACCGCAGAGGGCGCATACCTGCCTTCCAGCATTGTACACGCCCGGCTTGCTTGCCCTCCTTGCCTCTCCCCTTCTCTTCCTCTCCCTGTCCACTCCATGGCTCTGGCTAGTTGTGCCCACTATGCTTTTCATACTTCTGACACGTCTTCCACATTTCACAATCTCTCCCTGTATGGTTTTGGGGCATGACTCCCCCACCCCACCCCACCATGCACTGGAGGCCCTGGGGAGGGCGGCTGAGTGGGCAAGGGAGTGGGGGGAGGGAGCTGCCCAGGGGTCTGCTCTGGGGGAGCCAGAGTGCTGGCATGGAGTGGGAGCCCTGGACCTGGAGGCCATCAGAGTCTGGGAATGCTGCCTGCCTACCCCCTTCGTGATGGTCTCCCGGCCGTGTCCCCAGCTCCTCACCTGTGACCACTCCCAGCCCCTGACTTCTCTTTTCTTTCTCCAAGGACTGAGTCTAAATGAGGCCAAGCTTTTCCTGACCCGGGTGACTTACCTGTCCCAGACACCTTGGGGGGCACCGGCTGGTGCAGTCCTGGACCCTGCACCCACCCCCGTATCACAGATGAGTATTTTTGGCACGTTCTCCCCATAATAAAATCTTTCACTTTTTTGACCGTGGATGAGGGTGACTGGCCTGGCACCCCCTGCAGAGGGGGCCTTGTCTGCCCCACGTGGGTGGGTGGACCTGCTGGTCCCTACTCAGGCCCCCACCCCAGGGTCAACCTCCCAGAGCCGCTGGCCAGAACCACCCTGGCTGAGTCCCAGCAGAGAATCAACAGCAAAGCTTCTCGCCTCTGCCACATTTCCCACCACGGCAAAGTGTCCTGAGCCTGCCCTAGCCCTGTGTTCTGGGAAGATCGGAGGTCTGGGGGCAGGGGTAGTGATGTGATTGGCCCGGGTTTGCTCAGGGAGGCCTCAGCTCTCCAGCGCCCGGCCAGGAGCTGTCCTCTTTGGGTGTTGCTCACGGGTAGGAGGTCCCCAACTTCCATCACCTCCCACGTCAGGAAAGAGAGGTGCAGCCCGGACTCAGGCAAAGCGTCCCATGCCAGGCTTGTCCCCTGCAGCCCTGACCCTCAGGCACCCACACAGGCAGGATTCTCAGACCCTCCTCTCCATCCCCGCTGGCCCCCGCAAGGCTGTCTTCCCAGCCATTTCTCAGATTTACAGAGGGAATCGTGCCTGAGTTGGTTCCTGTAGCTCAGGCATTGAGGAGTGAGGCCCAAGGAGGTCACGGTGTACCCATTTGCCCCCGACAGGCTCCTTGGTGTTTTGGAAGGTGGGGATACCCAACAGCAGCCAGCCGGGAGCGATGCCAGAGGATGACAGTCCTGTCCCCCATAGGGGTTGTGGGGGAACAAGCCAGCTTTTGGTCTGGTCCCAGATGGGAGCTGCAGGCAGAATCCTTGCCCCTCCCCTCTTCCAACCCCAGAGGGTGGGGCCTGCAGGGAACTGGGAGGGAGGTGCTCAGGAAGTAGCCACCCCAGGCCAGCAGGGAAAGGTGCCTGGGGAGCAGACAGAACCAAGATGGGGGTCAGCAGAGTGGGAATCTCAGGAGGTCCTGGGTTTAGCCTCCTCCTCTGCCAGGGGGACATGGTTCCTGGCCTGGGATGCAGCGGCCGTGCCGGGCTGGACCAGGAGGAAGGGAACCAACCGTGCCAGTCATGCGGGCTGGCCTGGTGTGGGGCTGCAAAATGAGTTGGGCAGGAGGGGGAGAGAGAGGCCTCTTGCCAAGCGGAGGGTCCTGCTTTGAGGGGCTGCTGGAAAGGAGATGCTGACTGACGACCACCCTGCACCCCCAACACGGCCCACAGCCCACCGCTGCAGGTGAAAGGGTCACTGAACATTTCTACCTTCCAAAGACGACGAACTCCGTAACTCTAAGGTATAAACAACCAACGAGAGACGGTTCCCAAGGCAAGTCGCCAACAGCGGAGAGCTGAGGTGCTGGAAGGGCAGGCCTTCTGCGCCGGGACCTCCTCCACTAAAATCAGCGCCCACTGGTGTCCCTGGCTTGACCCCCGACTCGCTGCGGTTCTAGGGGCTGTAGGCAGAGAACCACCAAACCAACACACAACCGCCAGAGAAAGGCTTCTTTTCGCAGTCCCCCTCATCTTGCTCGTGGCTTCCCCAGGATCCACGGAAAACGACCCCACCAACACGTGCAGCTCTTATCCCCCAGAAGAGGAGAAACGGCCCCCGAGAGCAGAGCAGATCGCTGCCATTGGGTTCCCAGCACCTCGTGCTGTGCCCCCGACACGCCCTCGGCCAGCCTGGGAGTGGGTCTGAGAGGACCCAGCGCCCCCCTCCCCTAAAGGAGCTGAGTTCTCCTAAGGCTCCTATGAAACACATATCGCCCAAACATAAGCTGTGGCTAAGCAATCAGAGACCTTCCCAAAGGCAGGAATTGCAAAGAACCTCGCATCAAGAGATCTCCTTTTGTCCGGCACAGGCGGCCTCCCCAGCACTGGCCCGGGAAGTAACCAGCCTCAAAGCACTCATCTGTCCTCAGAGGAGTCCTGATGTAAACGCCCCCTCAGAGACCTCCAGGGCCGTGGCAGCCCTGCCCACTGCCGGGCTCGGGGGCCGGCCTTGGGGACAGCATGCTTTCCTGCGGCCGGCCACAACGTGTTCTTAGAGAACCCCGGGAAGACCCCGGGAACATCCCTTTCATCCGAGAGAATCCGAAGAACAAGCCCCTTTTTTCAGCTGTCTCAAGGAGGAGCCCTGCCTGCCCACAGAAAGCGTTTTAGCGTCTCCATCTACCAGGTGCCCCCCTCCGTCCCCGCGGAGCAGGGCTTTTACTTCTGAAGCTCTTCCTGGTGAAAAACAAGATCCCCTCCAGATCCCGATTTGGAGACAGGAACTGGACACACGTCTGTGGCCAGTGGAGGGGGCTGACTGACGACAGGCAGGCTGGCTGGGTCCCCCCTCTGATGGTCAGCTTCAGCCCGTTGTGACCTCGCGGGAACCCGGGCCAGCTGTTTATTTCCAAGATCGGCCAGAAGTGAGACTTTTTGTGCAGACTCCAGTGATTAAATGTCGGCAGGCCATCCTGAGAGAGATGGAGCATCGTTTGAGCCAAGCTGCACATGTCAGGGGACTATGGGTTTGCAAAGCCCCAAATTAGCATGCCCAGGCGCTTTAACGGCAGACCGGAAAGATGCACCCACTGCTCATCACCTGGGGAGGCTAGACCATCCCACGTGCTGCCACGTCCACTCTTCAGGAATGAGATACTCGGAGCTCAAATTGTCCTTTCAAGCAACTTCAAGGATGCAGACAGGGTTTTTTAGAGCAGAACTTTGGAAACAGTCATTTGAGCTCAAGTCTGGCAGGCAGGTAGGGGGTGACCATGCCCAGAAGACGCTGGGCTTTTAGGTGACAAGGCCAGGTCCAAGGAGGTGCCAAGGTGGACAGCCAAGGATGGCCGTGTCTGTTCCCTTCCACTCATGCACCCAGTACCTTTGCTTTTCAGCCAACTTACACTTTGAACATGTTAACAGACGGTTACGGACTCGTTCGACTTTGCTTCTGAGCTTCCAGGCTTGGGAAAGTTGAAGAAGGTTCCAGGTTCTCTGTTCCCACCTCTGGCTTCCCTTTGAGTTTGGCCCACTTTTACAGCCTTTCCCTTGCCCGGGGGGATGTTCAGACCAGGGGATCCTGGCACACCTGGCAGGGCCTCTGCATTGCTGGAAAGTACTAGAGCCCCCGGCCCTAGCTCCAACCCTGCTCTCTGCCCCCTCCTGTCCAGGTACCCACCTTGGCTGAGGCACTTAGGGAGAATCAAACTCCTGGGCTCTCCTCCAGAACAGTTGTCTCAAGCACCCAGGGGACCTTCACGCCCCACAAACTTGGGGGTCACAAGGCTGGTGGCTCCCAGTTGCTGTGAGGGGGGGCGCGCTGAGGCTCCGCATCCCAATCACCTGAGAGCTGTTTTAGTAACAGCTGTGACGCTCTGTTAAGTTCACCCTTTCAACATGTACGATTAAGTAATTTTTATTCCCAAGCCGATCAACCAATAGCCTGGGGAATGTTTAAAATTATACCGTCGAGCCTTCCCCCCCGAGACTCTGATGCCGTGGGGTCTGGGAGTCTATGGTTTGTCTTTTTACGGAGCTCCCAGGAGGCTCTACTGTGCAGCCAACCATGGGAACCACAGGTCTAGGAGACATTCTGCCATGTCTACAGACGTTTTTGGTTGTCACAACTGGGAGATGCTGCTGGCGTCTAGCGGGTAGAGGCCAAAATGCTGGTCAATATCCCACAGGGCACAAGACACCCCCAGCAGACAGTGAGCCAGCCCCAAATGTCCACGGTGCCCAGGTTGGAAAGCCACGGCCTACAGGAACTCCCAGTCCTTTCTGGCCTGAGGTGACCACCTGCGACCTCCAGGCACAGCCCATGGCAGTCCCCCAGGAACAGAAAAATGCACCTCACCTCCAATAGATCAGCACTGAGTAGAGATGTCGTGGAGGAACATTTCTCAACGTGGAGCTCGAGGTCCTGCACCTCTAACAATCTCCCAGGTGGTGCTGCTGGTCTGGGGACCAGACTGCGTAGCCGCCCAGGGTAGAGCCTCCTAAGTCTCCAGGAGTGCGAATTCTAGATGGAGCCCTGGCTCTCTGGTGCCTCTGACACAGTCATCATTCCCTGGGGCAGCCCAGGCGCACTCACCCCTCCGCAGCAGGTAACCCACAAACACATACTTGTCTCTGCATTTCTCCCACCACTTGAGGGGGGTGTGGCAGTTATCTGAGAATTTTCCCTCATCAAAAAGAACGGAGCAGCAGTGGTAGCGAAGATTCAGGAGGGCCCAAGATGTCCTCGCTCTTATCCATCCCGCCCCTCCCTACCCTCCCCACACGCACCCCAGAAACAGCTGTGCCCCCGCCTCTGGACTTCAAGAGGAAGGCCCTTAGAAGGGTGGGTTTCAAGATGAGGACACAACTCCGAGACCTAAGCAGCAGCTTGGGCGGGGGCCCAGTGGTCAGTCTTCAGTGACACCCAGAGGGTACAGTCAACCAGGAGCCTGTCCAGGGTCCAGCAGGGTGGAGACAAAGCTGGGGAGGCCAGGGAGCAGCAGTGGCGACACCAGCACAGGAGCATCCTCATCCCTGGGCGCAAGGGCAGGACTGCGGTGAGGAGTGCAGAGACATCAAACAGGAGACCTTCTGCAACCGAAGACACTCTCCAACCCAGTCATCATCCGCAGAAGGGGGCACCTGAGGGGCTGGGCGCCAGGTGGGCCATCCTAGGTTAGGGAGTGAGATCTGCCTCTACTGAGGATTGGGCAGAGACCGTGGCCTCCCTCCTTCCCCAAAGCCCAGTCCCTCACAAGGGGTGCGAGGCTGAGGCTGCCCTGGGAACCGTATCCCCCAGCGTGGGCAGCTGTGGGGCGAGGGGGAGGGGACAGAGTGGGGCATCCCTGGCTTCTCCCTTGGGGTGAGAGCAGGTGTCTGTCCCAGCCCAGCTCAGGAGCAGCCCGGGATCCCATCTGCTCTCCCTGGTTTGCCGGTCTCCTTAGTGACAAAAGGTCTGAGTTGCAGGTTGGACTCTGCCCTGGGCTTGTCCTGTTCCTGTCACGAGCCCCCACTGGCTCTGCGCAGAAGCCTGCTATCTGACCACGGGCGCTGTGGTCTGCGGCTCCCCAGGGGAGGGCCCTGCCCTACCAGGCATGTTTGCTGGAGGTTGGGCTTGGAGTGTCCAGCCTGCAGCCTGCAGCCAGCCCTTGGGGCCCTAAAGACACACAAAAAAAAGGTCCTTATGTGAAACCCAAGCAGACTGGAAGGAGTTGTTAGCCCTGGAGGTCAGGATCAGTCCAGCCGGACAGGGGAAGGATGGGCAGGAGGGCTGGGATTCTGGGAACACTGGCCAGAAATGAACTTCCTGGGAAGAACCTTGGATGGGCAGGAAGATTCCAGAGCCACGTTATGGTTGAAAAGACAGCAAGAGACAGCAGCAGTGTGGAGCCAGGCAGGACTGGGGGGGGGGGGGGGGGGGGGGGTCTGGGCTCTGTCAGTGCCCTGCCTCTCCACATGGAGCCAGCTGGCAGCAAAGCTTAGGATACGAGGCAAGACCACAAAGCCTGGTGGTAGTTTGAACTCTTTTCTTCTCTTTTGTTAAAAGGGGGAAGGGAAAGGGTGTGAGGTACCCCCGGGCTCTGGGGGAGGCATGCAGGCAGCCCCAGCAGGCAAGCGCTGGGGAATGGGTGGGAAGAGTCCTGGAGTTTCCCACAATTCTTTTCTCTGCAGGGAACAGCAAGGCTGGCTGAAAAGGGGGTGGGAGAGAGGGGCGGGGCCCTGGGGAGAGGGGTGGCGGGCAAGGGGTTTGGGGGCTCACTCTAACATGCAAAGTCCAGCTGCCCCGTAAACTAGGTTGCGTCTTGAGGAGCGACATACATATAAATACATACACAGCTACACACACACATGCGGAGAAGGCTCTGCATTCCCGAGGGTGGGGATCTAGGCCTGCTGGCCCCCAAGGAGCTCCAAGGCAGGAGCCAGCCAAGTCTCCGCTGCTGTGGCGATTCTCCGCAGCCCCCTGGGGTGGGGCAGGGCGAGCGAGTCCTCTGGGGAAGGCCGCTTGTTCTCTGAAGTTCCGTCCACCAGCACCAAGACGACTCTGAACCACATCCATGCAAGCTGGGTGCCGCGGGCCTGCGCCTCCGTGTTCGCGCGCGGGCGGCCTGTGTGCTGGCACCAGGGTCCGGTCTCTCCCCTCCAGGGCTCCGGGGAACGGGGGTGCAGACAGAGGAGGGTGAAGGGGGCCCGCGGAGACATCCTCTCCCCCGCCCCACAGGGTCCTGGCCTCCGGGAGGGGGGAGGGGCCTCCCTTATCTCTCGGCCTCCATGGCGGGGTGGGCCCTCGGTTCTGAGGCGGCCTGTTGGGGGGCCAAGGGCGGCCAGTCTGACGCTGGGGAAGGGGGTGCCGGAGTCCACAGGGGCGGCTGCTGTGGCTGGTGGTGCTGTGGCCCCCCTGGGGGCGAGGCCGCGGTCGGCCAGCTGGGTGCCGCGAAGCTGCCGGTGGCGGCGTGGGGGAAGTGCGGCGGGGGGGACGTGGCCGTGGCGGCCATTGGGCTGCCACTGCCGCCACCGTGGAAACTCTCGGAAGCCTTGAGACGGGAGAACATGGTGAGGGCATCGGGGAAGTTGGGGGGCGTGGCGGGGGTGTTGGCAGGAGTGCACATCTGTTGGGGGGAAGAACAGAGTGGGGGGTGAGCACCCCTTTCCAGGAGCCCCCGGCCTCCCACTGCCTCCTAGGGGCAGACACACACCCAGCCACCGTTGGGAGCTTCTGTGCCTCTTCCCTGGATGCATCTGGCTCCGTAGGACAGGCCCCTAGCTGGGGGCTCCAGACCCACGGGCCATGTCCCCGGAGGACCCTCTCGTGTGATCCAGCGGCCTCTCCACTGCGGAGAGCCACGGCGGCTTCCTTCCCCTGCCCCGTACCAGGAGCACCCCCTAGCACCCCGGGGACTGGAGGGACACTTACCATCTGGTGGTGGTGGTGGCTATAGGGGATGTTGGTCTCCTGGAAAAAGGCGCTGAGGGCCGTCTGTGGGAAGAAAGGGCCCAAGCTTAATTACCCTCCGGCCCCCCACCCCCACCCCCTCCATGGACCTGCGCCACCCTCGTTCCCAGGATCTCTGGGGCTTGGAGTGGCCCTGAGCCTGGCTACCGAGGGAGAGAAGTGAGTGTAAGCAGTGTGTCTGTCACAACTCAACGCCTGCCACCTCCCAAGGAGGCGCCACAGGCTCCCAGGCAGGTCTGGCAGGCGGTGAAGACCCTCACACGGCCTGCCTCCCCCAGCCTGCACTGTGACCTCGGGAGGGGAGCAGGCAGCACCCCTTCCTGGTGTCACAGGGAAAGGCCTTTAGCAGAGATCAGCTGTTGATTTGGGAGATTCGAGCCAGACACTCACCAACTCCATGGGTGGCAGCTCCCTAATCTGAGCCTCAATCTCCTCATCTAGGAGCCAGGGAACAGCAAAAGTTCCCAGATGTTAAGTCTGTGACCCACCTGTCCCTCTCCTCGGCTGGCCACAGGAGCCTGCCATGACCTGGGCCTCAGTGTTTCCAACTGCACCCCAAGGAGACCTGACCAGGTGGCTTCCACATTCCCGTCCCTTGCCGCAGTAACCTCTTAAGACCCCAGTTCCAGCTGAGAGAGCCAGAATTAAGTAGGATGGCCTGGGTTTTGCACTCGCTGGCCCCCTCACCCAAGCCTCTCTCAGAATGTTCTGAAGGTGTCAGAGCAGGGGGATGGCAGACATGCGGTCGGGCACCTGGGGTGGTGCGAAGGGGAACGGGAGGGGGCAGAGTGTCAGACAAAGGCCCGGGGAGAGGGGGCTCCAGGAGCCCTGAGGGAGGTGCTGCATTTGGTCTGTCCTGGCTGGGGCCCTGCAGGAGGGGCACTGAGAAGAATAAGGGAACCAGCTGCTCTTGCGAAAGTGCTGGGTGAGGGAGTGTGTGAAGGGTCTGCCGGGCCCTGCCCAGGCCCAGGCCCAGGCCCAGGCCCAGGCCCAGCCCCAGCTGCCCTCCATCACCAGCCCCCACCCCCTCCCGGCTCACCACCCTCCCCAGCCCAGCCCGGACCCAATCCCTTCCCCCGCCTCCAACACAGCCAGAAACCCAAGCTGGCTCCCAGGGCTTGCCCTGGGGTTTTGTTATTTTTTTACATTCAAATGAATTTTTCTGGGAATTTCCTGCTGTAGATGCCCTACCCCAGTGTCCCCAGACAGGGTGTGGGAACAGGCTGGGGTGGGTGCTGGTCTCTAAGCGCCTCCTCAGGACTCCTTCCCACCCAGGAGCCCCAGGGGACACACCCCAACTACTCCTTCCCAACAGCAAATCCAAAGGCCATTTGAGTGAGGATTCTAGCACCGCTGCTGCCTTAAAGCACCACCACTTAAACACACAGGTCCCCTCCCCCAGCAGCCTCCTGTCCTCATTAACACCTGAATCACAGAGATGTGACCCAAAAACACTGTGAGCCTGCGGGGGAGGGTACAGAAAGAGTAGCCCCGGGGAGCCCCTCACTCACTCTCACGCAAGGACCTAAGGTTTGGGGGTTCACAGCCCATTTTCACCTTAAGTAAACCTCCCTAGTATCCATATCCCCCACTTTACAGATGTGAAACGGAAACTCCGCGAGCCCGAAGCATATGGCTCCTACCTCAGGAGGCCACCAAATCTGCAGGCAGCTCCGGCCCCTCTTGGGGACAGGGTCTCCCCCAGGCATTTCAATCCTCAAAGCAACATTTTTAATTCGCGTGGTGGAGCGACACCAACCCGTGCTGAGTGACAGCCCAGCTGGTGCCAGGCTCCCTGCGCTGGGCTGAGAGTCCAGACAGGCCAGGCCCTTCCACCAGACACCTGCCCGCCCAGCCCCAAGCAGGGAGGGAGCCATGTGTGCAGATGTGGGACTCAAGCAAACTGCCGTGAATGTGGTTTTGCAAGTTTTGCCACATCTAGCCCTTGAGACAAACAGGCTGTTTAGGGAGCTTCCTGCAGGGTGGGGCTGCAGGCCCTGGGGCCGGTGGGCACAAGGGAGTGGCCACTGGCTCTAGAGATCAACTCCCACGCAGGAGGGAGGGAGGGAGGAAACTGAGGCCAGAGGAGGAAAGGGAATTGCCCAGAAAGAGCAACCTCCCACATCGTGTGAAGACCACACAGGGTCGGCGGTCCCTGCTGAGAGCGCGGGTAGAAAGGTGTGAGCAAAGATTTCCCCCGGCTGGATAGGCCACTGCTTCCCCAGGCTGTCCAAACCTTTGGGCTGGAATTCTGATCCCCCATCCCATTCTTAAGAAGCTGAGTCCTAGAGTCCTCAGTGTATCCCCTGCAGGCCCGAACACCTTTCCTGGGATGGCTCCCCATCAGGAAACCAGGCTCCCGGCAGGCAGGGCACAGACACCGTCTGAGCTGTGTGTGACCTTACACCTGTGAGGGGTGGAGCTCAAGGACTCTGGCCTCTTCCCTAGATACCACCCTGGGTTATTTCTGGGGCAGTTGAGCTAGGCAAAGCCAGGTGGCCTCTTGGCAGCACAAGCTGTGGGCACTAGTGTTCTGTGGGTCAGGGAGGCCTGGTGGGTGGGGTCCTGACTGGGGCAGCCCCACCTCCTACCCAGCTGACCGAAAAGCCACCGAACCGTGTAAACCACGCCGTGCACTGTGCAGGTAAATTCATCTGCCAGCACAGAGGAGGCCACCCGAACACGCCTCTAGGGCGGGGTGCACAGAGGCACACTCGTAGCTGTAGTGTGGGGCTCCCAGCACAGCACCCGTACACTCGTGTGTGTACACGCGTGGGCACCATCTGCAAAACGGCGACGTGTGTGTACACGGAGCACACAGCCCGCACCCGCGCGCCGGGTGGACTGCGTGTTTACACACACACGCCGACATGCCCACACGTAGCGTGGCGCGTGCGTAAATACAAATGCACATGTACGTGGACACACGCGCCGCCGAGCTGCCCACTGGGCACGCAGACCCTCAAACCCACTCGTGCGGGGCGGCTCTGCCCACGGGCCCCAGAGCTCCCCGTCCCACCAGGCGGCTCCCGAGGTGGGGGCGGCGCGCGCCCAACTCGGCCCCAGCCCGGGGCGTCCTCCTTCCGGCCGCCCGCCGACTGTCCGTCCGGGCCGCGGCGACGCCCCGCCCTGGCCGTTACCCGAACAAAAGAGGGGGGACCCCGCATCCCGACCGCCGGGGGACTCGGGGGGGCGGGGATCTCGGGGCCCGGTGGGGGCGGGCCGCCCCTCCCGCCCACCCCGCGCGGGCGGCGTTTCCGGGGACCGCGTAGACGCGGCCGCACCGCCCGGCCGGACCCGCACGCCGCGTGTGCGCGCTGCGGCCCGGCCAACGGGGCGCGCGGACGCCAGGACACCGGGCCGAGTGCGCGGCCCCGGCCCGGGCGGAGCGCGCACCAGCACGTGTCCACACCGACCCAAACACGCGTGGCTGGCGGGACGGACCCCCGGCCCCCGGTCCCGGCCCGGCCGCGCACCTCGAACTGCCAGTGGGCCGCCTGCAGCAGCTGCTTCGCCTGGTCGGCCGCGCAGCCCGCCGTCAGCACGAACTGGTTGATCATGACCTGGTGCTTGAGCTCGTCCATGTTCACGGACATGGCGCCGCCGCCGTGCTGCCCGCTGCCTCCCGCCGCCGCTCTCCTCCGCCTCACGCGTCCACCATTAGCGAGCCGGCTCCGGCTAATACAAATATTTACTGTGCGGCTGTGACTCACCGAGCCTCGCCTGGCTCGGGGCCGCGGGGGCATGCTGGGAGATGTAGTCCCGCGCCGCCTGGCCGGCCGGGGGGCGCGAAGAGGTGTGTCTGGACTCTGCCCCTGCTGTGTGCGGAAGCAGGCGGCCGTGTCTGCGGGCCGTCACGCTCTCAGGGGTCCAGCAGGCGGGCCCGCTGGCGTCTTTGCCCGGTATGCCTGGCATCCCTCTGTTGAGTGGGCGCACACTTGGGGGTGGGGGTCCCCTAGGAATTTTGGCACAAATCGGCAGCTCTAGGACACACAGACCCGAAAGCCTGGCACACAATAGGCGCCAAAAAATACTCCTTCCTTGGATGAATGAATCTGCCCTTAAGGGCTCTGCAGAAAGTCACCGCCTCCAGGAAGCCTTCCAGTCCCCCACCCCAACACCCAGAGCAACAAGTTCACGTCGCCCACTCCTGATGCGGGTCCCTCCCCGGCTTGGCGCTCAGCCACACACACACTACGTCTGGGGATGGGATGGCGCGGACAAAACACGAGGTGGACAGACCCTGGTGCCTCCGGGTTCCCTCCCCGCGGGGCTCCCACTTTCCCACGCAAAATCTCGTGCGCTCTGCCGGAAATCTCGGCTTTGGAAAGCGGGCGCAAGGACCCGGCGGAGCCAGTTCCGGGGCGGCCCCGAACTTCTATTCCCAGAATGCCCCGGTTTATTTGCATCGTTTTGTCCCGAATGACGTCAAGTGAGTGAGGCCGCGCCTTGGCCAATGGGCGGCCTCAGAGTGTTAGGACCTGGCCATATAAGGTAAACAAAGCTGGCCACCCAATGAGGCTGCAGCGGGGGCGGGCGCTGGGCCGGGGCCGGCGGGGGCGCGTCACGTGGCGGGCGGGGGCGGGACTGGAGCGAGCGGGAGAAGGGGGGAGTTGCGGGTAGTGTTTACAGTTCCGCACGCGCCGCTTCCGGGTGACGTCTAGGATCGGGTGTGTGGGACCAGGGCGTGCTCGCAAAGGGATCCCGGGCGGGGAGGCGAGGATGAGTCTGGCGCGGTTACCCCCCGCTCTGACTGACCTTGGCCCGGTTCCTAGAGCTTCCTGGGCTCCAATTTCATCCGTTGGGCAACCGTTGTTTGGGCCCTTACTCTGCCCTGCCCTGAGCCAGCCGGGGTTACAGTGGAGAGCAAACCCGACAAGGGTCTCCTGGTGGCGAGGGTGGGTTGCGGCTGTGTGTCAAAAATCCCAAGGAACGGATGTACAATTGTGGAAATGTAGAAGTGTGAAAAGTGCCTTCTGGAAGCTGATACAGGCCCTGGGGTGTTAGGGTTAAAAGTCATTGAGAGGTTTTACTAGATCTGATCAGTTGTCCACTTTAGGCTCAGTGTGGCGTCCAGATGGTGGCCGAAGGGTCCAGTCTGGATCGGGAAATGTTTTGGATGCGTCTGGTTCTAAGGGAGCACCCCGCCCTCCCTACCCAGCGCTTCACTGTTAGAATTGCACTGGATGGAGGGAACGATCTCACACCGGAGGGGTGGGGGGAACCCCTTCCTGGATCCTTTCATCTTTCCAGAGGTTCTGTCTTTAGCTGGTGGGAGGAGGATAATGGGAGCCTGGTGGACAGGGCCTGAAGGGATCCAGGGTTGTGGGGGCCTGGGGAGTGCTGGGGCACCAGGATAGCTCCAGGGAGACCTGCACAATGAGAGTGCTAAGCGGCCTCCAAGGGCTCGGTTCCCTGGCCTAGCCTACAGGTAGGGGGTGGACTCTCAGTGTCCTCTGCCAGGTGAGCACCTCAGCCTGGTAGAGGTATCCTGTCCTCATGGGAAATCAGATTTTGGTGTCTCTTCTGCCACATGGGGATTACTCAGGCTCTGCCATCTTTTGCAAACCCTGATAGTGCCAGGAGATTCCTGGTCTTGTTAAGAATGGCCCCTCACCTTAACAAAGCATCATAAGCATGAATTATTAACGTGGGTAAAGCGCTCAGCAGAAGGTAGTGGGCTTTGGATGTGGTTTCTGCCATCACTATTCCACTGAGACAGAGCGTGATGGACGGTGAATGGTTCTGGAGCCAGATAGATCTGGTTGTCAGTCTTGACTCCACTGCTTAGTGACTGATGTTGGATACAAGTAGCGCAGCCCTGAGCTTCATTTCATTTGTGGAACCCAAGGTAGGAGTGTGGAGCTCTCCCAGGACTGCTGAAGGTAGATTAATAGCTGTGAAGTGCTCAGCACTATTTCTGGTACTCACCTCTTTGCCATCTGGACCACTCTAGGGAGCCCAAGCCTCATTTTACAGATGAGGAAACTTTTAAGGCTGGAATCCAAACCTCCTTACACTCTTGCCTGTGTTCAGAGCCAGTGGAGAAGAATAGGCACCCATTAGCCCACAAGGGTTTATGTCTGGCAAGTGAGAACGGGCAGTGTCCTGGCAGGGCCTGCTAGGGGATTTTCTTGTTCAAGGAAACGGGAAGTACCTTCACCTTTCCCCCTACCCTTATCCAGCAACACTCAGTTACCTGCCCAGGCTTGTCCAGCTCAGAAGGAGCTGTTCTGGCTGGGGTGGGGCAGATGAGGCTAGCAGGAGCAAAGGTCACTCTTTTGGTCCCCATGGCCCCGCTAGCTTGCTAGTTTTCCCAAGGGCAGCAGGGGAGGAAAAAACAACCTTGTTTTCAGCCAGGATCAGCCTGGCTAAAGAATGGACTTTGGATTTCTTAGCAGGCGCCTGACAGCTGGGACCAGTAGATGGGGGCAGGGGAATAAAAGGTATTTCTAGCAGTACCATCTTACCTGAAGTTCAGGGAATTGGAGGCTCTGCCAGAGCCTCCCCACCATGCCCTGGCCTCCTCCTTCCCACCTCCATTTTTTATTTTTTTAAGATTTAATATTTAAGCAATCTCCACACCCAATGTGGGGTTTGAACCTACAACCCTGTAATCAAGAGTCATATGCTCTGCTGACTGAGCCAGCTGCTTCTATTCTTTCAAACACTCCATAGATCATTGGGTGCCTGACTCTGGGAGCGCAGGAATGAATAGACAAGGATCCTGCCCCCTCAGAAGGCTCAGAAAGCTAGACTCAAGGGACTCACCGCAGGTGCCCATAAAAGGTGCCCAGTGTCTTTCAAAAGAACCAATGCTATCGCTTTTAGGTCATTTGGCTAAAATGAAGTGTAAAAGATATCTTTTTGGGACTCAAGTCCCAAAGAGGGGACTTGAGATCTGGCCACTGACTCACTCTTGACCTCTGTTCTTATACTCTACCCCCCACCTTGATTTTAGCTATGCTGGCCTTTGAGTTCCTGGATCATACTCGGCTCCTTATAGCCTCAGGGCCTTTGCACCTGGTGTTTTCTCTGCTTGGAACCTGAATTGGCTTACTTCCTCAGAATTGCCCCCCCACCTTTGCTCTTATTTGTATTTCAAGTCCTGGCTTAAATGTCACCTCTTCAGAGAAGCCTTCCCTGACACCCCTATCAATAAGTAGGTGTCTCTTATTATCTTTTTAACTTTATTTATTTTGAGAGAGAGCGCACACATGAGCAAGTGGGGGAGGGGTAGAGAGAGAGGGAGGGAGAGAATGAGAATCCCAGGCAGGCTCCGCATGATCAGTGCAGAACCTGATGCAGGGCTCGAACTCACCAACTCATGAGATCATGACGTGAGCCGAAGTCAGATGCTTAACCAAATGAGCCACCCAGGCGCCCCTCTCTTATCATTTATTTGCACCTCTATTCTCCTGTAGCACCCACCACATTTTGTTGACCTTTTTAGTGTCTTTCTACGCTAGCCTGTGTGGTCCACATCTAGCATTCTCGCAGTTGATCCCTGTTGCCTGTCTCATAATCTGGCTCATTGCCCATCACATAGTACCTGAGTAATAAATATTTGTTGAATAAATAAATGAATCAGCACAGATGTTGACAGGAGAACCAATAACAAATCAAAAAAAGGCCTGTCTCCCAGCGGGGCATGGATAAGCACAGAACAAGTCCAAAGCTCTATTAAGAAGGATGTTTAGGGGCGCCTGGGTGGCGCAGTCGGTTAAGCGTCCGACTTCAGCCAGGTCACGATCTCGCGGTCCGTGAGTTCGAGCCCCGCGTCAGGCTCCGGGCTGATGGCTCGGAGCCTGGAGCCTGTTTCCGATTCTGTGTCTCCCTCTCACTCTGCCCCTCCCCCGTTCATGCTCTGTCTCTCTCTGTCCCAAAAATAAATAAACATTGAAAAAAAAAATTAAAAAAAAAAAAAGAAGGATGTTTAATCAAACATCCAGCCCATGGAAATGGCTGTCCTGGCCCAGGATGTATAGGAAGGACATGCTCCTAGGATTGTTTTTCAATGAGAATGTCAGGGTCTATGCTATCCCCCCAACAGGAAGGCCAGTAAATTGAATTCAGTTTTGGTATATGTGTGTGTGTATACACACAAGCGCTATGTGATTTAACAGAAGGAAAGATAGGGGAAGAAAGATCACAAAGAGTGGAGGCGTCTTCAGGCCCATCCGGTGGCAAGAGCCATGAAACATCGTACATCTGAATGTTCCTGCCTCTGGAGTAGTAGGGGAGTGTGGCAGTAAAAGGAGAGGAGAGGCTTTGTTCAAGTTCCAGCTTTATTACCATGTATCTACAATGAAGCCTGAGTTGGGTACCTCACGTCTCCCAGCTTCACTCTCCTCTTCTGTGAATTGGGAATTAAAAGCCACATCAGAGGGGCACCTGGGCGGCTCAGTCGGTTAAGTGTCCAATTTGGGCTCAGGTCATGATCTCATGGTTTGTGAGTTTGAGCCCCAGCGTTGGGCTCTGTGTTGACAGCTCAGAGCCTGGAGCCTGCTTCAGATTCTGTGTCTTCCTCTGTCTCTGCCCCTCCCCACTCATCTTCTCCCTCTCTCTCTCTCTTAACAATAAACATTTAAAAAATAAAATAAAAGCTACATCAGAAAACTCAATGACTCTGTATAAAGTCCTCAACGTGATGCCTGGCACACAGTAGGTGCTCGGTAAATGGGGATCTTGATTGTGAAGCACAGATTTAATCCGGCTCTTCCAAGATCTGGAACTCTACTCATAATCACATAAGTCTTTCACCTCTTCTATTAACTTCGGCTTCCCAGGTTCCCTGACAATAGAAGGTTGTATTCTGGACTCTAGCCACCGGAAATGTGTAGGACTCACTTTAACGTGGAATGTGGTGCATTTACCATTTGAGACCCTTCAGCAGCTGCTGCTCTCCCAGCTTTCTTGATACAGCAGACTTGACTTAGAAAGTCACTTTCTTCTTGAAACCCATTTCTCAACTGAAAAGTAGGCCAAACAGACCTCCACTTGGCCTGCTTACAGAATTTTATGTGACTCAAAAGCCAGGAAAGTACATTGCAATCGGCAAGCCTTGAATCCTGACCGGTTTTTTAAACTTGCCTTCCACACCTCATATGCAGCCGTCTCTTCTCTATATGTAAAATGAGAAGAGGTCTACTGCCTCGGTATGGGGCTGTAAAATTATGTTTTCAGAGTGATTGTTCTGGACGTGGAGCCAAAGAGAAGCTTTGAGTTTTGGAAAGGGGCTGAAGGAAGCCCTTGGCTTCGCCAGGGAGCCCCACTCCTGACGGCCTTGGGTTCCACCCCAGCTATTGCCGGGCGGCAGGTAGAGGTATGCCCTCTTCTGGCCGGGGCCGGAGATAAACCCTGGGAAGTGGGGAGAACCATGGTGGCTCAGGGAGATATTTCAGACAGGGGGTAAATGGAAGGCGCTGGATTCCTATGAGGATCTGTATATGAACAGATGATTAGGAGGCTAAAGAGTTACGATGCTAGTACCGTGCTTGGAATGTAGAGGGAAGGTCAGTTTGCGGTGATGAATCCTCCCCTCTGGATTCAGGTCCATTTGGTTTGTTCCCGAACGCTGGTCAACAACTTCACGATGCCGTGGCGAAGGGCATCCTGGGACATGTAGTTCTTAGGCAGGGTGCCCGTGCCGCAGCCCGTCGCCCTGGGCGGCGAAGGGAAGTGAAGGGACTCCATTTCCCGAAGTGCCTCATGCCCGGGGGGCGGAGGGCCGCCGTGGCGTCGGGCCCCCAGCGGAGCTGAGGGTTGGGGCTCGGAGGCCGAGGCGCCCGCGGCCGTGGGCTCGTGTCCGTGTGGCCTGGTCCGGGCCATGTCCGCTTGAGGACGCCGCCGCCGCCCGCGTCCCGGCCCCGGCCGGCCCGGCCCGGCTCGCCGTGCACCATGGGCTCCATCCTGAGCCGCCGCATCGCGGGCGTGGAGGACATCGACATCCAGGCGAACTCGGCCTATCGCTACCCCCCGAAGTCCGGTGAGCGGCCGCTGGGCTCCGGGAGCGGAGGGCGAGACCTGGGCCGGAACCCGGGTGGGCAGGGCGCGCCCGCGCGAGGCTCTCCGCAGAGGGTGCGGTGGGGGCTCTGCCCGGCCCGCTGCCCTCCCTGCGCCTCCCGGCCCGGGGCTCCGCGCGACCTCCACTCGGGCCGTGGGTGGGGCCCCGGGCTGCCTGCCCCGTCCCGGCTGGGTGACCTTGGGTCAGTCACTTCGCCTCTGGGCGCCTCACTTTTCTCGTCTGCACACAGGGGAGACTCAGCGGAAAGCCTTAGGGCTGGGATGAGGTTCGGGGCGCGATGCTGGTGAGGGGTTAGCACGGTGCTCGGCGCTTAGCTTGCGCTTACAAAGTGGTCATTGTCAAAGGGATTGACATCACACCATCGTCAGTTTGGGCTTTCTTTGGTGGCTTGGTGTGAAGACTCGGCCAGTAGTTCTGAACACTGCCCATGCCATCTGGACAGAGGCTTAGCTCTCCTGTGTGTACGTGAATGGGGGGTGGGAGGAGAGGGGCTGGGCCCAAGGAAATTATTTGATGGGGTAAGGCTTGGAGCCCTTGCTGGAGAACAGGAGACTGGTTGGAGGAGACCTGTCTGGTTCTCTGGTCTCCTTTTCCGTGGCAGGGAGACCTGAGCCTGCAGCAAGGAAGTGACTTTCCCAAGGTCTTAGACCTGGGTGGAAGCACATCTAGGCACAGGACCACAAATCCGACCCCTGTGGACTTGTTTACACTCTGTTCTGCTGCCTCTAAAGAGTGTGGACTGACCCAGGACTTTAGCTTGGGTTCTTTCCTCTCCATCTCCTCGTGGGGTCATTTGCCTTGGAAAGAAGAAAAGGAACAGAGAATTTGGACCTCAGGGGGTCTTTCGGTTGGATCACCTGATCCTGGCTTCTGAAGAATCTGATCTGCTATCGGGGTCTTGTAGGCCTCACAGGTGGCCTTCACGCACCCACCAGGCCAGGTTTCCTTTGAGTGTAGCCGCGGACCACCCACTCCCACTGGTAGGGAAGCTTGTTAAGCATGCATTTCCCAGGCCCTGCCTCAGACCTGCTGGGGCCTAGCAACCTGCGTTTAAACTCATTTGTCAAATGAGTCTGATGTCCACTCAGATTTAAGAACTGCTCTGTGCTGATTTTGGAAGCCCCAAAAGGGGGAGTGTCTGGGAGAATAGAGGGGTGGAGACTAGCACAGCGTTTTGGGGCAGCCAGAAGGGGATGAGGCCGAAGTGGGCAGAAGCCACTGTTGCCTGCTTGTGTCCCAGGCATAAGTGCAGGGCAGCCCAGCCTGGTGTGGGGATCCCTGGAGGCCTGCGGGCTGACATCCCCACATCTCATGAAGCAGTTGTTTGAATTCATTCTCTTTCATCTCTGATGTTCTTCCAGCCTGTCTTTGGCTGAGTGATTGGAGGCAAGTTGCGTAGCCCCCTGGGTCACAGTTTCCTCATCTGTAAAATGGGTTGAGCCCTGTACAGTGTTTAGAACAGTGACTGGCACTGAAAGTGCTCCTAAAACGTTAATTGCTGTAAAGGTTTAGAGAGGAAATTAGGTGGACATTTCAGACCCTAATAGCAGTTAGCAGTAGCATGGCAGAGATATCAGAGTTTAATGTGGCATTTCCTATGTTAATCCAGGACGAGGGCCACATACTTGATGTTCCTTCATTTGGGTGTTTGGACGAAACCACAAGTACAAGGCCTTTATAACACAACTTTCAGATTCTGTGTGGTAGACCTGGCTAATCATTCAGGACACTCTTTGTCACCAAGCCTGGACTTGGTTTCAGAAGCCATTAATGAACACGCCAGTTGGCCACAACTAATCGAATGTCATGGGCTACCTTAGAGCACCATAGCAGTGCTTGCCTGGACCTGTCCAGTCCAAAACCTGTCCCCTGGGCTTCCTTGTCCCTCGGGCCACCTTGCTCAGGGAGGGTCAGTCCGAGGCAGAAATGACCTTAGCAGGACCTTAGTATGTTTCTCCAAGGGTGGACAAGGTCCCCAGGGGTATTTCAGATGATTTTTAGGGGTTGGCCCTGTGGACCATTCAATCGCTTTATGAGAAAGTTATCTTCTCAGGTCTCTGTTAATTTCATCGATAATATTGAGGAGAGAAAAATTGGATGCTAATTTTTTTTTTTTTAATTTTAACGTTTATTTATTTTTGAGACAGAGAGACAGAGCATGAACGGGGGAGGGTCAGAGAGAGGGAGACACAGAATCTGAAACAGGCTCCAGGCTCTGAGCTGTCAGCCCAGAGCCCGACGTGGGGCTCAAACTCACGTACCGTGAGATCATGACCTGAGACGAAGTCGGCCGCTTAACCGACTGAGCCACCCAGGCGCCCCTGGATGCTAATATTTTTTAACATATCTGTAGCACTGATCCCTCCCAGCTTTATTGAGACTTAATTGACATATAACATTATGTAAGTGTAAGGTGTGCAGTCTAATGATTTCATACGTGTACATG
Source organism: Lynx canadensis (assembly GCF_007474595.2). Lineage (NCBI taxonomy): Eukaryota > Metazoa > Chordata > Mammalia > Carnivora > Felidae > Lynx > Lynx canadensis. Next base: position 4,185,637 of record NC_044318.1, read on the forward strand.
TCAGGAAATAAGGTGAGTTAGCATCCTCATCACTTTTTTTTTTTTTTTTTTTTTTTGTGGTGAGAACTTTTAACATCTGTCCAATTTTCTTTTGTTTGTGGAACTTTCAGCATGTACTCCAACAGTACCTAGCTGAAATTTAATTACATTTGCTTTGTTTTCGTTGTATTTATTTATTCATTTTACTTTTTAAGCAACTTTATCGAGTTGTATGTCATATGACTCATCCATTGTAAACGTGTGATTTGTTGACTTCCAGTAAATTTATACAACTGTGCAAATCAGTTTTAGACATTTCCATCACCTGCCAGAGTTTCATTGTGCCTGTTTGCAGTCCATCTCTGTTTCCACCTGATCTGGCTTCTGTCTTTAAAATGTGCCCTCTCTGGACACTTCATATAAAAGGAATCATACAGGGGCACTTGGTGGCTCAGTTGGTTAAATGTCTGACTCTTGGTTTCGGCTCAAGTCACTATCTCATGGCTTTGTGAGTTCGAGCCCCGTGTTGGGCTCTGCGCTGACAGTGCGGAGCATTCTTGGAATTCTCTCTCTCCCCCCCTCTCCCTCGCTCTCCCTCTCTCTTTGTCCCTCCCCTCCTCATGCCTGCTTGGGATTCTTTCTCTGCCTCTCTCTCCCCCTCTCTCTCTGTCCCTTCCCTGCTCATGTGCACATGTGTGCACTCTTTTTCAAAGATAAAAAAGAAAAGGAATCATACAACTTGTAGTTTCTTTTTTTTTTAATTAAAAAAATTTATTTCAATATTTATTTATTTTTGAGAGACAGAGTGTGAGTAGGGAAGGGCAGAGAGACAGGGAGACACAGAATTCAAAGCAGGCTCCAGGCTCCGAGCTGTCAGCACAGAGCCTGACGCGGGGCTCGAACCCACACAGGGTGAGATCATGACCTGAGCCGAAGTCAGATGCCCAACTGACTGAGCCACCCAGGTGCCCCTTAAGTTTTTTATTTTTTTTAACATTTTATTTATTCTTGAGAGAGAGAGACAGAGCACGAGCAGGGGACGGGCAGAGCGAGAGAGGGACACAGAATCGGAAGCACGCTCTAGACTCTGAGCTGTCAGCACAGAGGCCGATGCGGGGCTCGAACTCACAAGCTTGTGAGATCATGACCTGAGCCGAAGTAGGACCCTTCACCGACTGAGCCACCCAGGTGCCCCACAACATGTAGTTTCGTGTGTGGCTTTTTGCACTTAAAACAAGGTCTTTGGAGTTCTACCACGTGGTAACAGGTGTCTGTACCTTTGTGTACAGATATAGTACATGTTGTTTATCTACCAGTTAACATTTGGGTTGTTTCCGGTTTTTGGCTATTATGAATAACGCTGCTATGAACACTGAACATTTGTGTGGCCCTTTTTAATTGTCTATAGTATACACGTTGGAGTGGAATTGCTGGGTCACATGGTAATTGTGTGTTTAACCTTCTGATGAAGTGCCAGACTGTTTTCCACAGCAGCTGTTTCATTTTATATTCCCGCCAGCGGTGTGTGAAGGTTCCAATTCTCCACATCCTTGCTAACACTTATTATTATCTACCTTTTTTTTTTTTAAACTGGGCTCTTCGCCCAACAGGTAGGTTCTCTGCTCATCTTGGAGCTGAGCTTCAACTCTGGACCCTGAGATCAAGAGTCACATGCTCTACAGACTGAGCCAGCCAGGCACCCTGTTGGCCTACCTTTTTAATTGTAGCCATCCTTGTGGGCATGAAGTGGTATCCCATTGTGGTTTTGATTTACATTTCCCCCCCGATGACTGAAGACGTGGAGCATCTTTTCATGTGCTTATTAGCCATTTGTATACTCTGTGTGTGTGTGTGTGAGAGAGAGAGAGAGAGGCGCACATGGCAGAAGTCTGTTTTTGTCCTTTGTTCATTTTTTAAATTATTATTTTTGAAAATTTTTAATGTTTATTTTTGAGAGAGAGATACAGCGATCGTGAGCAGGGGGAGGGGCAGAGAGAGAGAGAGAAGGAGGCACAGAATCAGAAGCAGGCTTCAGGCTCTGGGCTGTGAGCACAGAGCCCAACGCGGGGAACGAACCCACGAACCATGAGATCATGACCTGAGCCAGAGTCCCAACACTCAACCGCCTGAGTCACCCAGGCGCCCCTGTTCATTTTTTTAAAAAAGTGGATTGTTAATCTTACTGAGTAGTAGTTCCATTATTCTGGATACAGTAATACAGTTCGTTTATCAGCTCTGTGATTTAAAGTTTATTTATTTATTTTGAGAGGGAAGGAGTGAGAGAGAGCACATGCGCGAGTAGGAGAGGGATAGAGAGGGAGAAAGAAAATCCCATGCAGGCTCCGAACTGTCAGCAAAGAGTTGGAACTCACAAACCATGGGATCATGACCCAAGCTGAAACCAAGAAGTCAGATGCTTAACCAACTTAACCCAGGTGCCCCAATTTATCGATTTTTTTTTTTAATGGTTAATATTTTTGGAGTTATAGCTGGGAGATCTTTACCTTGTTCAAGGTTACAAAGATTTTCTGTTTTTTCCATACAAGTTTTAGAAAAGTTTCAGCTCATGCATTTAGGTCTATGATCCATTTTGAGTTAATGTTTTCTTGTGTGTATGGTCTCAGGTAAAACTACGAGGTCTTTTCTTTGCATGTGGGGATTCAGTTATTTAATTATCATTTGTTGAGAAGACTGTCCTTTTTCCATCAGGCCGCCTTTGCACTTTTACAAAAAGTCAGCTCCGTAACTGTGAGGGTTTGTGTCTGGCCTCCCTTGCCGTGACCACACAGCCGGCCGGTCTCCAGTTGCGGGTCAGAGCAGGACTTAGGACACCACGGCGAGCTCCTAAAGAGAAGGTGCGGACATGCGGAAGCGAGCGCAGGCTGCGGCCACAGAGGACGTGGCCGTGGGCAGCTGCTACCGCGGTCTGTCCTCCCGCTGTTCTCATTACTGTTAATTGTGTGTCTCAGAGCGCTGCTGGCTGCCCTGCCCTGGTGTCTGAGGGAGGTCATGCTGGGACCAGGTCACCCATGAGAAGGGTCAGAAGGAGGGACGATCAGACATGTGACCTACCAGCCCAGGCAGGGGAGAGGGTCGGGGGGGGGGGGGAGATATGCCCGAGATGTAAACCTTTTGTTTGTGCGTGTGCTCTCACAGTGTTTTCACCTCCTTTATCTTGCCGGAGCCTTGCCATGTCCTGTGACCCTAGACTTTTGTCCTCTAGTGGAGGAACTGGAAATCAGCCCGGGCCTTCGTCACCCAGCATCTGAGTCTCGTGTACAGTAGGCGTTTGACAGATGCTCGTGCAACAGGCCTTGAAAGAAACGAACCTCACCTCCTCGGTGTACGGACTGCTCACAGCGGGCTTCCTCATATCCCTTGGGGTGTCTGGCAGGGGTCTGAGGACTCCTGGGTCTGCTGCCAGGTGGTGGAGGGGCCCAGGGCATGTGCAAGACGTTTGCTGTGAGCCTAGGTCTTGCTGGCAGTGTAGAAACATCCCGAACACTCGTGTCAGGGTCTCCCATTTCCAGGGTGGGGCCTTGCTGACTGATTTATTTGGCAACTGAAGAAACGAACTGAGGCCGAAGTTTGAGATGAAGGCGGACGTTCTCTATCATTAGGGGCATTCTGGGTCCCTGGGCCATCATGTCCCAAGGGAGTGAGCTGGTGCTCTGAGCCCCGTGTGTCCGTGACAGTAGGATAGTGGATGGGGAGAAGGAGACTCTACCTGTCCAGGGCCAGGTTCACCTTCTTGCTCAGAGACCTTGCACCATCGTCACCAGCGTCGTGTGGTTCAGCTGGATTCAGATTCATCTTCCCCGTGTCACCTGTGCCGTGCTCATAAGAGAACTAGTTCTGTGTTTCTTCTGCTCATGTGAACTTGGTTTGGGTTTTATCGTTGTAAGAGCTGCATAAACAGGCTGTATTTTCTGAGCTTCCGTTATGCTTTAGGTAAAAACAGTAAAAAACCAACAGCAACAGGAAACAATTTGAACGGGCCATGGTGGGTGGGCATCTGAGCACCCGTTTCCCTGCAGCAGCGACCCTGGGTTACTGGGGTTCAGGAGCCGGCCACTGGGGCCCGGGAGCTGAGGTGTGGTGGGTCCCCCGGTGGGAGTGCCGCCTGCCCTCAGGGTTCTGAGAGGCTTGGAGCTCTGTGTTTGTTTCTGAGGTCCCTGCATCGTGTATTCAGTTCAGGGCATGCGTCAGGGCACAGTGACTCTGGGGACTTGTCATAGTTTCTCTGGGAATTGTTAACACACCATCACTTTTTGTTGACTTGAAAATAACAAGACCGTCAGCTCCTGCTAACCTCGTTGCCAGCCTCGCTGCCCTGGGCTTTGTTGGACTCTCACGTCCGTGAGCCGGCTCCACGTGCCCGTGCAGCCTGGCACTCGGGGAAGAAAACCCAGGCCTGTGCCGGTCTGGCCGCTCGGCCACTGGGCTTTTGATCCTATGCCAGGGAGGTGGCTGCTGCCATTCCAGTCAGCCGTGGCACTGAGGGCCCAGTAGCCCCAGATAAAAGGGGTGTGGGTTTGTACTGGTTGGTGTGTGAGCGCATGCGTGTGTTTTCTTCCTCACAGTTGGGGCGGCCTCTATTGTGTTTGTAACACACCCATCCGCAAACACGGAAAGTCACGGAAGATCAGTTTAGCACATGAGATCGAGCCTGTGTGGTGGGAGGAGCACTGGATTCAGAGTCCTGAGGCCTGAGTCTGTCCTCGATCTGTGGCCTTGAGCCAGGCGCTTGCTCTCTGGCCCCATTTCCCTGACTCACTGGGGTTAACCTCTGGTTCCCCAGGCCTCTTCCAGTTCTGACTCTGAGAGTCCACGTGAGCTGGCAGGGTGGGACCGTACCCTGCCCTGCTGAACTTTTGTTTTTCAGCGGGCCCAGAAGTTTCCTGGAGGCCGGCCTCCACTTCCTGGATGGCCCCCGTGGACAGTGACCACTGCCGCCTGCCTCGCTTCCCAAGCCTAGTGCTGTCCGGACCAGTCGTTCTCATGGGGTCGTGTTCCATTTGGCATTTCCTGTGTGCGTTTCTGTGTGGCTGTGTACAGTCACTCACCCTCAGGATTCTGTGTCGCTCCATAAAATGGTGTCCCATAAAAGGGCAGATGGTGTCACATGCACCACCCATGCGGCGCCTGATTCGGCCTGAGTAAATAACAGGGGAATTGTTCAGTTCCGCTCACTGCCCCTGCGTCTGCCCAGCTCCTCAGAGATGGGAGAAGCAGGCTCAGCCCCTGCCCGTGCCTTAGGGGGTGGCCGCCCCTCCAGGATGGGAGTGGGAAGGAGGAAGAGTGAGGCCCACACCCTCTGCTGTTTGCAGAAAAGCTGATGGCATGGAACCGCGTGGGAGAGGGGCCCTCGCTGCCTAACACGAGACCAGTTGGTTTGCTTAGTCATGGAGCCAGGTGAGGAGGCGCAAGCCTCGAGGAATGACTGATGGAACGTCTCCCCACCTCTGTGTCTAAAAGAAGTCCTGGAGCCACTTTCCCTGCCCTTTCATCCTGCCTGATCCTGAGTCGTGCCCTCTCGCTTGGTCCTGGGTGCCCGACCCCCGCAAGTGGGCAGACCGCTGTGCTGGCTCCCTCCAGGCGGCCCTGGCATCCACCGTTGTGATAACTGCAGCCTTCTGTGATCCACACCTGACCCACAGGACATCCCTGAGTGACCAGACTCCCTGGGGGCCTTTCGGGGTTGTGTTCGGTTGTGCATTGTTTAAAAAATGTGTGCGTATATCCACAATACACAGATCTTCCTCAACTTATGATGGGGTTGTGTCCCCATCGAAAATGCATTGAATACATCGAACCTGCCGAACCTAGCCTCATCTCCCTTAAATGCGCTCAGAGCACTTTCGTGAGCCTACGGGTGGGCACAATCACCAACACGAAGCTGGTTTGGTGATAGTGTTTGACATCTCATGTTTGTTGAATACCATACTTACAGCGAAAACCAAAATGGTGCTCTGGGCTCAGAATGGTCGCAAGCATGAGTGCTGACCTTGTGACCGCATGGCTGCCTGGACCTGGGGCTCCTGCCCTGCCCAGCATCCCCAGGGGAGGGTCCTACCTCAGATCGTTATCTGGGGAAAAGATACACATTCACAATTTGAAATGTGGGTTCTGATGAACACATATTGCTTTTGCACCATTGTAAAGTCTAAAACTCATAAGACAAACCATTAAGTGCGGGACTGTCTGCATGTGTTTGTTTAACATCAAAGTAAATAACTTAAAAAAAGTGAAGAGTAACATGCATTTAGAAAACGTGTAAATCGTAAGTTTGATGAATGATGACACAGTGAACATGTTGAAGAAATGGAACAGTAGCAGCCCCCAAGCCCCCTTGGTGCCCCCTCCCAATCTTTGCCTCCCTCCTCCCTGGGAAACTCCCTTCCGAGTCCACCAGAGGTGATTTTGCCTGTTTTGAGTGTGACAGATGGAACTGGCCGCTCTTTGCTCCTCTGCAGTGATGAGGCCCTCATTCCGTTCATGGGGACAGTAGTCAGCTTGGCCTCTGCTGTGTTAGAGTCCAGTGTCTGTGGATGCCACCACATCTTCATCCATGGGGAGGGGCGTTGGGGGAATTTCCAGTTTGAGCCCTTATGAAAAGCGCTGCTGTGCACACTTCTGTGGCTGCATTGGTGCCTGTGATCAGATTTCTTTGGGTCCATTTTTTCCCTAATTGTGGTAAAGTACACATAACAGTGCCCATCTTTTTTTTTTTTTTAAATTTTTTTTTTAATGTTTATTTATTTTTGAGACATAGAGAGACAGAGCATGAACGGGGGAGGGTCAGAGAGAGAGGGAGACACACAGAATTCAAAACAGGCTCCAGGCTCCGAGCAGTCAGCACAGAGCCAGACGCGGGGCTCGAACCCACATACCGCGAGATCATGACGTGAGCCGAAGTCGGACGCTTACCGACTGAGCTACCCAGGCGCCCCGAGATTTTTGTTTAATATGGTCCAGCTGTGGTAAGGCTTTCATGCTTGGGAGGGGGGTGGGAGGGGCTGGGAATAGAATGTTTCTCAGATGCCTTTTCACATGTGCATTATTGGCTCCTTTGCATTATTGGCTCCTTTTATCCTGAGGACATCCTGAGCTGTCCTCATCAGTCTGCTCCCAGTGTTTTTTACTGAGGCCTGCATGTTACTGATGGGGACACAGGCCAGGCCACACTAGGTCACCTAGGCTGCATGTGGCCAGCAGAGAAGCGCTCTTGTCTGTACGTGCATGATTTTGGCTCAGGGGGAATCGGCAGGGTGTTTCACGATCCTGAAGATGCTTTCCTGAGATCACTCGGGGACTGTGATGTTCTCATCTCGCATTGGTCAGGCCCAGTTGGGGCCTAGTGACAGCGGATTCGGGAAGCTGGTAACCGGGAACATCTGTCCCGTTAGGGAATGAGAGGAATTTATGGCCTGTGGAATCAGTGAACTGTTCCCAGCCCCTGCCCATGCCTGCTCAGCGGCGCCCCCTGCCCTGCCTCTCCGAACCCCACTGGAGTAGGGGAGACTGGGGCGGCATGAGACGCACGCCCTGTGTCCCGGGGCCCAGCACCAGGTGTGTTTCTTAGCAGTGGGTTGTGCAGGGTGTCTAAAGTCCTGCTTTACCCGGGGGGTAGACAGGGGACATTGTGATGTGTTTTCTCTGTTCCTGCCACAGAGCTTCTAAAAAACTCTTGGAATTTGGTATTGATACTCATAACAAGCCCCTTTCAACCACACCCGAGTTTATGCTGATGAGATTCGGGGAAGCACCTAAGGATGGGGCCTGGCTGCGTTTGGAGCCAACTTTGTGGTTAGAGGCTGGACATCGAGAGGGTCGCCGGCAGCCAGTGATTGAATCAGCCGAGCCCACGTAAGACGAAGCCTCCACAAAGACCCTGAAGGGCCGGGTTCAGGGGGCTTCTGGGTTGGTGAGCACAGCGAGAGGCTGGGAGGGTGGAGCACTCAGAGGGGGCGTGGAAGCCCCGCGCCTTTCCCACCATCCTTGCGCTGGACATCTCTTCCATGTGGCCGTTCCTGAGGCGTGTCCTTTTATATTAAGCTGGTGACCTAGTCATCTGGTAAGTGAGCTGTTTTCCTGAGTTTTGTGAGCAGCTTGAGCAAATTAGTTGGGGGTCGTGGGAATGTCCAGCTTATAGCCGGTTGACAGGTGACCACCCGGACTGGGGATTGGCATCTGAAGGGAGGGGGCAGTGGTGTGGGGCTGAGCCCTTCATCTGTGGGATCTGATGCTGTCTCCAGGTGGATGGTGTCAGGATAGAGCTGAATCTGTAGGTCATCAGTCGGTGTCCACTGAAGACTGGAGAATTGGATGGCGGTGTGGGAAGAGCACACAGTGGGCTGGAGTAGTTGAGCGTGCAGCATGCAGCCCTGGGGTCCACACAGGTCTTCAGTGAGGACGCCACCTCTGGCTGGTGCTGTGCCTTGAGCGGGTCCTGTGACCGCTCTGTGCCTCCTATTTCCTTTGCTGTCAAATCGTAGTAACTGTGTCATCCACCTTCCTCCGTTCATTCAACTGGTTTTTACCAGGCTCCTGTGTGCAAGCCGGGGTGGTGGTCACTGGGATACAGGACAGTGAACATGCATGTGACCCCTGGTCGTGGGCAGAAGAGGACAGAGTGTGAACCAACCAACAAATAAAGAAAAACAGTGATGATCCTACTGTGAAGACTGTTGGGGCAGGAGGATTTGCTATGGAGCGGGCTTGCAGGGAGTTCGTAAGAGGCCTTACTGCTGAGTAGCAGGGTGGGGGCAGCCTCTTGGGTCACAGGGAATGGAGAAAGTGCCTGAATCCCAGAGGATGGCCCAGGAAGGTGGTGCAAGGTGAGGTAGGCAGCACAGAGGGCAGAGCAGAATCACTGGTTCGTGGCCCTGTAGGTTGAGGCATGGGGATGTTGGCTGCTGGGTTTAGCATCACTGTCTCTGGTCTGGAACGTCTGGAGCGCAAGGAGGGAGCCTGTGGTACCTAGAACCGAGTTTGCGTGTCCTGCGTTACCTAGAACCACACAGAGACTTGAGGCCAGGAGGTGCGGGTGTGTTGGAAGGGTGGGGAAGGAAGGTGGGCCGCTGCTGAGAATCGCAGGAGGTGGAGGCTCCCCCCCGGCCTGAGTCCCCACGAGGAGCCAGGGTGCGTGCGGGCAGGGGCTCTGAAGGAGTCCAGGCTCCCAGGTGTAGCCTCTAGGGGGCTCCCTTCACCAAAGCCCACAGGTGTTGCTTCTTCCTGAGACCGTCAGCTTGCTAGAACATGGCACTAGTCACTTCATTCTCCACATCGTTCCATTCTCATCCTCAATGAAGAACTCTGGCCCTAGAGTTCCCAAGGTCCCTTGGGACATCCCAGGCTCCCTCCAGCAGTGCAGAGGCCCCTCGGGGACGACTGGAACAGATGCCTAGGAGGAGGAGCCCTCGCTGCTTCACCTAGTGAGGGCTTTTCGCTGAGGTCTTGGGTGACGCCAAGAGTTGATGAAGCCCTGGCGGTGATGGTGGTGGCTGTCCCCAGGTGATCCCGGGTGGCTGGAGCCCGCCCAGCTTCTTTCTGTTGTGGGGATCCCATAGGTTGGTGGGTTTGCTGCACATGCTTCTCAGGGGTCCAGACTTGGGACCTTAGGCCCAGTGGGTATGTCCAAGTCTGTCTGCACTGCTGTGTCTACACCACAGTCTGGGTGACTTATAAACAACAGACACTTATTTCTCACAGTTCTGGAGGCTGGGAAGTCCAAGATCAAGGTGCAAGCACATTCGGTGTCTGGTGAGAGCCTCTTCCTGGTTCATAGACAGCTGTCTACTCGCTGTGCTCACACGGCTGGGTTAGGGGATTCTGGAGGGCCTCTTGTAACGGTACTAATCCCATGCATCACAGCACCTCCTCGTGACCTAGTCACTTCCCCAAAGCCCCAGCTCCCAGTACCATCACATTGGGGGTCAGATTTCAACATGTGAATTTGAGGGGGGTGGGAAGTAAACATTCGCTCTGTAGCAGGGTCCCAAACTCTGGTCTCTTGATGAAACTTGGGTTTTGTGAATGTGTAGCTAAGAAGGGTAGAGTGGAGTGGGTGTTTTGGGGAGAATGTTAGGATCCCACTTTTTCTCACTCCACTCCTCACCCTGCCTGCTGGGGGGCCCTGACAGTTTTGGTGTGGAATGTTCCGGGCTTTGACCTTTACTCTGATCCCAGGGACAGTTTGAGTGTCCTGGTGCCTCGCTCCTTAGCAGGGTTATTAGTTCATTTAAGTAATTTAGAGTGTTGCCTTTTTGGGGTTGTAAATGGTGATCCTGGTACACCATGTGTATATACCACCAGTTATTTGAGAGTGACCAGACAAAACAGCCCCAGGAGCCCTCCTGGCTTGCTCTGTGGCCTGTGAGGAAGGGACAGCACCTTCCCACCTGCACCAGCCATCACTGAAACAGCCTCTAACGGGAGCCTCGTGGTTTTGATTTTCCTCATCTGTAAAAGATGATGAACACATGTGTCCTTCCACGTGTAAAGGACAACAGAGCCGTGTGTGGGAATGCTGGGAGGCCCCCAGGGGAGGGGGTCTCCCTTGGTCTTAATGTTGTGGCTGGTCACCTGTTGGTTATCCAGGTCACCTGGCCACCTGTAAGTAGGGCAGAGTGTGAATCCCTCCGGCGCACAGGAGGTGAAGCGTCTGGGTTCCCCTGTGGCCGTGAGGTCCTGGAGCGTGTCAGTGCCCCACAGCCAGGGCTTCTGGGCCCAAATCGCCTCTAGCAGGCCTTCTGCGTGGCCATAGGATTTTCAGCCCTTCTGATGGGGACGGTCTTCCCACGCGGCTCTTTCCTTGTGTGCGAACAGCCGCCCTTTGCAGCCTGCAGTGAGATCAGTGAGATGACCCCATTCACTGGCGGCTGTCCCTGTGTGTGTTGGGGGTGGACGTGGGGGTGGCCTCAGCATGGGGCTAAGTCACGGGGCTTTGAGGGGACCTCTGATATCGTCCTGCATGCAGAGGAGGGGCAGGATCTGTCCCCTCCATGGGTTCCGTATCAGGGGGCATGGAGGAAAGAGCCCGGTGGCTGAGGTGGTGGTTTGTCTTCTTCATCTTCCTGTCTGTCTGCCTTTCCATTTCTCCCCTTCATGGTGTTTTCTTGCTCTTTTCCCTCCCTCATCTTTAGAGCTCGGTCTGCTCCTCTTGGTCCTAAACCGTGTCAACACACACACACACACCACACACGCCCAGACACACACACATGCACGGCACACCCCTGCAGCTAGGTACACCACACACCTGTATGCACGTGCAGACACGCACGAACACACACTCCTTCCCTGGTCCTCTGCGCACACATTCTTCCTTTAAAAGTTCCCTTTAAAAAAAAAAATTTTTTTTTTTAATGTTTATTTTTGAGACAGAGAGAGACAGAGCATGAACAGGGGAGGGTCAGAGAGGGAGACAGAATCTGAAGCAGGTTCCAGGCTCCGAGCTGTCAGCACAGAGTCCGACGCGAGGCTCGAGCTCACAGACCGTGAGATCATGACCTGAGCCGGAGTCGGACGCTCAACCGACTGAGCCACCCAGGGGCCCCTAAAAGTTCCTTTTTAAAAACGTGAACTTTTGGGGCGCCTGGGTGGCGCAGTCGGTTAAGCGTCCGACTTCAGCCAGGTCACGATCTCGCGGTCCGTCAGTTCGAGCCCCGTGTCAGGCTCTGGGCTGATGGCTCAGAGCCTGGAGCCTGTTTCCGATTCTGTGTCTCCCTCTCTCTCTGCCCCTCCCCCGTTCATGCTCTGTCTCTCTCTGTCCCCCAAAAAATAAACGTTGAAAAAAAAAATTTAAAAAAAAATGTGAACTTTTGAAAAACCTAGCAAAACACAGAGAATAACACAGCGAACGCCCTTCCTTCAGAACCCATGCTTCCCATTCCTCACGTTGCATATGTCTTTCCACAGCACCTCCCCTGAGGTTACAGTTTTTATAAATAGTAAACCTAAATACGCATCGAACATAAAATACATCAAAAAGGTGTCTCTTAGGTGAGTGGGCTCCTTTCATCCCTGATTGGTTCCTGTGGTCACGGTTGAACATAACCCACGGCTAGAGTGAGACCAGGTCAGCACAAGCTCTGGTTCTGGTTTTCATTTGAAGTTGAGAACCCATGTCATGTAAATAAGTAGATGGGAATTAACAGGGTTTTGATAAAGAATAGCATCTAATTCCAAGTTTTGTGCCCCCCAAAAAAATCACGTTAAAGATTAATATCAAAAAACTTACTGATGAACTCCTAGCTTGTGGCAACTCAGGTTCCCCCAATCCCTAAGAATAGCTTTATTGAGGTATAATTCACACACCCTTAAGTCTACTAGTGGACAATTCATTGGTCTTTCCAGAACATGCTTCCAGTTTTGTGATACTACCACATCTTGTACCATGTCTTTTTTTTTTTTTCAAGTTTATTTATTTCTTTTGAGAGACAGAGAGAGGAAGTGGGGGAGGGGCAGAGAGAGGAAGAGAGAGAATCCCGAGCAGGCTTCACACTGTCAGCGCAGAGCCCGATGTGGGGCTGGAACTCAGGAACTTGAGCCGAAACCAAGAGTCAGTCGCTTAACCAACTGAGCCACCTAGGTGTCCCTCATATTTTTTTTTTAATAATTTTTCTTGGACTGTGTGCCTGGCTGGCTCAGAGCAGGAGGCTCTTGATCTCCGGGTTGTGAACTCAGACCCCACGTTGGGCGTGGAGCCTTCTTTAAAAAAAAAAAAAAAAAATCTTAAAAAAATTTTTTTTCTTCTTTTAAAAGTAATGTTAATTATGTTAATTGGGGCATCTGGAGGCTCAGTTGGTAGGGCGTGAGACTCTTGATCCCAGGGTTGTAAATTCAAGCGCCACTTTGGATGTAGGGATTACTTACAAATAAAATATTAAAAAAAAAAGTAATGTTAATTGTAGAAAATGTAAACAATATAGGGAAAACCAAAAAAAAAAAAAAAAATCGTCTGTTGCCTCTTCATCAGGAGGTTTTAGATTGTAGCATTTATACCTCCAGTCACAAAAGCTTAAAACTGGACTAAGATGTTGGGGCCTCCTGTGCACAGTTCCATCGGGTCATGCACAGTGCTGTGGGGGAGAGTAAAGAGAGAGGGAAAATGGGGGCAGTTTGGTCGGCAAGCAGGGTAGCGGGGGTGGGCCAAAGGCCAAGCAAGGTTAAAGCCCAGGTCCAGGGTCAGGTGCAGTGACAGGCTGCGTGCCAGGCCTTGGGTGCCTTGTTCCCTGCCCCTACAGGGCTGTTGTGGGGACGATGTCAGAGAAATTACTGCTTGTGCTTTCTAGGATTTTTATGGTTTCAGGTCTCACATTTATTAAAAAAGTCTGCACCTTAAAGTGCACTGATAGTTCCAGTACGTAGGACCCAGTGCAGATCCTAGGTGATTTTGGAAGGGTCCTCGTGCTGCCCCATGTCTCAGTCCTTTAGTTAGGAGCACTGCATGGTTCATGTTCCATGGAAAGACCTAACAGTAAGCAGAATGTCTGCACTTTTGCCCCTGCCGCGTCCAATCCCGACTGCCGCCTTTTGTTCGTTTTGTTTCTTCAGTTCCACATATGAGTGAACTCATATGGTAGTTGTCTTTCTGTGACTCACTTATTTCCCTTAGCATAATACTTTCTAGATCCATCTGTGTCATTGCAAGTGGCAAGATTTCATTCTTTATTTTATGGCTGTGTAACATTCCTCTGGCTGTGTGTACACATATGTATACCACGTCTTCTTCTTTATCCTTTATCAGTCGATGGATGCTTAGGCTACTTCCATAATTTGGCTGTTGTAGATAATGCTGCAGTAAACATCAGGGTGCATGTATCCCTCTGAATTAGCGTTCTTCTATTCTTTGGGTAAAGATCCAGTAGTGAGATTACTGGATCATAGGGTAGTTCTATTTTTAACTTTTTTTTCTTTTTAATTTTAGAGAGAGATCACATGTGAGCAGGGGAAAGGGGCAGAGAAAATCTTAAGCAGGCTCCGTTCTCAGTGCAGATCCTGACACGGGGCTTGATCCTATGGCCCTTGGGTCATTATCTGAGCTGAAATCAAGAGTCAGATGCTAAACCAACTGAGCCACCCAGGCTCCCCTCTGCTTTTAATTTTTTGAAGAATTTTCTTTTTTTTTTTTAATGTTTATTTATTTTTGAGAGAGAGCACAGGCAGAGGAAGGGCAGAGAGAGAAGGAGACACAGAACCTGAAGTAGGCTCCAGGCTTCAGGCTCCGAGCTGTCAGCATGAACCTGACGCGGGGCTCGAACCCACGAACCGGGAGATCATGGCCTGAGCCGAAGTCGGACACTTAACTGAGTGAACCAACCAGGCGCCCTTGAAGAATTTTCATACTGTTTTCCAGGTGGCTACACCAGTTTGCATTCCCACCAACAGTGCACTGAGGGTTCCTGTTTCTCCACATGCTTGCCGACACCTGTTGTTTCTTGTGTTGTTGATTTTAGCCATTCTGATGGGTATGAGGTGATATCTCATTGTAGTTTTGATTTGCATGTCCCTGATGGTGGGTGATGTTGTGCCTCTTTTCATGTGTCTGTCAGCCATCTGTATGTTTTCTCTAGAGAAATATCTGTTCGTGTCTTCTATTTTTAATTGGATTATTTGGTTTTGTTTGGTGTTGAGTTGTATAAGTTGTTTTTATATTCTGGATACTAACCCCTTATCAGATATGTCATTTACAAATTCTTTCATTCAGTAGGTTGTTGTTTAGCTTTGATCGTAATTTCCTTTGCTGTTTGGAAGCTTTTTATTTTGGTGTAGTCCCAATAGTTTATTTTTGCTTTTGTTCCCTTGCCTCAGGAGACGCATCTAAAAAACTGTTGCTACAGCCGATGTCAGAGAAATTACTGCTTGTGCTTTCTTCTAGGATTTTTATGGTTTCAGGTCTCACATTTATTAAAAATTTTTTTAATGTTTATTTTTGAGAGAGAGAGAGAGAGATAGGCAGAGGGCAAGCGGGGGAGGGGCATAGAGAGACAGGGAGACCCAGAAACCGAAGCAGGCTCCAGGCTCCGAGCTGTCAGCACAGAGCCTGACGTGGGGCTCGAACTCATGAGCTGTGAGATCATGACCTGAGCCAAAGTCAGACACCCAACCGACTGAGCCACCGAGATGCCACTCAGGTCTCACCACATTAGAAACTTAATCCAGTTTATTTTTGTGTCTAGTGTAAGAAAGTGGTCCAGTTTCATTCTTTTGCATGTCACTGTCCAGTTTTCCCAGAGCCATTTGTTGAAGAGACTGTCCCTTTGCCATGACATATTCTTGCCTCTTTTGCTAAAGATTAGTTGACCATATAATTGTGGATTTGTTTTTGGGCCTTGTGTTACGTTCCGTTCATCTACGTTGTCTATTCTGTGCCCCTACCAGACGTTTTGATCACGACAGCTTTGTCATGTATCTTCAGATCTGGAATTGTGATGCTTTCAGCTTTGTTTCTCTTTTTCAAGATTGTTCTGGCTATTTGGGGTCTCTAGATGGTTCCATACCAATTTTAGGATTCTTTGTTCTAGTTGTGTGAAAAATGCCATTGGTATTTGATAGGGATTGCGTTAAATCTGTAGATTGCTTTGAGTCGTATGGACATTTTAACAATATTTGTTCTTCTAATCCATGAGCATAGAATGTTTTCCCTTTTGTTTATGTCATCTTCAGTTTCTTTCATTAGTATTGTACAGTTTTCAGAGTACAGGTCTTTCACCTCCTTGGTTAAATTTATTCCTAAGTGTTTTATTATTTTGGTGTACTTGTAAGTGGGATTGTTTTCTCAATTTCTCTTTCTGTTGCTTCATTATTAGTGTGTAGAAAGCAGTGGATTTCTGTACATTGATTTTGTATCCTGTAGCCTTCCTGAATTCATTTATGAGTTCTAGTAGCTGTTTTGGTGGAGTCTTTAGGGTTTTTAGATATAGTATCATGTCGTCTGCAAATAGTGAGAGTTTTACTTCTTCCTTAATGATTTGGCTGCCTTTTGTTCCCTTCTCTTGTCTGATTGCTTGGGTAGGACTTCCAGTACTATCCTGAGTAAAAATGGTGAGAGTGGACATCTTGCCTTGTTCCTGATCTTAGGGGAAAGCTCTCAGTTTTTTCCCATTGAGGATGATGTTGGTTGTGGGTTTTTCATAGATGGACTTTATTATGTTGACGTTTGTTCTTTCTAAACCTACCTTATTGAGGGTTTTCATCATGAATGGATGTTGTACTTTGTCACATGTTGTATCTGCATCTTTTCAAATGATCTTACGGTTTTTATCCTTTCTTTTTTTGATGTGATGTATCACATGGACTGACTTGTGAATATTGAACCACCTTTACATCCTGGGAATAAATTCCACTTGATTGTGGTGAATGATTATTTTAATGTATTGTTGGAGTCTTTTAATTTTTTTTTAATGTTTATTTATTTTTGAAGGAGAGAGAGAGACAGAATGTGAGTAGGGGATGGACAGAGAGAGAGGAAGACACAGAATCTGAAGGAGGCTCCAGGTTCTGAGCTGTCAACACAGAGCCTGACAATGTATTGTTGGATTCTGTTTGCTAATATTTTTGGAAGATTTTTGCATCCGTGTTCATTGGAAATATTGGCCTGTAGTTCTCTTTTTTGTAGTGTCTTTATCTGGTTTTGATATCAGGGCAATTCTGGCCCCATAGAATGAATTTGGAAGCTTTCCTTCTATTTTTTGTAGTAGTTTGAGAAGAATAAGTATTAACTGTTTTTTAAATGTTTGTTAGAATTCCTCTGTGAAGCCATCTGGTCCTGGACTTTTGTTGGGAGTTTTTTGATTACTGATTCAATTTCATTTCTTGTAATTGGTCTGTTCAAATTTTCTGTTTCTTCCTGATTCAGTTTTGGGAGGTTGTATGTTTCTAGGAGTTTATCCATTTCTTCCATGTTGTCCAGTTTGTTGGCATGTAATTGTTTATAATATTCTCTTATAATCCTTCATGTTTCTTTGGTACTGGTTGTTGCTTCTCCTCTTTCATTTCTGATTAATTTGAGTCCTCTCTCTCTCTCTCTCTCTCTCTCTCTCTTTTGGATGAGTCTTGCTAAAGATTTCTCAGTTTTGTTGATCATTTCAAAGAACTGGTGCCTTGGTTTCATTGATTTGTTCTACTTTTTTTTTTTTTTTTTTTTTTTTTTAGTTTCTATTTTCTTTATTTCTGCTCTGACATTTATTATTTCCTTGCTTCTGCTGGCTTGGGGTTTTGTTCTTCTTTTCCTTGCTCCTTTAGGTGTAACATTAGGTTGCTTATTTGAGATTTTTCTTGCTTCATGAGGTAGGACTGTGTTGCTACAGACTTCCCTCTTAGAACTGCTTTTGCTGCATAGATTTCGGACCATTGTGTTTTCCACTTTCATTTGTCTACATGTATTTTTAAGGTTCTTCTTTGATTTATTGGTTGACCCATTCATTGTTTAGTAGCATGTTGTTTAACCTCCATGTATTTGTGGTCTTTCCAGATTTTTTCTTGTTGACTTCTAGTGTCATAGTGTTGTGGTCAGAAAAGATGTGTGGAATGACTTTGATCTTTCTGAATTTGTTGAGACTTGTTTTGTGGCCTAACGTGATCTAATCTGGAGAATGTTCCATGTGCACTTGAAAAGAATGTGTATTCTGCTGTTTTAGGATGGAATGTTTTGAATATATCTGTGAGATTCATCTGGTCCAGTGTGTCATTCAGAGCCACTGTTTCCTTGTTGATTTTCTGTTTGGATGATCTATCCATTGATGTAGGTGGGTTATTAATGTTCTCTACAATTATTGTATTACTGTCCATTATTTCCTTTATATTTGTTATTAACTTGTGTGTTTGGTTGCCAGATATTTACTTCTTGTTAGTTTGTCCCCTTTCTGGTTATATAGTGCCCTTCTTTGTCTCTCGTTACACTCTTTGTTTTAAAGTCTATCTTGTCCCATGTAAGTATTGCTGCCCCAGATTGCTTTTCACACCATTAGCATGATGAATGCTCATCCATCCCCTCACTTTCCATTTGCAGGTGTCTTTAGGTCTGAAATGAGTCTCTTATAGGCAGCATACAGATTGGCCTTGTTTTCTTACCCATTCTGTCACCCTTTGACTTTTGATTGGAGTGTTCAGTCCATTTATATTCAAAGTAATTGTTGATAAGTATGTATGTATTACCATTTTTGTTACTTGTTCTGTGATTGTTTTTGTAGTTGTTTTTCTCCATTCCTCTCCTCTCCTGCACTTTTCTCTCATGGTTAGTTGGCTTTCTTTATGATATACTTGGGTTCCTTCCTCTTTATTTTTTTCATGTCTTTACAGGTTTTCGATTTGTGGTTACCATTCGGTTTGTATGTCACCTCTTCTGCATATAGCAGTCTGTATGAAGTTGCTGGTCGCTTAAGTTTGAACCCATTCTTTAGCCCTCTCCTCCCCATGTTTTAGGTAAATGGTGTCATACTTTATAGCCTTTTATTTTGTGAGTCCCTTGACTGAGTTCTACAGGTACACTTATTTTTACTGCTTTTGTGCTTCAGTGTGACCTCCTCTTGATTACATCTGTAAAGACCCTATTTCCAACTAAGGTCGCATGCACAGGTGTAGGTGTGGAACTGAGACATATCCTTGAGGAGCACACAACTCCGACTGCCACAGAAGGAAAGGTTAATGGAGCAGAAGACCTGATACGCCCCCGAGCAGGGAGGAGAGGTCTGGGAGCACAAAGGGTGTTGGGGTGCAGACGTTGAATGGGCCGGGTTGAAGGGCTGAGGCTGGGGCTAGAGCCGAGTGGTAAGGACAGCCTGCGAGGCTTCTCTCCAAATGGAGCTGTTCTCAGGGCTGAGCCTGTTAACCATCACCGGCTTCCCCTGGGCTGTGTCGAGCCTTATAATCTACAATTGTGTTTCCTTTTCTAACCAGGAAACTACTTTGCCTCTCACTTTTTCATGGGAGGTGAGAAATTCGACACCCCTCACCCTGAAGGTTACCTCTTTGGAGAGAACATGGATCTGAATTTCCTGGGCAATCGCCCGGTCCAGGTGGGTCACAGTGGGGTAGGCACGTGGGCAGTGGCAGCGAGGTCCTCCCCTCCGCTATCCATAGCTAGCTTTGAGGATAAGCAGACACTGAGTCACCTCACATGGGCAGAGCTACTGGCTGGATGTGTGTATGTCTGTGCAGGGGTCATGTCCTGGCACTGTCCCCTTAGAGGTTGGATGGCTGCAGATAGCTCACTGGGGGACAGGGTAGCCACTGCTGAGCCCAATGCAGCCAGGCTATGGGGCTTATGGATAGTTATGGATTTGATCCCAGGCCTCTTGGATGACTTTCTTTAAAAAAGAAAAAACAAAAGCCACACTCTGTACGAACAGTGGGTGAGAGTTGTGACCCAAAAGAGACATGCACATGGCCAGTGAGCATTTTTACAAATGCACTTTCGTTAGTCATCAGGGAAGCACACGTTTACATGCTGCTGTCCATTTGTCCAGCACACATTTGGTACCTGCTGGGTGCCTAGGACTCCTCCAGGGGCTGGGGATGGAGGACATATCCTACCCTCTTCCCTCCTGGGGTGCAGGCAGTGAAGAAAAGATTCACGAATGGAGACAAAAGAGACCGAGAGGGACTAGTGAGGGCCTCTGGGCAGGGGGTGCTGACCAGGGAATTGGGTCTTGTACTTTAAAATGGTGGGCCTCAGTGTGGGTGAGGAGCCAGGCAGGAGACCGTCTCTTTCAGGAGATGCTGGACTCCATTTCCCAAGGCTGCTGAGTCCTGGGGTGTCCCTGGTCCTGGCAGGGGATGAGGTATCCACTGGCCCGGGGGTCTTTAGGCTGTTTTAGCAGTGGAACAGCTGTTGACATGAAATCTTGATCCTTTAGTGTGTGGGAGGCGAGGAGCTTTGGCCTCGAGTGCTGCCCTCCCTGACCCATGGGACCACTGGGGCTTCCAGGTTGTGCTGAGTCCCCTGCCCTCCTGAATCTGTGAGAGCAAGAGTAGCAACCTCACCTTCCGTCTTCGAAGCCTCAGCTCGCAGGCAGGGCCTGGCTCTTACAGACCTCCCGTAAATCTATTATTGTTTAAACTTTTCTTTTGAGGCCATCGTAGACTCCCCTGCAATGGCGGGAAGGGGTTCCAGTCCTCTGTGCCTCCCTCCCTCGGCTTCCACAAGGACAGAATCTTCCAGAGCTGTGCTGCACTGTCATGGGCAGGAGCTGATGCCACTGCAGCATATTTCCCAGAGATCTCCCATTTTCCATTGCTCCCCTGTGTGTGTGTGTGTGTGTGTGTGTGTGTGTGTGTGTGTGTGCATGTTTGCGTGCGAGTCCCTTCCAGAGTCTTTGCTGAACATCATCCTTACCTTGCAGGCCCACTTTATTCAGGACAGCAGTGGGCACCAGGTCCCGCCTCTGGGAACACGGCCTCAGAGCCCCAGGGTCCCTCGGGCCGGGTTATGCTTACTGAGAGTCCCCCTGGAATTGGAGGACCATGGCTGGATCTATGTGGCTAGAATCCTTAAGGGTTCTGGTCCCTGTTGTTTGTCCCTTGTGGCGGCTGCTGGGCCTGTGCTTTACTTCTGTACGAATGAGCGCGAGGGCTGGGGTGTACAGAGTCGTGCCTGTGCTCCGATTATCCCTGTTTTCTATCCCTGTCACATCCTGGGGATCACCGGGATGGCTTTGGGTTTTTCCCTTCTAGTTTCCTTACGTCACCCCCGCCCCCCATGAGCCGGTGAAGACACTGAGGAGCCTGGTGAACATCCGGAAAGACTCTCTCCGACTGGTGAGGTGAGCCTTCGCCCTGCCTCATGCTGTGGTCACAGATGCCTGCGAGGGGAGGCAGCAGCTAGTGGCCCCAGTCCCTGCTCCCTCAGCTGTGGAGCCAGAAGGTCACGGACAGGTCTCGAGTCCAGAGGGGCTCCTAGGGTGTGAGTACAGAGGGCTCTGCTCATGGGACTCCAGTCTTCAAACTGGCCGTGCCCCCAGGGATGTCGGTCCGCGTCCGCAGACGCTTTCACTCGGGGGATTGGGTGCCCCTGGCCTCTGGGGGCAGAGACCAGGGATGCTGCTGAGCACCCCACAGTGCACGGGACGGCCCCACGACCAACAGCGATCCGGCCTCGCACGTCAGCAGGCTGAGAACCACGTTAAACCTGGAAGACGTCTGGGGCTGCGTCTAAACCCAGAGGACCCCTCTCTTTCTGTGGGCGGGACACAAGGGAGGGAGGGCTCTGCAGTGGCCGGCCTTATTGCCCAAACAGGGAGTGGGCCTCCACGCGTCTGGCAGCCGCCTCTGGGGGGCCCCGTGGGGAGCGCACCTGCTGTGCTGGGTGGAGGCCGCCACCTCTGTCCCTCTGCTCCCCGGCAGGTACAAAGATGGTGCCGACAGCCCCTCCGAGGACAGCGAGAAGCCGCGCGTCCTCTACAGCCTGGAGTTCACCTTTGATGCCGACGCCCGCGTGGCCATCACCATCTACTGCCAGGCGGTGGAGGAGTTCCTGAACGGGACGGCTGTGTGAGTGTCTGCGGCCTGGGTGGCGGCTGGCCTGGCAGCTGTGCTCCTGTTGTCCGTGCTGTGCATTTGAGATTTTGGAGGTTTTCTTTGCAATAAGGGTCTCGCTGGCCCCGAAAGTTTGAAATCTGTAACTTCAGCGTGACCATAGACTCAGACAGACGGGCAGAAACGTACCCGCTTGTGTCCTGTTGGAGAAAAACACCTGAAGGCCAGACTGGCTCTGGTGCTGGAGCTTAGGCGTCAAGGGTTGGGACTGCTGGTACCTCAGTTTCCTCAGCTGGGGGTGGGGGTGGCTGGAGCCGCCCCCTCGTGGTCGGTATAAGGACCTTGGTGCTGCTGTTGGAGAAAACCCGTAGCTGGGGTTTGTGGGGTGCACTCCCTGCAGGGAGTGAACGCTTTGTCCGTCGGGTCACTGGGCTCGGGGCTCCCTCTCTCGCACCCTCCCTTGCATCAACAAGAGGACGAGGTGCGCAGCTCGGCTTTGGTCTGTGTCATATTTGGACCTGGAAGACGTGCCCCCAGAAGGATAGTGGATGCGTGAGCAAACAGCTCAGCCGTCCCTGGAGCTTTTGTTCTGAACCCCCGGGGGGCTCCACCACTGGGGACAGAGGACAGAAATGCTGCTCTGTCCCCTCTCTCCCCTTCCTGAGACCTGGTGGGAGTGGCTGGGAGCCTGCTTCCCTTCTCAGTTTGCTGGAGTTGAGTGGGGTGAACATAGAAGTCAACGGAACAAAGACCGTCTCTAGGACCCAGAAGGCTGTGCCCAAGCACCTGTATCCGAGCCTGGAAATTCTGTTTCCACTTGAGCTGCAGTGTGCGTGACCCTCCTGCTCCTTCCCTGGTCTCCTCCCTGCTTCTTGACAAGTGAGAAAAGGGGGCAGATCTGAGGTCCCAGAGAAAATCCCAGGTCTGCTTGGGAGCAGAGTCCTAGCCTGTGGCTTTATCACAGGCTCAGGGCTGGGATGTCACAGGGAAGAAAGGCCCTGTGGCCTCTAGGGGGTGGAGGGGCCCCCTCTCTTTGTGCATACAAGAGCAGCCCCGCCCCCCACCAGTCTGTCAGGCTCTCCAGAGTGTCTTTTGTCCAAGAGGCTGAGGGAAGCCCCAAGAGTGGCTGCTGTGGGGCGGGTGGAGGAAGCAGGTCAGCGCCGTGTGTTGGATTCCTGAATGGGGAGAAGCCCGAGTTGGTCAGAATTGAAAATGCATGTACCCTTTCTGGGAACGTACCTTGGGAACGTGCTCGTATACGTGGCTAAGATGTATGTAGAGAGGGTCCTGGAAGCACCGTTGGGAATAGCGAGATACTGGAGTCTGGTCTTCACCAGCGGGTCGCCTGGTCGGATCAGAGTTAGTGACCGCACAGTGGAGCCCATGCAATGTTTGCAGAACCCCGCACCCCTGCGTGTGGCGGTTAGGGGACAGCGCTGGGGGCCATCAGTAGTGAGGGAGCTGGTGTAGGCCGGCCGCCGTGTGAATACTCAAGAACAGACGCCGTGCACGCGGGCGTGAACATGCCCTGCTCTTCTGGGAGTGCTTAGTGGGTTGTGGCTGGGACAGAGAAGCCCATGGCAGGGAGCGAGCGTGAGGATGGGCTGTGGGGACACGGCATGCCGGGCACATGTTTGTACCATGTTTGTTCACTAAAGTAAACGCACCTCAAAAGCCAAATGGAAAAGCGCAGCCAGATCTGGAAAGGCAGTTGTGGGGCAGGTGTGGGCCCCAGAGGACTTGTAAGCAGGTGAGTTACCAGGCAGGGCTGGAGGCAAATAGACTGAGGGCCCTGCCTCGCCGGGGGAGGGTGAGGACTCACAGGTGAAGAAGGGGGTCCTCACGTCTGATTTCTGCTCGGTCCCCACAGACCGGTGGCTGCCAGCCCCTGCCTCACAGGTCCTGGGCTGGCAGGGGACTGAGACTGAGGACCGGGCACAGCAGACCATTTGCTCTGGGCACAGTCTCAGCGGCCTTTCTCTCGGCTGCCCCTTCAGGTACAGCCCCAGGAGCCCTGCCCTGCAGTCCGAGACCGTCCACTACAAGAGAGGGGTGAGCCAGCAGTTTTCCCTGCCCTCCTTCAAGATCGACTTCTCCGAGTGGAAGGATGATGAGGTAACCTGGCCCCCGTCACCAGCCCTCTCCCGAGCACCGTCCGATCGCCACAGGCCTGTCTGCTCACATTCCTCGAGTGGCTGATAAGCCTCAGGAGTGTATGTGTGCTCAGTCGGGCGTGCGCTGGACCAGGGAGCGGGGTGTGATTTGAGTGTTGGCTAGACTGGATGATTGAGGACGGACAGAGCGCCAGCAGTTAGAGGCTCCAGTTAGCGGCTTGGGTGGTGCCTTGTGGGGGCTGTGGGACTGCAGTCTGGCAGGGTCCCTTCCACCTTCTGGTTCTCGGCTGGGGCTGGCAGTTTATATCACATGAAGGATGGCAATGGGAGCTTTGTCTGTAACAGCAAAATTTGGACATAACCTGTCTGTCCGTGACGAAGGGATTGCTTATTCACTGATGTTATGGGAACCATATGATCGTATGGGCACCGTGGTTCGTTTCCGTAACGGGATGCCGTGCAGCCCCAGCAGGTGGAAGGGATCTGTGTGTACCGTACACACCGGTGCCGAAAGCCCCTCCTGGGTCTGGAGAAGAGTCTGTTGCAGACAGAGGTGCAGTATAATTTCACGCACGCGACAAGAGAGATGCACAAAGCCATTTCCGCAGGTGTCTGTGTGTGTGTATAAAGCTCGAGGAGAAACTGGAGAAGACGCCCATGAACTACATGGTGGTTATTTCTGTGCAGGGTCTTGATATAAGGCAGAGTCCTGCATTACACACGCACGAGCCCATTCTGCACGTGAACAGTGTGAGTGCCAGCAGTATATATGTGTCTGAGTTGTTTGAACAGGTCTTTTTTTTTTTTTTTTTATTTAATTTTTTTTTTTTTCAACGTTTATTTATTTTTGGGACAGAGAGAGACAGAGCATGAACGGGGGAGGGGCAGAGAGAGAGGGAGACACAGAATCGGAAACAGGCTCTAGGCTCCGAGCCGTCAGCCCAGAGCCTGACGCGGGGCTCGAACTCACGGACCGCGAGATCGTGACCTGGCTGAAGTCGGACGCTTAGCCGACTGCGCCACCCAGGCGCCCCTGAACAGGTCTTTTAAGGTAGAATTTGCATACCATAAAACTCACCCCTTTTAAGTGTATAATCCAGCGATCTTTAGTAAATTCATGAGTTATGTTGTGGTCACCACAGTCCAGTTCTAGAATGTTTCCGTCCTCCCAGTAGGGTCCCTCATGCCCATTCTTAGTTAATCCTAGTTTGTAGTCCCAGCCCCTGGTAAGTCCTCATGTACTTTCTGGATGTTTTATATAAATGGAATCATATGATAGGTGGCCTTTTGTATCAGGCTGCTCTCACTTGGCTGAATTCTCTAGTTTTTTAAAGAAGGTAGTCATGTATTACTGAAGTACATTATGGGGAAGGAGTGGAGGCAGCGGGGCGTGGGATGGTGTAGGAGCTGGGCAGGTGGGTTCTGGGTCATGAGCTGTGTCAGAAGGTGAAGGCCACACCGTGGTGTTTGCTCTCGTTCGTCAGGGTGCTTTGGCGGCCAGCAGCAGAAGCTGCCTCTACTGCTCATGTGAGGAAGTCTTCTGAAAGAAGGATGGGGCTTTTGGAGCCCCAGGAAGAGCTGGACAGCCAGGCCTTGGGACAGCCCCGCCCCCGGCCTCATTCCAGCACATGGCTTCATCTCAGTGTCCACACACTGCTGGCTGGGATACCCAGCGGCTGCACGCAGTCCTGCCCGCCCTCCTGTGAATGCGGGAGAGCTGCTCCTTAAAGAGAGGGGGGCTGAGAGGGCAGCAAGGGGCTAGACAGACACGTGGGTGCCCTCACCCTGCGGTTGTTGTGGGGAGGACCGGGTTGAGCCCGCATCTGTTTGGTGACCTCCGTGTGTAGTGCGTCCATTGGTATTTTGGCCGCAGAACAGGTCCTTGTGCATTTGTAGGTGTGCTGAGTCAGCCAGCACTTCGGGTGCTAGCCCCCAGTGAGGCCAGTTGTCCTGGGGGCACACCTGGCTCGTAAACCAGTCTGAAGTGCCACACACGGGCACCCCCTTTCCTCCCTTAGAGCTTCAGGAGGCCCACATCCCAGGTCATCAGCATGTGGCAACGCGGCCATGGCTGGGGTGGTGGTAGGCGCCACGTGGAGTGGTGGTGGCCACTCCGGGCCTGTCCAGTGTGGAGTCATCCCAGGACCTTTCCTTTCCTTTGCCTTCTCTGGTGATCACCGCAGCTAGTGTGTTTTTGAAATCAACTCACTTCGTTTGTGTATTTTTTTTTTTTTTTTTTTTTTGGCGATAGAATACACAGAACAAAGTTTACCATTATGACATTTAGTACAGTCCTGTATGCGTACCTCTGTGCAGTCCCAGAACATTTTCATCACCCCAGCGGGAAACTCTGCACCCATTAAGCGGTCATTTCCATTCAACCCTCTATTACGTGTATTTATATTTTTTCTTCAAAAAATTTTGTGTAATGTTTATTTTTGAGAGGGAGAGAGAGACAGAGCGCCAGCAGGGGAAGGGCAGAGAGAAAGGGAGGCACAGAATCCGAAGCAGGCTCCAGGCAGTCAGCGCAGAGCCAGATGCAGGACTTGAACCACCACATTCTGTGAGATCATGACCTGACCCAAGTCAGACGCTCAACTGACTGAGCCACCCTGGCGCCCCTCTTCTTCTTCTTCTTCTTCTTTTTTTTTAAACGTTTATTTATTCTTGAGAGGGAGAAAGAGACGGAGTATGAGCAGGGGAGGGGCAGAGAGAGAGAGAGAGGGAGACACAGAATCCGAAGCAGGCTCCAGGCTCTAAGCTGACAGCACAAAGCCGAATGCGGGGCCCGAACCCACAAACCTCGAGATCATGACCCAAGCTAAAGTCAGACACTCAACTGACTGAGCCACCCATGTGCCCCTACATGTGTTTTTAAAAGGAAACTGTATCAGTTATTACCATAGTTGGGAAACTGCTTAAACTTGCCATAGGTAGAAGGTTCTGGAAGTTAAGCTGTATGGAGAGC